>NC_056739.1:1175857978-1176222978 GCF_019279795.1 Protopterus annectens | reverse complement strand
AACAGCAAAATAAATCCTTTCCCTCAGCAACCCTTCCAGTATTTTCTGAGGGATGCACAACTACTCAAATGACACCAAAATTAACCCTTTCCTCCCAATGAACCTTCAAGTAGTTCATCCATGTATGCACAAGCACTTCACTGAGACCAAAATGAAACATTTCCTTAACTCCTCCGGCAGTTATCCCATGTATGCACAGTCAGTTGACCAAAATGAAACATTTGCCCCAATGACACCTCCAGCAGTTTGCCCACGTATGCACAATCACTCAGCTGACACCAGAATGAAACATTCCCTCCATGACTCCTTCAGCAGTTTGTCTATGTATGCACAATCACTTCACAGACATCAAAATGTATAATTTCCCCCAACAAGTCCTTCATTGGTATGTCAATATAATGAAAGCTTTCCCCCAAGGACCCTTCCTGTAGTTGTCCCAGAAAGCACAAGCATTCAAATGACATAAAAATTAACACTTCCCCCAGTGATCCTCCTAGTAGTTGTACGAACAAGAAGTGAAATGATACTAAAATGAAATGTTTTCCCAATGCCCCTCCAAAAGTACACCCATATATGCACAATCACTCAATTGACACCAAAATGAAAATTTTCCCCCAATGACCCTTCAAGCAGTTTTCCAATGTATGCACAAGCTCTCAAATGAAAACAGCATCCTATTATCCAACAACCCTCTTCAGTGACATACAAATGCTGTTGCCCTATTCATGTGCTTGGTACAACTGCAACAGCGATCGGAAGAGAAGAAAAGAGAAATTAATAAAATACAAGGCGCTAATACCTGCACAGACGCTGCTGTTTTTATTTTAAATATAAGTCACTGTAAACGAATGCTGCTCATTCCTGCAAAAAGTATGACATATGACTGAAAAATAAGAACCCTCATCAGCAGATGCTGAAAGGATGCTCCATCAGTAAACATTATACCATGTGGGCTGTAAGCAAACTTAAGCATTGATGACATCATGTTGTGGGTGACTCCATTTCTATTTGGGACCAGTGATGACAGCATCTGGGCAGAGAATAGAGAAAACATTTTTTTTAAGTTGTAGCTGTGACATGAGCAAAACAGCGACAACAAGAGCTGTTTTCCAATCACGAGATGAAGTCTTTTCAGTGCAGCCTGTTACTGTACACTGCAGAGATGGGGTATGTGTAGAAAACAGTCGGAAATCCTACTTCTTCAAAATATGTATCTATTTGTTATGACCAGGATTGAAAAATGGGTATTAAAAAAATGGAAAGGAAATGGGAACGTGAATGTGAAAGCATTGCCCTCCTTTAAGTAGTTCTTATCAAGGGTCTATATCAGTCCGTCAAAACAGCTGATGATCGAACACCAGCTGTTCAAACTGTGAAGTTCGAACACTGTTTACCGTGAAGTCGCAGAACACCAATCACGCCTTGTATTTTATTAATTTCTCTTTTCTTCTCTTCCGATCGCTGTTGCAGCTGTACCATGCACGTGAATTTGGTGGGCCATTTCTGTGGCTTCGCGATTATCAAGACTGTAGTGGGAAGTTACGGGTCGGGTTCAGGTAAGTGTCCGATTGTGTGAATGTTAGGGTTAGGGCGTGGGTTAGATGGGTTAGGGTGCAGGTGAGGTGGGTGTGCGATAGTGACAGACTTTAGGGTTAGGGCGGGATAGGTGATTTAGGGTTAGGGTGCGGGTCAGGTGAGTATGCAATAGTGACGGACCTTAGGGTCAGGGTTTGGGTTAAGGTAAGTGGATAGATAGTAGTGTATGTACAGTTTAGTGTAGGGTTAGATGTAGGATTTTAAGTGTTTGTGAGTGGATTGCTGTTTTTCTGGTGTGCTTGTGTTGTGTGTGTGTTTCTTGGAACAGCAATTTTTTTTCACTGGGAAAAAAATGCTGTTCTAAGACTTCAATGTTTTTGTAATTCGTGGTTAGAAGTTCGAAGATATGATGTTCGAACTTCACCCATTTTGGTGAACTGATATAGACCCCTTATCAAGGCTTTCACATAATGACTAAAACCGTTGGTGTCCCCATAGTACCTTTTTTAGGCAGAGTCCATCTGAATGACATTCCAACCTTGCAAATTCTAATATGTAACACATTCATGTGGCTCAACTCACTGTCAGGAGTCTTAAACAATGCCCACAATTGAGGCTTTCCTGCAATTTGAACACATTCATATATGCATAGTTACAGAAACATGGTTTCAGAGCAAAGAAAGCACTCCTATTCCTGGGTATAATGCCTATCACATCTTCAGACCCATTGGCAATTGTGGGGGAGTATCAATATTTGTCAAGGATATCACCTCATGACAACTTTCTTGGGATACCACATGTGAACATGTAGAAGTCTAACTCACCTTAGACAAGACTAATTACCGCTTCATAGTTAGCTACAGAACATTCCCCTCTATGTCCTCTTCTGAGCACGATAGCTATCTTAACACATTATCTGCACCCCCCAAAAAAAAGCAAAACCTTTCTACTGGGGACTTCAACTATCCATCAATAAACTGCTGACCTGCACTCCAAATGGTAAGCATGCCCAGCACTTCCTTGACATTAGAAATACTAACACTCTTTCACAAATAGGTAACCATCCCACTATGGGCCCCAATATCCTGGTTCTAGTCCTCACAAATATGACCACATCTTGCACAGCTCCGTATGTACCATCATGTCTTGGTAAATCAGACCATAATTTAGTGACCTTTTCCTTTAAAACTGGTGGTACTTCCCCTGTAAAAGAGCTGTGTGTTTAGAGACTTCTAAAAAGAAAACCTTCTTCAGTTACTTGATGACTTAAATAAATTCTGCTGTAATCCTCCTCAGAAGGATCTTGTTGTTAAAGCTGCTACCAATGACTCTGACATTTACTCCCATTTAAATAGTTGTATTTATAAGGCAATCTCTATTTGCAACAAATACAATCAAAAATTTAAAAAACAAACCCCTGTGGTAGAATACCCATATAAATAAATGATATAACAAGAGAAAGAAACTGCTTAATGCTCATTCTACCTATCTTAAGAGAAGACTTAAGCAAACTAACAAAGAGCTTAAGGGAACACTTACAAAGCTCACAGCTGAGTATGAACTTAAAATAGTCACTAAAACCAAAAATAACTGCAATTCTTTCTTTAACTATGTCAGGAAGTTAAGAACTTACATTCAGAGGTATTTAGGGTTGCCACCTTTTCAATTGCCCAAAGTGGGACAGTTTTTGTAGTAACGTCAGATTTTGCAGGGCAAAACAAACCCACAGCCAGTACAAAGGAAAGAACTTCACGTTTTTGCCTAAATAAAAGCTTATTCTTGTAGCATTATAGTTGCTTATTTTGTTTCTTATAACATTTAGATGTTTCAGATACAAAATAATTGTTTTATGCAACTACTAAAGAAAATATAGGAAAATTTTTGTCCTAAAATCTCAGGACATTTGCCATTTTTTCAATTTTTTTGCAGGACACAACTGCCCAAAGAGCGACAGTCCCTCACAAAGTGGGGCAGGTGGTAACCCTAGAGGTATTCCACAATTAATACTACACTCTCTGACCCAAAGAAAATAGCTAATATCCCAGCTAACAAATTTAGCACAAATTTTATTCCACCTACAGTTATAGCGATCCCACTGGTTCCACTATCCCAGACATCCCTTTAACTACTATAGAACAATTTCTTTCACCCCTTTCAAAAATTAAGAATACTTCATCAATGGGCCCTGACAACATACCAGGTGGATTGACTATCGTTGCCCAGTATGGCCTTTCTGAACTCCCACTTAAACTCCTTAATCTAAGCCTCTCCACTAGTTATATTCATGAAGCCTGGAAAGCAGCTACTGTAATGCCATTACACAAGGTTAGCCAAGCCACAGACCTTGGTAACTATAGACCCACTAGTCTCAATAGCCTCATCTGTAAAGCTATGGAGTGCATTATCACATACTTCATTAATCTAGACACTGATTAGGGTTCAAGGTTGAGGGATTTGAAATTAGGCTTTATCAAAAGAAGGTCCTGCCTCTTAAACCTCATTACCTTCTTTGAAAAAGTAACTGAATCAGTGGATAGTGGTTATGGAATGCATACAGCATATTTAGACGTGGCCAAAGCCTTTGACATTATTCCCTGTGCAAACATTATTGACGAACTTTTAAATCTGAATATAAATCTTTATATTGTGCTATGTTTAGCTAACTGGTTATCTGACAGAGCCCTATGTGATTAGAGTAGCAGTTGTTACTTCTGAAAGCAAAACAGTTACCAGTGGTATACCACAGGGCTCAGGTTTGGGCCCTCTCCTATTTGGCATATATTTCTCTGATCTTCAGATCATCACTTCTGGCCTATGGTTATCTACGTTTGCAGATGACTGTAAACTGGGTGTTGTTATTCAATGTTCAGCAAGGACAATGGCCTCAGATTAAATGTAAAAAAATGTAGCATAGTTCATTTTGGTAAGTAAAACATTTTCCCTTATTGTATAGGAGATGCACCCCTCCAACCAGCCACTGTTGTAATGGATCTGGGTACACTTGCTGATAATTCCTTAACATTTGACCATCATGTCTCCACAGTAGATAAAAAGGCCTTTTATATGTCCCATGTAATTTCCAAAGGCATCTCAAGTAGATCCAAATTAGTCTTAATTCCCCTTTACTCATATCTTATCAGATCCATTATTGAAGATAACTCATCTTTTGGCATGTTTTCATCTAAACATATCACACAACTTGATACACCTAAAACATTTATAACTAAAAAGATTAGTGGCCTCAAAAATGTTAGTTATCATGAGTCACTGGCAGCCTTTTCTCTGTACTCAGTCTCTTACACACTCTTCCATGGAGATCTCTGTCTAGCCTTAAGTGCCATGAAAAATCAAATCTTATTCGATCTCCTGTTTCTTCAAAGAACTAATGTTATATTGAATACATTGTTAAAGGAACTAAACCTTCAACAGCAGAAAAATAAGACACATTGGCATATAGAACGTATCCTTCACCTCTGGAACAAACTTCCACTACATAGGAGGAAGAGTAGCACCCTTGCCACTTTCAAGATAAACCTAAATAATTGGATGGGAAGCTTCACATTGTTCATAGGTTCATAGATTAGTACTAAGCTAACTGCTCTTGTGAGCCATTTTAAGCCTAGCCAATTATCCCTTGTGAGACTCAAACCTGCACGTTGTGTTTGTAAGGCAAACACCTTAACCATTAGGCCACCCTCCTAATCTCCTGGTCTATCTTGTCTTGCCTTCCTTGAGGCTTGATGGAAATTTTGAATAGGGTTTTTTAGCTTGGCCTGAAATGGTCTATAGACCGATTACCTATTACTTACTTATGAACCTATGACCCTAAGATACTGGAATTGACCCAGAGTTTATTAGTCATTTAGAAAAAAATCAGTTATGACAATAGAACAAAAAGATAAGAAAAGAAAGTCATATCCAGCAAAAGATCATTTGTTACAAAGTAAACTCATAATAGAGTTATAAAAAATGTGAGGAATCGAAGTTTGGCATGGATGGGTTATAAAAAAAGCATTTGACAACATCCCACATTCATGGATAAAAGAATGCTTACAGATGTATAACATGCATCTTACATTGATCTGTTACATTACAGTGACCATGAAACAGTGGCAAACCACTCTGCAGATGTACCTTGATGGAAGGCAAATTATTAACCCAGGGATAAAAATTCAAAGGGAGCTACATTCCAGGCTGATTCTGTCTCACTACCACTGCTTTGTTTTGCCCTTAACCGATCAAGCTGTTTACTTAACAAATTAGGTTGTGGTTGCAAACCAACTTTATTTAAAGACATCTTGTCTACTTTTTGTGCGTGACTTAAAACCATATAGGTCATCGGATTAGGAGTTGAAAGCATATCTACAAATAATTAAAACATTGTTTGATGATAAAAGAATGACATTTGGTCTTGATAAATGTGCAAAAGCAAGATTTAAAAAATGAAAGTTGCAGCACCAAGAAAATATTAACCAGGACAGGAATGTTATATAAATAAACTTGAGCAGGAGGGAGTGTATTAATATTTGGGAGCAGATGAAGGATTGACAATAAAACATGAACAAATAAGAATAAAGCCCAGAAAGGAATATTTCAGATGACTAAAATTAATATTGAAAACAGCCTGATATCTACGAATAAAGTCCAAGCAATAAATTCATTTGCTCCTGCTGTTCTAACTCATAATTTTGTGGTGACTGACAGACCCCAAAAGTATTGGATCAATTAGACATGGAAACAAGAAAAACGCTTAATGCTTATCAAATTATGTATAAAAATCTGTGCATACCAAGATTATGTATAGCTTTCTCAAAGAGGTATATGCCTTCTCAAAACTGATTTACATTTACAGATGTGCAATCATGCAACCACATACATAACAGGTGACCTCATCAGATCCACATAAAGTGACATTTTTAAAACATGAGAAGTTGTCTAAGATGGCATATTGATTAATTTAGCAGAAGCATTCAGGATCGGGTGGGAATGGAAATCAAACCAGAAGTAGACAAAAATCAAACAGCACATGAATGTGTCAAAAAAAAAAAGAATATAAGGAAAAGGATCCAATGAGAAGAACAAAAATGGAAAATCCACAAATATAGTGGCAAGTAAAGAGATCCCCTGGAACAACCTCATGTTGACCAAGATTTGACACAAGAATGGTTAAGGAGAGGTGAAGTGAAACCAAAAGAAGAAAGGCTAATAATGGTGGTCCGTGACAGTCGACTGTATAGGCTTTGGTTTACAAAGTCCATTGAAAATGTGGGATAAACAGACTAATGCAAGTTTTGTAAAACAGCAATCGAAACATTCATACATCTTATTGCTGGGTGTGAGACACTTATGGCAAAGGTCCTGTACAAAAAAAGGCAGAATAATGTTGCAAGACTGTTGCACCAGGGTTGTGCAAATACTACAATATAGAAGTATCTGAGAAGCACTGGATACATGATCCACAAAGCAATAGAGAATAATGAAGTTTATATGACATATGACTACCCGGGTCTATATTAAATAAGCAAATGCTTATTCATCGACCCTAGTTCAGCGAACTCTGAAAATGCCGAACACTCAGAACAGCAATTTTTTCCAAGGGAAAAAAAAATCGCTGTTCCACAAAAACAAACAAAAAAAAAACAAAAAAAAACTTAAAACAGTATTTAATGTGGGGGGCGAAGCCCCCACACCCCTCCTACTTAAATATACCAACTCTGAGATCGCATCACAGTGGAGGAAATGGCAAACTCCCAAAACTGGCTCCGCGATTTCTTTCCCTGAGAAGAAATTTGCTGTTCCGGGTGTTTGGTATTTTCAGCGTTCACTGAACTAGGGTCGATGAATCAGCGTTCACTTTTTTAAGCATTCACTGATTCAATATAGACCCGACTACTCATTACCAAAAGTTGAAAATATAGATTCGAGAAAACCATATATAGTAGTCCATGAAAAAAAAACAAAAGTAGTAGTGATCACTGAAATTGCTGCATGCAATGATTATGGTGTCTTTTGTACAGATAGAGACACAAAGTCATAAAACACCAGGATCTGTAAACAGAAAAGAAAGCAGAAGAACTATACCCTGGCAATTTCAACAGTAGTAGGAGCAATAGGTCTAATAAAAAATAATTAGGGTCATACTTAATTACGTCACTAAAACATGTAAACCCATACGAATTTTGTGTTTGTGATGCTATTTATTTTGCAAATGTGTAACTGGTCCTTGATCTAGGGACCTCAACCTCATATGCAAAATAAATAAGACATGTTTGAGAGAGAGAGAGTGTCTCAGAGACTGCTGTTTTTTTTGGATCAGACTTCCCATTCATGTGAAACAAAGTTTTTCCCTACACATATTTAAGTGCATCCTGCATTTCTTTGAAATATTATTTCTTAGGCAAGCACTTCACTTTGGTAACATATCATGCCGCTTTGCAATGGTTAGGTATACAAACTGATGGAAATACTAAGTTTAGTAAGTGGTAGCTATCCCCCTTCAACCTTTTCAGTATACAGTAACACATGGATCCAGCCTAGCCAACAGACATGCCAATGAGTTGTCCAGGGGCTACAACCCATAACTATTTTTCAAACTCCCTGTTTCTCTGACGGGAGGGTGGAGGTTATAACATGCTGATCATGAAGTATGTGTATGTGCCTTTAAATTTGTACTCAGTGTATACTGCAGTAAGCAGTGTGCATAAGAAGGGTTTAATTAACAATCAAAGTGGTATACAAGGAGGTTGATCGAAAGCAGCAAGTAGGAAGTTAATGCCTCACCTACAGGATCATCTGTAAGCATGAAGTGAGAAAGCCCAGTTGGGGTTAACTTAAAGATTGAAATCTTTGAAAATATTTGCTTACATAGCTAAGTCAACCTCTATCATGAAGGGTCGGTGTGGCCAGAATACCATTAAGAGAAGTAAAGTAAGGTATTGTTTGCTTTATTTAAATCTACAAAGCCAAGTAGGTTAATAGCTTCTTTTGAATACTGAACAAACCTTTGTTTTATACAATCTTGCTTCCAATGTCATATATATATATATATATATATATATATATATATATATATATATATATATATATATATATATATATATGTATGTATGTAGTCACTTCAGAAGACTGAAAGCCTAAAATCTCGAATTTCAAAAGGCTGAGACCAAAATCCTGAAAGTTCAAAAGACTGAAAACTCAAAATACTGAATCTCAAAATTCTGAAACAAGATACAGAAACAAATAGAAGACGAACCATATTACTTTTCTCCAGGTACAAGCAGGGGAGCAAGCCCCCATGCACCCCCCACATCACCTGCTACTAAAATATATCAACTCCGAGATTACACTTTACTACACTAAAAAGAAGTTATGTACTCACCATAACATTTCATGTTTATTGTCCATCTCTCCATTAATTCTTACTTGCATGGGCCAAATACACAGCTGGAAGTCTCAGACTTGGATCGTGGCAAGCTAGGTATCCCATGATGCAGTGGTGCAACTCTCCAGATCTTGTTTGCTGCTAACATTACTAATGAGTAATATATAGGTATGACCCCATGTCAAGGAGAAACAAACAGAGTCAAAGGAGCTCATGTAAAGGAGGAAAGATCACCACCAGGTCCTCTAGGAGTCCTTGGACAGGGGAAGGAGAGAGGGGTCGTAAGAATGAATGGTGAGATGGACAACAAACATGGAACATTATGGTAAGTATATAACTTCTTTATGTTATGTTGTCCTATCTCACCTTCATTCTTACTTGGATGGGACAGCATCCCTAGCACCTTTTTCTCGGGTGGCTCATGGGAGTACACCTTTGAGCACAGTAGAACCAAAAGAGGCACTGTCCCTGGAGGCCAAATCCACTTTGTAATGAGTGATAAACATATGAGGATTAGCCTATGTAGATGCATCACAAATACTGTCTATAGACATTCTGGCCTGAAAGGCAGAGGATGTAGCTAATGCTCTGGTTGAGTGACCTCTAATTCTGAATGGACCTCTAATTCTGAATGGTAACTTTGTATTATTGGAGGTATAGATAAAGGTGATGCAACTTAATAGCCAGTTTGAAAGAATGACTTTAGATACTGGCATACCCTTTTTGCCTCAGAGAAGGAAATGAATAACTGATCAGATTTCCTGAAATCTTTAGTTTTATGCAAACAAAATCTGAGCTGTCTATGCATGTCCAATTGGTGGAGTTTATACTCTGCCTTGTTGCTGTGATTGAGGTAAAACACCGGGAGCTCAATGGATTGATTGATATTGGATTGAGAGCAAATCTTAGGTATAAAGGATGGATTGGTTTGTAGCGATACCCTTTCCTTATGAAAGATAAGATATAGAGGTCTGATTGATAGTGCTTGCAACTCTGAGACTCTTCTGGCAGATGTTACAGCTACTAGAAAGGTGTTCTTCTAGGAACGAAATCTGAGGTCACAAGGTTAAGAAGACTTGAATGGTGGCAATGTTTGTTGAGATAGGACAAAATTTAAATCCCAAGGAGAAAGTGATTCTTTAAAAGGAGGTCTCAATAAGGGAGTGCCTTTTAAAAATGCTTTACACAACCCGTGTGACATTAAGTTAGGAGAATGGTCATCGATGTGGAAATTCAAAACTGCAGCCAGCTAATAGTTGCTGCAGCTGACCCTTGTTGGAAGAGTTCTGCAAGAAATTCTAAAATAGGCGCAGAAAAAGGTCAATGTTTCTATTTTGGGCCCAGTGAGAGAATATTTTCCACTTGCTAGTATATAGTTTTCTAGTAGAAACTTTATGAGAGGGCATCAATATGTGTTTGGCTGCTGGAGTGAAGTTTTGAAGCCTGACTAAACTGGGAAGTGGAGCAGCCATGCTGTCAAGTTGAGGGTGTGGAGAGAAGGATGAAGTGTTCCTGACATATGTGTCAGAAAGTCTGGAACTGGGTCCAGAACCCACAGCTTCTCCTGTAGATGAGGCCAGAGGAAGGGAAACCAAATCTGCTGAGGCCAATATGGGGCAATGAGAATCAGCCTGCTTCCCAAGTTCTTGCTTTTTGGATGACTTTGGGTATGAGGGGAAGCGGGGGAAAGGCATAAAGAAGTCCCGAAGGCCAATCGTGTACAAGTGCATCTCTCAGTGTCTCCCCTGGAGGGGGAATTAGGGCAAAGTAGCTGCTGTACTTGGCATTTATGGGAGTGGCAAAAAGATCATAGCAAGGCTGGTCCCATTTCTGGAAAATCTCTTCCGTAATGTTCTGGTTCAGAGACCACTCATGATGCAATAATATTGCCCTGCTGAGCTTGTCCGCTATCACGTTGGATTTCCCCAGGATGTGCATTGCTACTAGAAAGTGTTGGTAAGAAATTGCCCATTGCCAAACTCTCAGAGCCTCTCAACAAACTGGGTATGATCTGGTTTCTCCTTGTTTGTTTATGTACCATACCAGTGACATATTGTCTGACTGTATTGCAATCGTTCCTAGTGGAAGAGAGTCATGCAGTGCTTGCAATGCCAGAAGCACTGCTCTCATCTCTAGAACATTGATATGCAAGTGGGTCTCATGGTCTTGCCATATACCTTGGACTGTCCTTCCCAGATAATGCCCCCCACCCTATCTGGGAAGCATCTGTGGTCACTGTAGCAATAGGTTGTTGTGGAATAAAGTATCTCCCGATAGTCACATGGTTGGACTGAGTCCACCACCGTAGATCCTTTTTGCATGACTCCATTATTCTGATCAGGTGGGACATAGGGAGTTCTTGAAGCGACCATTGGGAGAATAGGAGCCACTCAAGGATTCTCATATACATCCTGGTGAGAGGAACTAGCATTACGGTTGAAGCCATTGTCCCTAGAAGTTTCAGAACTACCCTTGCCTTTACCTTGGCCTTTGGAAGAAGGTGAAGTATTTGCCGTCTGAGGGCTGAAATTCTGTCAGCTGGAAGATGTGCCATCATAGAAACAGTGTCTAGGTTTGTGCCTATAAAGGTAATATGTTGACAGGGCAACAAGGCAGATTTTTGTAAATTGGCTGTTATGCCTAACTGAGCACAGATTTCCAATGTCACATCCCTGGCCTGTTGGAGTAGATGCTTGGTGGTAGCAGTTAGGATCCAGTCATCCAGATATGAAAACACTTGGAATCCAAGGCATCTCAAGTGAGCCGTTACTACTGCCATGCATTTGGTGAACACTCTGGGGGCTGTAGTGAGACGAAAGGGCAGAGCTCAGAACTGATAATGACTGGCTCCCAGCTGGAAGCGCAAGTGACTCCTTGATGCTCTGGCCATTTTTATCTGGTGGTACGCATCTTGGAGGTCTACTGAGCACCTCCAATCATCTTTCCCTATGAAGGGAAGTATTGACTGCAGTGTCACCAGCCAGAACTTTGACTTTTTGACAGATTCGTTCAACTTGCTGAGATCCAATATGGGTCTCCAGTCTCCTGTTCTTTTTGGCACCAAAAAGAATCTTGAGTAAGTTCCGAATCCTGTTTGGTCTGCATGGACTTTATGGCTGACTCTTTTGTCCAGCAACTTTTGGATTTCTATAGTTGCTTGCTCCCTTAGATTGGGTGGAATATCTGGGATTGTTCTGATCTGTGGGACAGGATAGCAAAAGAGAATGGAATATCCTCTGGACATTATGGTTTGTACCCACTTGTCTTTTGTGATACTTTGCCAGGCTTCTGGTTAGAAAGACAAATGTCCCCCGACTGCCTCCAGAGTAGAGCAGGTGGGCCTCCTTTCAGGAGTGCTGATAGGGAAGTCCGCAAAAGGAATCATGGTCACCCTGGTTCTGTGGACCCCCCTGCCTCTAGGACATCTACCATTGTTGCCTCCCCCTCTTCCCCTAGGGAAGGATTCACTTTGTGCCTCTTGGAAAGCTCCCTCAGATCTTTTGAACCAAATTTTTTCACTCTTCTGACCTTTAGGGTAAGGTCTTGAAGGTACTGAAAAATGTACTCCAATGGCAGAGAGAGTTTTCCCTTCCTGCTTGCATCTGGTGAGTGTGTCTTTAACTTTGGACCCAAAAAATGAGGAACCATCAAAAGGAGCATTAGTAAAGGTAGACTTAAAAGGTTCTGCAAAATTACACAAGCGCATCCATGAGTGTCTCCTCAAGGAAACTCCTGAACCTGCTGCCCTACTCGCTCTCTCCGCTGCATAAGATATCAGTCTCATGGAGGAGTTGACGATAGAATTTAAAGTGGACAGCTGGGAGGAGACTTTCTCAGTCACCCCCGCAGCTAATGTACCTTGTAGAGTATCTCCTAGCTTTTTCAGGAGATCTCTTTGTAGTCTTGTAAAGTGTGTGAGGTAGTTCAGCGGTCGGAGTGTAAAAGTCCCTGACAAAAAGACATGCTTCACATATCTGTCTATCATTTGAGAATCTTTGTTCGGAGGATGAACAGTTGAGGATGTCTCAGAAAGTTCCTTCTTGGTGGCTGCTGCCACAACCATAGCATCTACAGGTACATCTTTTGCAAGAAAATCTTTTCCAGTGGGGGCTGACAAAAACTTGTTCAGCCTCCGAGGGACTGGTTCTATAGTGTCAGCTGACTCCCATGCCTTTCGACTGACCAAGTCCATTAGCTTATCAAAAGGAGGAGACACCCAGGAGGCTGAAGGTTGAGATCCAAAGGCCTTCAGGTACACTGACTCCTCATCAGAAGGGTTGATGGTTTTCCAGCTGCCTCTCTGCTTTAGGATCTCCAGGATATCTGCAAATGAAATATCTTCAAAGGATAACTGTGGGGACCCTTCTGACTCCTCAAGGGCAGTGTCTGAGGTGATGGACTCATCAGGGGAGTCTATATGCTTCCTCTTGCATGGCCTCTTTTGAGGGGGCTTCTCAGAAGGGTATTCTGGGGAGGCCTCGGAAGAGAGCGATTTTCCCAATGGGGGTTCCTGAGGCTCTGAATCTCTGCTGTCCTGTGGATGGGGTGGTGCCGAGACAGTAGCTGGTGCTTGGGGGGGGTGAATGCCAGTATTCCTGTGTAGAGCTGTAGAGGGGGATAGCACACTCCTCATCAGCTCGAAAGCAGAACCCACCAGTTCTGAAGTTATCTCCGGCTCTGAGGAGACAGAGGACACCCCCGGCCCCAGAGAGACTGGCTCCTAGGCTGATGTAGGAGCCGAGCTTACCCGAGCCAATGCACTGAGGGGTAGGCTTGGAACCGAAGAAGTTCAGGGCTGACCGGAGAACCTTGGCTCCCAGACACCCCGGATGGCACCGAGAGTGTTGGAGCAGATATCAGTTCTGTTATCTCTGAACGGGATCCTGGACCCAATGGTTCTACAGTGAGTGCTAGAAGGCACTCCAGATCTGAAGATCCAGCTTGGCTTGGAGGAGGAACAACAGTGGATTTAACAGTCTTGGAAGGCTCCGAAACCTGTGGGTCAGAGCTGATAATTTAGCTACCGCCAGCGACTTCAAAAGTCTGCGCACCACCTGCTCCACGTCATCATCAGACAGGCTCCTAGTGGATCTGGAGGATAGAGATGGTGAATGAGATCTCTCCAAAATGGGAGATCTCAAGGTAGGGGAGACCAGTGGAATATCAATGGACCAGCCACAGTATCTTTCAGCTCTGAAGACCTTGAGGCCGAAGAACCAGGTTTGTCAATAATTATTACCTCCATCGGTTCTGAGGCCAGTAGAGCTGAGGAGGTAGATGGCTTAGAAATTTTATACAATTTTTCAGGGGGCTCAGACTGAGATGAAGAGACAGGAGATGGCCTTTTAGTTGATTTGTCCCTCTTAGAAGAAGAAGAGGATGAAGAAGAAGCACTCTGAACAGCTTCCTCAAATGCTGGTTTCAAAAGCCCCTTGATAATCAGTTTGTTTCTCCTCTCCTGTAACACACGTGCACTAAAGAGTGGCAGAAAGTGCAATTCTCCTGGAGAGGGATAGCTCCTAAACAATAGACAGAAATGACATGTCCATCTGTGACAGACATTTTCTGGGAAGTAAATACTGTGGGAAGAAATAGCCAGGGAATTGTTATGGCTAGGCTTGTTTAGGCCATAGGGCCAATAGCCTAGTACCAACCTATGAAAATTTCTGACATTTTTTAAAGCCTGAAGGCTTATGTTCTTTCTACCTGGTGTCTTTAGACATGCTTGGAAGAAAAAAATGTCCTAAGAATTATAACAGCAAATAAACTCACTCCACTGCTAGATATATCAACACACGCTAACTTAACAAATACAGCACATCTAAAAAATATAATTAAAAATAGCTTTGCTCTGACTAAAACGAGCACTAGGACCTCTAATTTAAATGGACCTAGACAGGTAAAGTAGGGGATAGAATAAAATAACAGTAACACTACTAGCCCTCTTAACTAAAATGGGTAATTAGCTCTCTAATTTAAATAAGCTAATGAACTAACCAGCTAACTAAGAGTGTAGAAAAACCAACAAACAATACCACAGGTATTTTAATAAAGCACCACTACAGTAATTAACTATGGGATACAAGTGCAGCCCTGTGGGAAAAAAACAACGGCCAAACAACAGCACATAACAAAAGAAAAAAACGAGATAAACTAAGCTACACACTAAAACTAAAGTATCACAGCACACAGTACACTAACTAATGTATAAATCCTAATTAGTTTAAGCTAAAAAAATGTAAAAGACAAAAAACTTAGCCACAGACAAGAAGAGCACATCCAACCTTGTAAAGTGGCAAACGAGATCTGGAGAGTTGCACCACTGCATCATGGGATACCTACCTTGCCATGAGCCAAGTTTGAGACTTCCAGCTGTGTATTCGGCCGAGTCAGAGCCGAGCATTCGCTCCGAACCCATCCAAATAAGAATGAAGGCAAGATAGGACAACATAACATCATGAGTTATGTTGTAGTATAGCAAGTTAGAGGGGAACATGACTAAGGTTACAACAGACATTCATGAAACACATAATAGGTTCATAGGTTGGTACGAGGCTATCAGCCCTAGGGCCTTTACAAGCCTAGCCATAACAATTCCCTGGATATTTCTTCCCACAATATTTACTTTCCTGGACTTTTGTCTAGCAGGGTGACTGACATGATCCCAGGGGTGAATTTCCTATCTCCCATCCAATCGTCAAGGTTCCCTTTGAAGAGGGCCAAGGAGGTGCTCTGCTTGATATGTATGGGCAGTCTATTCCAGAGTATGGGGAGTGTCTGGGTCAGGAACCTATCCCTCCAGCATGTTTTGCTCATTGTGATGACAAGGTTTAGATTCCTGGAGCGTGTGACTCTGAGGGATTGGGATTTCTTTAAGTGGAGCATGCCCAACAGCTCAGGGTTTGACATGGCCTTGTATGTTAAGCAGAGATCACCTCTGACTAGACGATATGCCACAGAGTATAGTTGGAGTTTTTTTAGACGGTCAGCATAGGGCATCTGCTTTAGGCCTGTGATTCATTTAGTGAGGTATTTCTGCGGCCTTTCCATCTGTTGCAGATATCTTGTGAGGTACATACCAAATGGGGCGTTGTTCTCTATAATGGGTCTAATGAGGGATGAATACAGTGGGACAATGACCTCCTTTTTTCTGGATGAAAAGCCCTTAGTGATGAGGTGTGCCACATAGAAGGATTTCCTGACTGTTGTGGCGATGTGGTTATCGAAGGTGAGACCACTGTCCACCTGTGTCCCTACATCTCTCATCACACTACCAGTGTTTAGTGTACTGCCACCTATGTGGTAATTCATGGGTACATGTTTTTTCTCAAAGAGGATAACTATACATTCCTTGCCATTAAGTTTGAGCCCATGGCTCTGGCACCAAGCATCTGTTTCTGTAAGGGCCTTTTGTAGAATATCTACATCATTTGGGGATACAATAGTGGCTCCCAGTTTGCAGTCATCTGCGAACTTTGTTAGCCAGAGTCCCTTAGTGTTGGCCTGTACTTCAGAGACGTATATGCCAAACAACAGCAGTCCCAGGACTGAACCCTGAGATACTCCACTTGTCACTTGTCTGGAGATGGATTTAGAGTCGGCTACTTTTACAGACCGGGTTCTGTCAGTAAGCCAGTTGGCAACCCATCGAGTGACGTAGGGATTTATGCCCAGCTTAGTAAGTTTATCTATGATTCCAGAGTGGGGGATGGTGTTGAAGGCCTTGGCAAGGTCCAGATAGGCTGTGTGGACCGCCTTACCCTCGTTCACAGCTCTGGAGACTGATTCAAAGAAGTCAATCAGGTTCAGTAGACAAGATCCGCCCTTCACGAACCCAAACTGGGTGGCGTCCAATGTTTGAAGGTTGCCAGTGTCATTGTTTATAAGTTCCATGATAATACGTTCCATGCCCTTGCAGATCAGGCTCATCAGACTGATGGGATGGTAGTTCCCAGGATAAAAGGTGGATCCCCCCTTGTGGAGTGGGATAACTGCAGCTGTGCACCACTCAGTGGGCACAAATCCTGAGATGAGGCTATGATTAAACATGACACTTAGGTGAGGTGCCAGTTCATTTTGTAGTTCATGTAGTACACAGCCCAGGATGTCATCTGGTCCCATGGATGCTGTACATGGATGCTGTATTTTTAGCTTTGGAGAGTGCAGTTTCTACCTGTGTGGCTGTGATTACCAGATTGGCAGTCTTTTGGTATTGAGATGGGTCTTTTAGGGGGTGAGAGAGGGTGAAGTTGGCACTAAATCGATTTGCCACGATATTGGCAATATACTTAAGATAAGTATATTTAATGCCATTCTGTTGTAGCTCAGAGGAGATCTGAGCATTGCCATTTAGATTTTTGACATAACTATAGAATGCCTTGTGGTTGTCTTTGGAATCTTTGGCGATTTTATTTTCGTAACTATCTTTGGAGGATTTTATGAGGGATCTCTGCTTCTTACTGAGGCTGGTAAGGGAGTTTTTTACATCCTGGGATGTTCCTCTTTTCTGCAACAGTTTCTTCCTTCTGTTGTATAGTTTGTTTATGGCAGGGGACCACCAGATTGGCTTCTTTTTTTGGAGTAGAGTGCCTTAGTTCTCTTTGGGATGGCATAATTCATGCATGAGTGGATGTGCTCGTACAGTGCCTTAGTGTAGGATTCAGCAGTCGAATATTCAGCTCCCATCTGCATGGGTGTCGAAGTTTGTCACTTCTGACTTGAGTAACATGAAGTTGGCTTTGGAAAAGTTTTTTACGGAGGTTTCCTTACTGGGGTGGGATGTGGATGCCAAGGGTGATTAGCTTATGGTCAGACCTGACAAATGAGGGGGTGATCACTGGTGTGGAGCAGCTATCTCCCATGTTGGTAATGACCAAGTCTAGGATATTGGAGCCCCTGGTGGGACAATGGATTAGTTGATCCAGGGTGTTGGAATTTATGAATTCCAAGAACTGTTGGGGAAAGGTGTTGGTACCCGAGTAGTTTTCCCAGTTAATAGGGTAGTCGAAATCACCCACTATTAGGGTGTTTGTTTGTATCTTAATATTTTCCAGTACGTTTAGAAAGGTGTATTGAGAATCTTGGGGCATGGTGGGGGATCTGTAGCAAGCTACAATTTGGATTGAAGTCTTACCTAGTGTTAGTTGCACCTGGAGAATTTCAGATGCATTGTGTTGGGCAACTAGCCTGGAGGTGTGAATATCCTTGGTGAATATGGACACTCCTCCACCTTTAGTGTTTCGGTCTTGGTTTGGTGGCTGAAAAGTGTGGTAAGAGATAGCACAAATAGCGATGTTCATTGAGTAGTATTACCTTTAGATTTTGCATGCTTGTATCTGTTACGGTGGTGGTTTTGTCCTTAGAACCTTGCCTAAAAAAAGGCACTATAGCGGTGGCAAGAGCTTTAGCCAGTAATCTGAATCCCAGGGGCAACAGGTGCAAACCATCTCTGGCAAAGCTTTGTGGTTTGTCGATCATGTCGTCCCAGGCAGACAGATACTGGACCCCGTTTGAATGACACCAGAAGCTTAGTCAATTGTTGAAGTCAATCATTTTGTCCTTATAGGATGGTATCATTCTAGGTGAAGGCAGGATGCTACTCAGGGCTAGGGTCATACCTGCCTGGGCCACATGATCTTCCATGTCTCTTTTCATGTAGTCCAGGGAGGTACGTCTCAAGTCATTCACTCCAACATGGACAATGACAGAGTCATATTTGTACTTGTTGTGGAGTGACGACTGCATGTGTTATGTGGCGGATCCTGGCACCCAACAGGCAGCTGACTGTACGTTTCTCCTTATTCAGCCTGGTGAGTGGGACATCAGTGTGCCTGACTATAGAGTTACCTATGACTAAAGTGTTAGGCCTTAGGGGCTGTTGTTGGGTGACACACTGGTGTTGTGAGCTATGTGTCACTTTGGTTGTGACTGGCGTTTGTTTGTGTTTCAGCTTCGGAGGTTCTTGTTGTTTGGGCAGGTTAATGTTAAGGGCCTCCGGATATGTGGGTTTAGTGATGCTATGTGTGGGTGTTGATGGTGTGGGTTTTGAAGGGCTATGTGTTGCTTGAGGTGTAGTGCAGGTGTTAACCTTCTCCTCTTGAGTTTTTAGCACAATCTTGGCTGGAGAGAGCATTGCTTCCAGTTTGGCTATGTAAGTGCATCTCTCGCAGGTTGTAGTGTTGGGTGGTAGAAAGAGAGGGTTGTCTGTATATGAGGCAGTTGCTGCATTATCCCAGTATGCCCAGATTCACCAGGTGGACAGGAGAAATCACCAGAAGCTGACTCTTGGACATGGCTGTTTAGGTGCTTTTTTTGTAAAGTACAAGAGCTGTTTTCCCTTATCTTTGCAAGGTACTTTGCAATTATAGGCTGTTTAGTGCATACGATTAATTTCTCCTTGTTAACAGGGAAAGTTGAGTGCTTGTATCAGTTTAAGGCTTCCTAGTGCTTTCCAGCAGGATCTAGAGCAAGTGCTAGTCACAGGAGTTCAGATTTTAGTGCTACTACTGAGAAACCAGCTAGTTCTATGGGAAAATTTGAAGAGCAGACTTTCTGGCACCTGGAATAGTTTAACCACAGCCCTGCAGTGCTGCACGGTGCAAAAAACACACAAACACATGTGTTTTTAAGCCAGAAAGTTTAAAGGGATAGGAATCGTCCCAAAATGGCTAATAAAATTACAATTTCAGAGTTGGAAACCACTCCTCTAGTGTTAGATAGGCAGTGCAGTGCTCCCCACTCCCACTGGTAAGCACTAGGACTTCCCTCTACCACAGCAAGGTCTGGATAGCTCTGAACACAGAAAATAAAGTCCTGAAATCAGCAAAGCCTGGGATCTGGACTATACTAGCTAGGAAAGGCAGGAAACGAGCAAACAAGATAGTATTTTTTTTTTGGTTAAAACAGGCTTAACAATGCAATAATACAGTAAATAAACACAGAAAAGGCTAACACGCTTGAGTGTGTAGCCCTAAACAGTAAATGCAATTAAAACTCTACAAAATTAGCAATTTAAAACTTTTTAAATGAAGCAGGCAAGTGCACAACTGAAAAACGATTTAAAAAGCAGTAATACAGTAGAATAAGTAGCTAGTCTACATATACAGAAAAGTCTATCTATACAAAAAAGCAGCTAAAACAACACTAAAACAATTCAGATGCAGTGCAACCTAGAGCACTTGAGTTGTAGCAATATTAAGGCAAATACAGTTTTAATAAATTGGTAATGGTATGTTTGCCATTTTGTTCTGTGGGGTGCGATCTCGGAGTTGATATATTTAAGTAGCAGGGGTGTGGGGGGGCACAGGGGGCTTGCCACCCTGCTTATACTTGGAGAAGTGGTAACCAGTTTATCTTTTATTTGTTTCTGTATATAGTTGTGCAGGAATATAGTAAGTGTTGGTATTCTGTGTGTATTCAGTATTCTGAGATTCAGTATTTTGAGTTTTCAGTCTTTTGAACTTTCAACATTTTCGTCTCAGCCTTTTGAAATTCAAGATTTTGGGCTTTCAGTCTTCTTAAGTGAATCCATATATATACACACACATATGTAAAATACGTGAAATATGTGAAGTGCAAGGAGCACTGTGATTATGATCCAACATCTAGAAAAAGACAAACTAGCTGAATGTTACTTTAGTGTGACATCCAATATTAACAGCACTTTGAAAGGTGCTTAACAGTTGTTAAGCACCTTTCCAAGCACTGTTAATATCAGGTGTCAGCTACACACTGAGTACTGCCAGTGTTTGTTAAGGGCTTTACCGGCTTTCATATACAGTAAAATATTTTGTGCCCCCCCCTTTTTTCTAACCAGCAGTACATGGAGCAAATAAAGCTGCATGTACTACAAAGAATTATGGTCGGGTCTCAGAACCTAACCCTCCATTATCGGTTCTCGAAACAGATGCCAGATTCACCTCTCAAGCTTTGCTCACAAGGTGAATTTCTGAAGTCTACAGTCTAAACAAAAATGCTGATTTTAACTTTAATGCATTAATCAGTTTATGTGGTGGTGTTATTTGTGTTTAGGTGAAATGGCAGTGGAGTTTTTAACTAGATTGTTTAATGAAATCTTGGAAAGTGAGAGGATGCCTGAGGAATGGAGAAAAAGTGTTTTGGTACCGATTTTTAAGAATAAGGGTGATGTGCAGAGCTGTAGTAACTATAGAGGGATTAAATTGATCAGTCACAGCATGAGGTTATGGGAAAGAGTAGTGGAAGCTAGGTTAAGAAGGGAGGTGATGATTAGTGATCAGCAGTATGGTTTCATGCCAGGAAAGAGCACTGTAGATGCAATGTTTGCTCTGAGAGTGTTGATGGAGAAGTACAAAGAAGGTCAGAAGGAGTTGCATTGTGTCTTTGTGGACTTAGAGAAAGGATATGACAGGGTGCCTAGAGAGGAGTTGTGGTATTGTATGAGGAAGTCGGGAGTGTCAGAGAAGTATGTAAGAGTGGTACAGGATATGTATGAGGGTAGTGTGACAGCGGTGAGATCTGCAGTGGGAGTGACGGATGCGTTTAAGGTGGAGGTGGGATTAAATCAAGGATCGGCTCTGAGCCCTTTCTTATTTGCAATGGTGATGGACAGGTTGACAGACGAGATCAGACAGGAGTCTCCGTGGACTATGATGTTTGCAGATGACATTGTGATCTGTAGTGAGAGTAGAGAACAGGTGGAGGAGACCCTGTAGAGGTGGGGATATGCTCTAGAGAGAAGAGGAATGAAGGTCAGTAGGACTAAGACAGAATATATTTGTGTGAATGAGAGGGAGGATAGAGGAATGATGAGGATGCAGGGAGTAGAGGTGGTGAAGGTGGATGAGTTAAAATACTTGGGATCAACAGTTCAGAGTAATGGTGAGTGTGGAAGAGAGGTGAAGAAGAGAGTACAGGCAGGATGGAGTGGGTGGAGAAGAGTGTCAGGAGTGATTTGTGACAGACGAGTACCAGTAAGAGTGAAAGGGAAGGTCTACAAGAGTGTAGTGAGACCAGCTATGTTATATGGGATGGAGACAGTGGCATTGACAAAAAGGCAGGAGTCAGAGCTGGACGTGGCAGAGTTAAAGATGTTAAGATTTGCACTAGATGTGATGAGGGTGGACAGGATTAGGAATAAGTATATTAGAGGGTCAGCCCAGGTTGGAAGGTTTGAAGACAAAGCCAGAGAGGCAAGATTACAATGGTTTGGACATGTGCTGAGGAGGGATGCAGAGTATATTGGGAAAAAGATGTTAAGGATAAAGCTGCCAGGTAACAGGAAAAGAGGAAGGCCTAAGATAAGGTTTATGGATATGGTGAGAGAGGACATGCAGGTGATTGGTGTGACAGAGTAAGATGCAGAGGACAGGAGGAAATGGAAACAGATGATCCGCTGTGGCGACTCCTAACAGGAGCAGCCGAAAGAAGAAGATGTGGTGATGTTATTTTTACATTTGGTGAATAAATACATTAAGTTTACAAATTAAATGTTTTGACTCCTCGACCATTCCAGCACACTTGTGTTTGATTTGTCTACATAATAATGTGGTAAAGATCGGAGACCCAATCATAATCCTTATTATACACGCAGGCACACACACACACACACACACACACACACATGTATATATATATATATATATATATATATATATATATATATATATATATATATATATATGTGTGTGTGTGTGTGTGTGTGTGTGCATATAAAATATACAACATATGTACGTATGTCTATCACAGCTCTCTGAAGAACCAGTACATCAAGAAAACTGCAAAAAACACACTGACATCCATATGTCACACTAAAATTCAACAGATGCTTTAAGATGCTATAATAAACAAATGTCAATCAGTCAGCAATTCAATCCTTATTTTCATCATGATATTTATACAGATACATACATACAAATGTTTCAAGCACGGGTATTAAAGCCTTTCTAGCTTGCTAATATGCCAAAACACTTGTTCCCATAGTAAATGTCCAGGCTGTTCTTAAAAATATTTAAACTAGTACTTGCTTTAATGTAATTTGGTAGTCTGTTCCAATCATCAGCTACTCTGTTAGAGAACAATTAGTACACTTCTCATTCCTATAGAATCTTCTACATAGGTTATCTGATGATTCTCTAGTACTTTTTGATAACCCCAAACATTCCCAGAGGTAGTTGTCCCTAAATGCCCCATATACCTGAATAAGATCTCCCCTTAAATATCTGTAACAGGCACTTTGCAAGTTCAGATATTTTAGTCTTTCATAATAACTTAGATTTTCATATCCATGCATGCCCTTAGTATACTTCCACTGTACTCTTTCCAGTTTATTCATGCTCGTTTTCCTACAGTTTCCATATTCAAGTTTGGTCTAATGTAACTAACAAACAATGACTTCATTATGTTTGATTTCCTAGACTTTATAAATCTTTTTATACAACCTATAGTTCTATAACATTCATTAACCAACTGGCTGATATGATTAGAAAAACTCATAGCTGAATCTACCCATATACCCAGGTCTTTAAATTAGTCTACAGTTTCAATCACTGTGTGCTGTATTAAATATTCACCTTTCAGTTTATGTCTCCCAAATCTCATATGCTTAGTTTTTGATGTATTTATCAACATATTATTCTCCTGTGCCCAAATGGTCAATTTAGTTAAATTATTTTCCAGACATGCCTTATCTGTAACACTTGTAATCAGTTCACCCAATTTCAGGTAGTCAGCATATAGAATGTAGAACACCTCAGATGAAAAAGTAAGGCTTGAAAGATACAATCTAAACAAGTAAGGGCCTAGTACAGAGCCCTGTGGGACACATTGACTGTAACCAAGGATTTCACCTGACCAGTTGGTGTGTGATACTTGCTATGTCCTATTTGTAAGCCATGCAGCTATCCATCTTATCAATAGTACATCAATACCTAGTTGTGCTAATTTATTGATCAGTGTTTTGTGCATGACCCTGTCAAATACTGAAGTTAAATCTATATAAGTCACATCACAGCACAATGTTTCAGTCGTAGCTGTTATTATATTGTTATAGAACATCATGTTACAGGTGGTAATAGATATATTTTCACCATATGCATGCTGATATATGGTTTCAAGTCCCATCCTATCCAGTTTTGACAATAACTTATCCAGTATTACCTTCTCCATTATTTTTCCACAACATGAAAGTAGACTTAAGGGTCTGTATGATTCTAGGGTTGTCCTACTCCCCTTTCCCTTAAAGCAGGTTTAATAAGTGCATGTCTCCAATCTTGAGGAATCTCCCCATATTTATATGACCTAGTGAATAATAGATGTAATGGCAGTGTAAGTTCTTGCTTAAGTGTTCTCGGGTCATTGTTACTTATTCCGTCTCCTCTCTGCACTTTGTTTGGATCCAGTTTGCACAGTTCTTTTTCAATATAATCTAATTTGATTCCAGTATCTGGGGTTACCTGGATGTCACTAGGACAACTTATCACCCCTTTCATGGAGCCAAACAGTTTGGCATAAGATTTTGTAAATATATCTATAATCTGTTGTGTCTGAGAATAAATTTTAGAATCTGCACACAGTTTATCAGTTTGTGTATCCTTACTCCTTCCACATCTTATGTATCTATAAAAAGGTTTCTTATTATGCTCAATATCTTTGTATAAATTTTCTTCAAGTTTTTCTTGATCTTGTTTAACACTATGCTTAATCTGTTTGTCCAGCTTGTTTATTTCAGTTTTCAGAGTTGTTTGACCTCTCTTCCATTTCTTATATTTTTTGTCTCTCACCTTAATCAGGTATCTTGTTCTTATAGAAATATACACCCCTGATGTTGCATGCCTAGATCCTGATGTTAAAACGTTTTTTTGACTTTGTGCACTCAAACAATTTTTCTTTCAAAATTTTCCACATTCCATCTGCAGTTTTTCCACTGAACACCTCACTCCAGTTAATTTTATATAGTAACAGTTTTGCTTCCCTATAATCTGTAATTAACCTTCTGTGCACTGGTTTAGATTTCAGTTTGGCAGAATTTTCTAGCAACAAATTAACCTTTATGACCCCATGATCACTGCACATCGATGGTGGTAAAACTTGACTTGAAGTTACAGTAATTTCTTTGGGAACACAAACAATATCTAGTATAGTCCCCTGGTAGGTTTTTTTTTTTTACAATCTGAAGCATTTGTTGTTCCTGAATATGCTCTGTGAATAATTTCTTTACTAACGTTGAATCAATATTATTCCAGTCTGTTTCTGATAAATTTAAGTCCCCAGCTAATATTATTCTTCCCTCCTGTGTTTCATGTAAGAAATGTATGAATTCCTCTAGGTCATCTGCACTTGACTTTGGTGGTCTGTACACTCCCAATTGTTATATGTTCCAGGGTTGTCTTTATTGTCACAATTACACAGTCTATAGTATTGGTATTATCACTGAACATGTAACAATCACAAGTCTCATAGCTATCTTTAATCCCTATCATAACACCTCCACCTGATTTTTTTGTTAGAATGTTTGTTACAGTAAAAACATTTATACCGTGACAGAACTGGTTTCCAGTCATTTTTCTTTAACCATGTTTCACAAACTATAACAACATCAAACGTGTGGGAATGTAGCAAATGTTTTAATAAAAAAACTTTATTATTAATGCTCCTAGCATTAACAACCATAAGAGATGCATCAAATGTTGCTATCTGTGAACTGTTACATTTTTGACATGGCAAAATTTCTGGCTAGTGTTTGTCAAATATTGCAAATTATCTGCTGCAGAAATTCTCTTCCCTTATCTAGACAAATGCATACTATCCTGTCTGAACACGTGTGCCCAAAAG
Source organism: Protopterus annectens (assembly GCF_019279795.1). Classification (NCBI taxonomy): domain Eukaryota; kingdom Metazoa; phylum Chordata; order Ceratodontiformes; family Protopteridae; genus Protopterus; species Protopterus annectens. The sequence continues at coordinate 1,176,197,252 of NC_056739.1, read as the reverse complement.
AAGGCTTGGATGGTCTACACATTTCCATTTTTTAAAACAGGACATTTTTTCCATGTAGGTGTTTATCCAAAAAATCTTTTTATACAACCTATAGTTGTCCTTTCTATAGGTGATTTGTGAAAAATATGTCCTAACACCAGTACAGACTGTACTATCTAGGAAGGCTGTCAGTTCCTGACTAACAGTCAGAGAATCTTTGTTGGTGAGATCATTTGTACCAACATGAATGAAAACAGATCCATACTTCCTTACATTAAGGCATTCCAAGGCTTGTTTCACATCTTCTATTTTTGCTCCTGGCAAGCATAACTCTACTCGATGTTCATTATCATCTCTGCAAATATAAGTATCAGTTCCTCTAATAACTAAATCTACAATTACAAGAATATCTTTGCCGACCATCTCTGAAGAATCTTCAGCTTCTGATACAGTCATTTCTGCTCTATCAATTGTTATGAAGGATAGATCTTCACCACTATTAGTCTTATTATTTCCACTGTTTTCACTGCGTATTAAATTCTCATCCAGCTGGCATTGTAAATCCACAGCTTGAGCCACGTAGTCAACATCTGTCTTTCTCTTCTTTTTTCTTACAGTAATGTTCTTCAATCCTTCCACGTTCAGTTTTGATTTCTTCCTTTTCACCTGCCCCTTGCCTCTTTTTTTCTACCTTTTCCATTGGAAAGGTGATGCCTTTTTCTGTAGACTGAGGATTTTCTGATAGATATCTTCAGTCCCTGTCACCAGTGCGTTACATAAAGCAGAATCCATTTTACTACGTATTCTCTTTCCTTTACAGTCATTAGTCAGTTTCTTTTTCTTCCTTGTTATTTGTTGAGAACGTCTTCCTTTCTTTCCTTTTTTGTTTCCTTCTAAACAAACCAGATCCTCAGATTGCTGAGTACTTGCATCCACAATTCCATAGTTCTCAGGGGCCTCATGTTTCACAGGAGCTGAATGTTCTTTGCAGAAAATAGATGCATCATTTTCCTAAATCTGTTCTATGCCTAACATTATTTAGTTAATTTATGTCAAACCACCAAGAAGTCATCTGCAGTGTACTTATCTAGTTCTCTAATATGTAGATAATGTTGTCATCCTTTTTAATATCTCTGCCTCCAAGGCAAAAGTTTGCAGAATAAAGATATCTTTTAAGTGCATTTGAATAAGTACTTGATTTCCTTTCCTGTTTTATATATTACAACCCACTACATATTCCATTTAGCTATTTATCCCTGTTTTTCCTTTGTTTGGTTATTTTTATTAATTGATGTTTCTCATTAATTTCAGTGATTGTGTACCAGAAGAAGATATATAATGTGGATGAGTATGCATTGGCATAAGCAGACATTTTAACTTAATTAAGATATCAAATAGCTCTGAGTATCATATTCTTTAATGTGGCCCCATAAAAACATTCTCAACATTAACAAAATCTTTTCAACTTATTTTTGGTTAATAAGGGTTATTAGGCACGAAGTCCAGTGGACCACTGAGGCCCAATTTCCTAATTGTCCACAGTAAATGTCTGGGTAAGTGACTTCAGAATGAGTTAAACAACAGACCACAGAAAGCTCACAGCCTTAATCTACTGCTCTAACTGCCAGATTGTTTGGTGTACATATACTGCACATAAACTGCACAATATTATATATAAATAAATCATTATCTGAAGTAGGGACTTCATTTGTCAGCAACCTGTGGGTCTTGGATCCGATATCGAATCCGAGCCGGCAACTATTTATACAGCTATGGATCCAAGCTCCTAGCTCCTCCCCTCACCCATAATCCCCTGCCAACCCCAAATGACCTCAGATCTAGTTTGCCGCTCTTGAGTGTGTCAGCTGGATTTTGAGCTCGTGGCAATTATTGAGATAAGTGTTTCCTTTTTATCTCCTTAGCCTATTTTTCTGTCAGTTAATTAGTGTGGATGTATTAGGTTTCCCGCTAGTCTGTTAATTTTTAATTTTTTTAGTGTTTACCCCCCCCCCTCGCTGGCCATTAGAGTGTGATTGTGTGTGCTTGCGTTTGGGGCCTTGTGTGTTTGTGTAGTTTTACTTAGTTTTGGGATATGTCAGAGGCCCCAAAGCCTATTTTTTCTAAATGCATCGAGTGTGGCCATAAGCTCTCTCCAGTGGATGGCCACACTCAGTGTGTTCAGTGCCTTGGGGTTGAACACCTGTCCTCGGGATGCACCATTTGTGCAGCGTTCAACCCCAGGGCACTGAAGGAGCAGAGGTCGAAGCTGGTCCTGGCGGGACTTTTGCCCCCGGAGTCGGCTTCGGCCTCTGCTACTCCCGTGGCACCTCCTCAGCCTGTGGTGGTGGCCACTCCTGCCCCCCTTCCTCCGGCCGGGATTCAAACTCCCACTAAGGTGCCGGAGGACAGGGAGGCCAGGAGGGAGAAATGGTGGGAGAAGCACCACAAGTGGCGGGTCGAGGCCTCCGTTTCGGCCACCCCAGCTAAGCGGGCTTCTCCCTTCACGGCTTCCAGGTCTCCTCCTCCTCGGCTCCAATCACCTTGTTTCTCCCCGGGGCCTGAGGAGGAGGAGACCCGATCTCCATCGAGGTCATCGAGGCGGCACTCCAGGCCTGCCTCGGTGGCTTCCTCGAGATCCACTTACAGCCTGTCTGATGCAGACTTGGACCGGATGATGAGAAGGTTCATCCAGGCCCAGCTGCAGATGGGAGTGCTCCTGCCACCACCCCCCTTCGGGGGGGAGCTCAACACCCTTTTTTGCTCTGATAGCTCCTTCTCCGACCTGCTTTCCAGGTTCGGAGCACTTGGAGCCGAGCAGCGTTGGAGCCGGGGGTGGGTCGGCACCGACAGTACTGGGTACTTTGGATCTGACCCTGCCCTTGAGTCTGTCGGTTCCATCATTGGATCCGACCTCTCAGAGCCGTGGCCCGAGCTTCGGATCCGAGGGATTCAGTGTGCCTTCGGCTCCATCCAGGTCGGAGCACACTGGTCCCTCAGATCCGACGGTCTCGGCGCCAGTTCCGATCCCTTCATCGGATCCGAGTGGGAGTCGGCTCTTGGAGCCCAGGGAGAGTGGCTCCCCCTCGGCCTTCGATGTAGTGGAGAGGGCTCTGTCGAGAGCATCCAGACCTCTGGCCCTTGTCTCGGCTACGCCCTGCACTCCCTCTCTGCTGGGTCAGGCTTCCATCACCTGGCCACAGGGACAGCCTGCTTCGATGTCCCAGGTTGCTCCTTTGGAACAGGACATTGCTGGTGAGGCCTCCTCGGACAGCCCCCCCGTGGAAGTGCCTTGCAAGCATAAGTGTAAGAGGAGGCACGTGGACTCCCCTGAGTCCTTAACAGAGGACACGTACTTGGATGAAGGGGAAGGCTCCCCAAGGTCACCCCCTGAGGATGTCTCCTTTGGAGACATCATGGAAATGCTCAGGCTTGGGGGGGGTGGTCTGCCACCAAGGCTTCCTCCGACGAGTCCGTGTTCCTGGAGGCATTCGAAGCAGGCCCGTCTACCTCTTGGGTGTCCCCTCCGGCCGACCCCGGTGGACCTTGTGACCACCAGGGCATGGAAGGAGCCGAACACGGTGGAGCCAATCCCTAAATGCCCAGATAGGATCTTGAGCCCCCCCACAGACTGGCCCCACTGGAGCAAGGGTCCCCCTGTAGATGCCATGTTGATGGCGGCAGCCACTAAGAGGGAACTAGCTCAGGAGAGCCCCTCGGTCCATCCTCCAAGCAAGGAGTCCCGCTCGATAGATCACCTTGGGAAGCAGGTATTCATTTCAGCGACCATCTCAGTAAGGTCTCTGAACTACATGGCACACATCATCAGGATGCAGCGGGATCTTATTTAAGAATACGCTGCTTCCCCCCCGGAGTCCATGTCGGTGGAGGTCAAGCAATTGTACTCCACTCGTATGGCCACTCTGAGATCTATCTCTAATATCTCTATGTGGCTGTTGTCTCACACCACTGAGGGAGCCGCTAGAGCTAGCGAATCGGGCCTAGTTATGAGACGTCAGGCTTGGCTCCGACATTGTGACTTCGTGGAGCCCTTCAAGGCGTCCTTTGCGAATGCCCCCTTTGATGGTTCTGCCTTGTTTGGCAAGACCGTTCACGAGACACTTGTCCAGAGCGAGAAGGATGGGAAGACATTGTCTGCCATCGGAGTCCGCTTCTCTGCTCCCCAGAGGTCCTTCTCCAAGAACCAAAAGGGACAGAAGAAGATGTGGTTCCAGAAATCGCAACATTCCCAACCTGCTCCGGACAACCAGTCCTTCCCTGGCAGAGGAGGAAAGGGAGGACGCCGCCCTAGAGGCAGAGGGGCCCCAAGAAATTTTGGGTCCAGAGAATCCTTCTCTGATCAGCCCACGCAACAGCCCTGAAGGGTTGCCTGACTGCTCCACTCTGGAGGCAGTCGGGGGGCGCTTCTTGAGGCATCTGGCAACATGGGAGTCCATCACGTCAGACCGCTGTGTGCTTCGGATTATATCCAGAGGTTACAAAATCCCTATGCAACATATTCCCAGATTCAGGAACCTCCCCGATGTACCACCCAATCAGAGGGAGGCTGCAGCCGCAGAAATCCAGCAGCTGCTAGAAAAAAGGGCCATCCAACCCGTCCCACCAGACCAGCTCGGATTAGGGTTTTACTCCAGGTTCTTTCTGGTGCCAAAAAAGACGGGGGACCTGAGACCAATTCTAGACCTTTCCCTCTTGAACCTGTTGGTAACCAAGGAGAAATTCCAAATGGTCACTCTTCAATCCATTCTCCCCCTGTTGCGGGAGAATGACTGGATGTGCTCAATAGATCTCAAGTATGCGTACTGCCACATTTTGATGGACAGACGATCCAGGAGGTTTCTCCGCTTCCGGCCGGGAGCCAGCCACTATCAGTTCAGGGTCCTTCCCTTTGGCCTCACCACAGCCCCCAGGTTGTTCACCAAAGTTTTAGCAGTGATAGCAGCCCACCTGAGACTTTAGGGAATACAGGTCTTCTCATACCTGGACGACTGGCTCCTGACCGCCCCAACAAGGCATCTACTCTGCTCAGCCAGAGATATTTTTCTCCACCTAGCTCCCCAGTTAGGCATCACGATCAGTATGGACAAATCCTCCCTTGTTCCGACACAAGTGATAGACTTCATAGAGGCCAGATTAGATACAAGAAGTCTGCGAGCCTACCTCACTTCGGAATGACTACAGAATCTGAGATTACATGTGCGGGCCATCCTCCAATCAGAAGCTCCACCGGCGGAATTGGTCCTGAGGGCACTGGGCTCTATGGCAGCGGCAATAACACTCCTTCCATGCGCTCGCCTAAACATGAGGGTACTACAGTGGACCCTCCAAGTACAATGGTCCTTTCAGCTTCTTCCTCTCAATCACCCTGTCTCTATCAGCAAGGCTTGCAGGAGGGCCCTGTTATGGTGGCTTCATTCCCCAGACCTCCATACAGGCCGCCCCTTCTGTGCTCCACCTCCTCTCATCACGGTGACCACGGACGCTTCTCGCCTCGGGTGTGGGGGGGCATTGCTCAGGCAGAACGGTCCAAGGTACGTGGAATGACACAGAGACCTCCCTGCATATCAATGTTCTGGAGATGAGGGCGGTGCTGTTAGCATTGCAAGCACTTCACAACCTTCTTCCCGTAGGAATTATTGTGATACAGATGGACAACATGTCAGTTGTCTGGTATATCAACAAGCAGGGGGGAACCAGGTCTTATCCTCTCTGCCGAGAGGCCATGAGGTTGTGGGAATGGGCGATCTCCATCAACCACTTTCTGATCGCAATGCACATTCCGGGATGGTCCAACACTCTGGCGGACAAACTCAGCCGCACTATTCTTTCCCCTTATGAGTGGTCTCTCAACTCCTGAGTAGCGAAGTGGATTTTTGCAAAATGGGGGCAACCCTGCTGCGATCTCTTTGCCTCTCCCTCAAATACGAAATGCGACAGCTTCTTCGCACTGATTCCCCCACCAGGGGAAACCCTGAGAGACGCTCTAGTGCATGCTTGGCCGCCTGGTCTACTTTATGCCTATCCTATTCTACCCCTGATGCTAAAGATGTTACAGAAAGCCTCTCGGTTGGAGAGAAAAATGATCCTCATTGCCCCATTCTGGCCTCGGCAAACATGGTTCCCTTACCTGTGGTCTCACTTGGTGAATCCTCCCTGGATTCTAGATCCCAGCCTGGATCTAATATCCCACCCATCAGGCTTACCGACCCCGAACCTGGACAACCTGAAGCTAACAGCTTGGCTGCTCCAGTTCCCCTCTTAATCAGGACTCCCGGTATCTCTTCACCAGTCAAAGCCATCTTGGTGGCAGCACATAAACCTTCCACCAGGAAAGTTTACCGCAGTAAATGGAAGCGCTTCTCCGTCTGGGCGGAACATCATAATTTGGACCCCTTCACTGCTCCGCTAACGTCCGTTTTGGACTTCCTTACCGGACTTTTTCAGCAAGGGGCTAGCTGTTCGACAGTCAAGGTACAATTGGCAGCCATCTCCCATTACCATGTAGGACAAGAGGCAGGTCCTTTGATGTCAGCTAAACTATGTAAAACCTTCCTCAAGGGTACTTTTCTGCTCAGGCCCCCTATCAAAGAAGCCGTACCCCCTTGGGACCTATCGCTAGTTCTTCAGGCCTTGACTGCTTCTCCCTTTGAACCAGCTGCCTCTGCTGATCTTAAATACCTGTCTTGGAAAACAGCATTCCTGGTAGCCATCACTTCAGTGAAAAGAGTTTCGGAACTTCAAGCTCTTTCCGTAAAACCCCCTTACTTGGTTTTTCATCAGGATAGAGTGTACCTCAGGACCAATCCATCCTTCCTACCTAAGGTGGCCTCAGAGACCAATATCAATCAGCCCATTAACCTACCTGTTTTCTTCCCTAATTATCAAAATAAAGGAGAGTACAAGCTGCATTCTTTAGATGTGCACAGGCAGCTGCATTTCTATATTCATAGGACTGCTGGTCACAGACAATCTGATCAGCTGTTCATCTCTTTTGCCAAATTCAGTTTGGGCAAAGCCGTTTTGAAGGTCACCTTATCATGCTGGATTTCCCAATGTATCCATCTAGCTTATGAGGCTTCTGGAAGGCCCGCACCTCAACGGGTTCATGCACATTCCACTCGCTCCATATCTACTTCTGCTGCATTCAGATCTAGAGTCCCCTTGGATGATATTTGCTCGGCAGCCACTTGGGCCTCATCTCATACCTTTATCAACCACTACAAACTGGACATCATTTCCAGAGGGAGAGCATCCTTTGGCTCCGCAGTGCTCCGGAACATCCTTCCATGATGGCCGCCCAAGATTCAGGTAGCTGGGGACTCTGTCCCACAGGTTGCTGACAAATTAAGTCCTTACTTCAGATAAAGAAGTTATGTACTCACCATAACATTCCATCTGAGTACGTGGCTTCATTTGTCTGCAACCATCCCCCCCTCCTTCCCCCTGGCCTTCAGAAGAGTTAGTTTGGTGGTATTATCCTGCCCTTTCCTGTTGGGATACCTTTTCAGGTATATGTAGGAGGGCAAACTTGATCCGAGGTCATTTGGGGTTGGCAGGGGATTATGGGTGAGGGGAGGAGCTAGGAGCTCGGATCCATAGCTGTATAAATAGTTGCCGGCTCGGATCCGATATCGGATCCAAGACCCACAGGTTGCAGACAAATGAAGCCACCTACTCAGATGGAACGTTATGGTGAGTACATAACTTCTTAATTCATGCATTAACTAGTGTTAGTGGGTTTTTCCTCATTACAAACTGCAAAATAAATGCATATGAGGGCTCTTTATTGCTTATGAAATTATGATTTAGAATCAAGAGTGATGATTTTGTAGTTAAATGCATGTGACCACATTTAAATTAGTGTCATGAATTATTTTTAGAGATAGGGGTAAAACCATACTGCTCAGAATATAACATCATAACTGTATATCTTTCCATATTATTATTCATATGAATTCTTGATGCCACAGCTGATGAAAATGCAAAACAATAATGATGAATTACAAAACTATTTTTCAATGAACTTAAGAGGTTCTTCTGCAGTAATTCAACATGCAATGTGCTCCCTGCAAATGTTTGTAATCTGTATTGGTATGGACAAGGGCTGTCATCTTACTGACCACTGTATAGCAAGCATCCATTACAGTATCCTTATATTAGTACCTTGATAGGGGTAGTAGAGTTATGTTAGCTGCCATAGATTGAAGGAGGTGTAGCTCCAATTTTGCTAGCTGGGAAGGAAAAGAGATACAATGCATGCTGTTTGGCTCTGCAAAGTGTTTAACCTTGTCTGTGGTAAGCTTGCAGTCTGTGCCACCGCATCCAGACAAGCACCAACGAACTCCTGGATTTGAGTGGGGGAGAGTTGAGACTGGGAGTAATTCACTTTAATGTCCAGTTGAAGACATAGTTGGAACAAGTAGTCCATGGCTTGAAACAGAAGATGCTTGGTGGGAGCACAGATGAGCCAGTCATTGAGATATGGAAACACCTGAAATCCTAGAAGTTTCAGGTGAGCTACAACCATGGTCATGCACCTGGTGAACACCTAGAGGGTTGTGGTGAGACCAAAGGGCAGAGCTCTGAATTGATAATGTCTGGCTCCCAGCCAGAAGCAAAGAAATTTCCTGGAGCGCCTGTCTACTTTGATGTTATAGTACACATCCTGGAACTCTATTAAGCACATCCAGTTCTCCTTTTCCAGAAGTGGCACAACAGACTGAACTATGGCTATTTGGAACACAGAGTGTTTGACATACTGGTTTAAGATGCTGGTTTTCTTTTGCACCAAAAAGAATCTTGAATAATTTCTAAATTCTTGTTGGCTTGGGGGGAACTATCCAGATGAAGCTTTTTACAGCAGTTTTTGTATTTCTATGGCTGCTCCTTTCTCTGACTGGGTGGAACACCTGGAAGTTCTGAAGAACAATTGGAGGGCTGCAGAGAAGAGGGTATGTAATAACCTCTGGAAATATAATCCTCTGCACCCAAGAATCTTTGGTGATGGCTGTCCAGGTTTTTGGATGCAGGATTAAGTGCCCCTGACTGCCTCCACAGTGCAACAGCTAAGGAGCAATGATAAAGTTTCTCAGAGAAGGGACCTCTGAAACCCGGATTTTGCAGGCCTCTTATGCCACAAGTGTATCATCTGTTGTTAGAGTTTCCCCCTGTCATGGCGGGGGGGGGATCTGTCCCCATAGAAGTCTTGGGAAGAGAGTTGCAACTTCCAAAACCACATTTTCATGCCACCTCTCTTCTTCTTCTTCTTTCAGCTTTTCCCAGTTAGGGGTCACCACAGTGGATCACCTGTCTGCTCATGATTGGCAGTGGTGTTTTATGGTGTCGAGTTGCCAGCCCGGCGCCCCACCTTCCACAAAAGGCACATACAATGCACGCACTCATGCCTAGGGCCAATTTAAAGTGTCCAATCAACCTACAGCATGTCTCTGGGATGTGGGATGAAACCAGAGCACCTGGAGGAAACCCACACGACCACAGGGAGGACATGCAGACTCCACACAGAAGGCATCCCAGCCCAGGATTTTCATGCCACCTCTCTGATTATGGGAAAAAAAATTGAGGTGTAGAAGAATGGATCCCTACAGCAGCTGAGGTTTTCCCATCTTGTTCATGCCTACATATGGTTACTTTAACCTAAGGCCCAAATAAGGTAGATCCATCAAAGGGAGAATTGATGAATGATGACTTAAAAGGCTCAGCAAAGTCACAGAGGTGCATCCAGGCATGCTAGCTCAGTTATTTCTGAACCTACAGCTTTGACAGCACTTTCTGAGAATGTGAAATGAGCCTCATAGAGTCATTCAGTAGAGACTGTAGGGCGGCCAGCTGCATAGAAACAGTCTTCTTGTCCCCTGAAGACATTTACCCAGAGAAGACACTGGAAAACTCTTTGATCAAGTCCCTATGAAATATTGTGATACATCCGAAATAATTCAGTGACCTAACAGCAAAGGCCACTGACACATACACACACTTCTTAAACCTGCCAAATGTCCTCAGCTCTCTGTTGTGGGGATGGACAGTAGAACTTTGCTGTGCAAATTGCTTTCTTGGTGGACACTGCTATTACCATAGCATCTATGGAAGGATCTTTGCTCCAGGGGGCCTGATCCTTAGGTGTAGCCATGTATTTATCAGGTCATTTTGGGACTGGCTCAGTGACATCCAGATCCTTCCATGCCCACCAGGAGATGAGGTCCACCATCTCGTTTGCCGGGGGACTACACAGGATGTAGCTGAGTCAACTCCAAAAGACTCAAGAAACACTGACTTCTCTTGGGGGGGAGGGGGTCAGAAGACCAATCACCTTTCTGTCTCAAAAGCTTGAGTATTTCACCAAAGGAGACAATCTTAAGGGGTGATCTTAACGATTCTTCCCCTCATCGAAGTCAGCGTTTTCTGTGAGGGATTACTGTGAGGAGGCTAACTGCCTCCTCCTGTATCTATGCTTTCAAGGGGTTTCTCCAGTGGGTTGTTCTGGACAGGACTCAGATGTGAGTACTGAATGAGGACTGTCTCAAGACTTGCACAGGTCAGCTGCCCCAGTGTGACATAATTTATAACCTCTGAGACCACAACAGACAGTTGTGAAAGAGGTAGATCCTAGGATGGCAAGCATGTCTTATCCACAGAGAAGGAGAAAGTTCTCTCTACTACTTCAAAGACCGAAGAAACAGGAGAAGCAAGAGCCGCCAAGGCAGGAGCCAACAGCAGCTGCCCAGGAGAGCTCAGAGCATCACCATGACTCTGCCTCAAGAGCCATGAAGTGCAGAGGCTGTGAGAGGAAGAGAAGGCTCAGACAGCATCAGAGATGATCACAGCCCTCATGAACCAGAGCCAACACTTTGGCTCTGAGATCCTTTGGCTCTGACCATATCAGAGATGGAGTCAAAGGCCCAGCCTTCAGATCCAATATAGACAGACTTAGAATTCTCGAGTCCAATGGCTCTGAAATCAAAGGTTGGATCAGAGTAGGAGTCAGCAATTGGATAGAGGATGATGGCAGGCTCATGGCCCCAATGGGAGACAGAGCCAGCATAACTTCCAACTGAATCTGGACCCAGAAAAAGTTCCCCATCATCCTGTCCACATCAGCATTAGTTAGGCTCCTAGATGAGAGATGATGAGGTGGAAGGTGGCCTGGGCATTCTTCCCAGAGTCTCTTGGAAGAAGGATGAGTGGATCCCAGAAGTGATCAGCTCTGTGGTAAAGGAAGAAGAGCTGTGACCCAGAGACTTGGACTACCCCTGGATGCCAAATCCAATTTGTAATGTGTAATAAAAGTGTGAGGGGTAGCCCACGTAGCTGCTGCACAAATATTATCAAGTGGTACCCTGGCTTGAAAGGCTGCAGAGGTAGACAGCGACCTGGTAGATTGAGTCTTGATCCTGTAGGGTAAAGATTTGCCCTGTGAGCTATAGATAAAGGCTATAGAACTGGAAATCCAATTAGATAGTGTCACTTTAAAAACTGGTAAGCCCAATCTAGAATCAGAAAAGGAACTTAATAATTGATCTGATTTTCTGAAAGCCTTAGTCCGCTGTAGATAAAAACGTAATTGTCTATGAACATCTAGCTGATGAAAATGGTACTCAGCTGCATTACAGTGATTAGGGAAGAAAACTGGGAGTTCTATTGATTGGTTTAAGGTAGCATTAGAACAAACTTTGGAGACAAAGGAGGGATTAGTACGTAATGACACCCTGTCTTTGTGAAAAATCAAATACAGTGGCTTAATAGACAAGGCCTGTAGCTCTGATACCCATCTAGCTGATGTGATAGCTACCAAAAACAAGGTCTTCCAAGACAAAAATTTTAGAGACGATGAGTGGGAGGGTTCAAAGGGGGGAGAAGTCAATTTAGACAACACAAAATTTAAATCCCAAGAAGCCACTGGTTCTTGCAAAGGTGGTCTCAACAGAGTGGTCCCCTTCAAGAAGGCATTGCATAGCTTATGAGACATTAAATTGGTATCTGGAAAACCTAAGTGAAAATGAGAAATCGCCGCCAACTGGACTCTGATAGTGGCAGTGGCATATCCTTGCTGAAAAAGCTTGGAAAGACAATACAGAATCACAGGGATAGAAGCAGTGTATGGATCTACATTCATTCTCCGTGCCCAAATAGAAAATCTTTTCCATTTACTGCCATACAGCCTCCTAGCTGAAGCTTTATGGGAGGACATAAGAATATGTGACACTGAGGATGATACATCGTGAAGCCTGACTATGGATGGAACTGGAGCAGCCACGCTGTCAATTTGAGGGTGTGGATTGAGGGGTGTAGTGAACCTGACATGTGAGTAAATAGATCTGGAGCTGGGTCTAGAATCCAAGGATCGTCCAGGAGGAGAGGCTCGAGGAAGGGGAACCAGACCTGATGAGGCCAGTAAGGAGCAATGAGGATCAACTTGCTTCCCAGCCAACTGGCTTTCTGAATCACTTTGGAAATAAGAGGGATTGGAGGAAGGGCATACAGAAGTCCCATGGGCCAATCGTGAGCCACAGCATCTCTGGGAGACTCCCCCAGAGGGGGAATGAGGGAAAAATAGTTGCTGCATTTAGTATTGACTGGGCTGGCAAAAAGGTTGCAGCAAGGCTGTCCCCATTTCTGGAAAATCTGATCCACTGTTTCCCGTTTCAGAGACCACTCGTGAGGCATTCGGATTGCCTGGCTGAGCTTGTCAGTTATCATGTTGGTCGTCCCTGGAATGTGTGTTGCAACCAGAAAGTGCTGGAAAGAAATCACCCATTCCCAAACTCGCATGGCCTCTCAACAGAGTGGGTAAGATCTGGTACCACCCTGTTTGCTGATATACCAAACCACTGACATGTTGTCTGATTGTATCACAATTGTCCCTAGTGGAAGAAAGTCTTGAAGTGCTTGCAGTGCCAGAAGCACCGCCCTCATCTCCAGAACATTGATATGCAGATGAGTCTTGTGTTCTTGCCATGTGCCTTAGACAGTCCTGCCGAGATAATGCCCCACCCACCCGATCTAGGAGACATCCGTGGTCACAGTGGCAATGGGTTGGGCCGGAACAAAGGGGGCACCCATGATCAGTTGATTGGGAGCTATCCATCAACGAAGGTCCTTCTTGCATGATTCCGTCAACAGGATAGGATAACTCATTGGGAGAGATTGGAAGGACCATTGGGAAGACAGAAGCCACTGGAGAATTCTCATGTGCAACCTGTCTAATGGTACCAATAGAATTGTGGAAGCCATAGTCCCGAGGAGCTGAAGAACCCACTTCGCTTTGACTTTTCACAATGGGAGAAAATGTTGAACTTAGGAGACTAAGTTTTGTGCACTTTCAGTGGGGAGACGAGCTGTCATGTTCACTGTGTCTACTTCTGCACCTATAAAAATCACAGATTGAGAGGGCAATTATGCAGATTTTTTCCAATTTATGGAGATCCCTAACTGAGCACAAAGTTGAATTGTGGCGTCCCTTAATTGGAGGAGTAGATGCCTGGTGGGGGCGGTCAGGAGCCGGTCATCCAAATACAGAAACACCTGGAATCCCTGACATCTCAATTGAGCTGTCACTACTGCCATGCATTTGGTGAACACCCTGTGGTGAGACCAAAGGGCAGAGCACGAAACTGATAGTGACTGGCTCCCAGCCAGAAGCATAGATGGCTTCTGGATGCCTTGTCCATTTTTATGCGGTAGTAGGCATCCTGAAGATCCAGAGAGCACATCCAAAAGTCTTTCCCTAACAACGGGAGTATAGACTGTAGTGTTACCATCCGAAACTTGTCCTTCTTCAATGATTTGTTCAATTTGCTGAGGTCCAATATTGGCCTCCAATCTCCTGTTCATTTTGGAACTAAAAAGAGCCTGGAGTAAGTTCTGGATCCTATCTGGTCTGCTGGGACGGGCTGGATGACTCTTTTTAAGAGCAACTTGTTGATCTCCACAGTTGTCTGATCCCTATGATTGGGTGGTACATCTGGGATCGTTTTGGGAACAAATGGTGATAGGGAAAAGGGTACTGATATAGCCTCTGGTAACAACTCTTTGTACCCTCTTGCCTTGGGTGATATTTAGCCAGACTTCTTGGTACAAAGAAATGCGACCCCCAACCGGCCCCACAGAAGCGCAGTCATGCTCCACATTAGGAGCACTGATAAGGCTGTCCTCAAAAGGAATCACGGCCTTGTTGGCATTGCGGACCACCCCTTCCTCTAGGGCAACATCTGCCATTTCTTCCTCCTTTGCCTCTGAAGGATGATTCACCCTGTGTGTCAGGAAATACCCTCTGGGACTATTTGTACCACATTTTACTGCCCCTTTGACGCTTGGGGTATAGTCTGGAAGGGACAGTAAAATGCACTCCCACGGCAGAAAGCATCTTTCCTTCTTGTTCACACCAAGTGAGTGTATCCTTCACCTTGGAACCAAACAATGAGGAACCATCAAATGGGGCATTGGTGAAAGTAGACTTGAATGGTTCCACAAAATTACATAAACGCATCCAGGAGTGGCACCTCAAGGCAACTCCGGAACCCACTGCTCTACTTGCTCCATCTGCAGCAGAAGAGATAAGTCACATGGAGGAGTTAATCACAGAATTTAAGGTGGAGAACTGAGTAGAAATCTTGTCAGGAACTCCCTCAGTACACGCACCTTGTATGGAATCTCCTAACTCCTTGAGGAGATCCCTCTGCAACCTCATGAAGTGCGTGAGATAGTTTAGCGATCGAAGGGTAAAGACCGCTGAACTCAAAATACGCTTCCCAAATCTGTCCATCTGTAAAGACTCCTTGTTTGGCAGATGAACAGATGAAGAAGTCTCCGCTAACTCCTTTTTCGTGGTGGCCGCCACCACCATGTCATCTACGGGAACGCCCTTGGACAATGAACTCTTTACCAGGAGGGGCAGACAAGAACTTATTTGGTCTCCTGGGGACTGGCTCCATGGTGTCATGAGTATCCCACATCTTTTGACTAACTAGATCAATCAGTTCATCAAAAGGTGGTGATACCCAAGAGGCAGAAGGTTGAGACCCGAAAGCCTTCAGGTACACCGACTTCTCATCAGAAGGGTTAACAGTGGGCCAGTCGCACCTCTGCCTAAGGATCTCTAAAATGTCCACAAAGGAGACATCATCAGAGGATGACTTGGGGGACCCTTCCGACTCCTCGAGGTCAGTGTCTGATGTCAAAGACTCATCCTGGGAGTCAGTATGTTTCCTCTTACATAACCTCTTCCAGGGAGGCTCCTTGGAAAGATATTCTGGGGAAGACTCAGAAGAGTGGGGGCCACCAACCGATGGCTCCTGAGGCTGCGGGTCTCTGCTGTCTCCATAGAGAGTAGGGGCTGGGACTTAAGTGGGTTCTCTCGGGGGGAGAGTGCTGGTGCCACTGATAGAGGCTGGAGAATGAGACAGCATGCTCCTCATCATCTCAAACGCTGACCTCTCCGGCTTTGAAGACCTCCCCCGCTCTGAAAAGACGAGGGTCGGTGCCAGAGCCAGAGCTGTAGGCTCCAAGATAGATGCAGGTTCTGAGCTCACCCTGTCCAAAGCACCGAGAGGAAGGCTCGGAACTGAAGAAGATCGATTCCAACCCTCCCTGTCGGTTCTGACAAGAGAGCTTTGGCCCCTGGACATGATGGATGGCACTGAGCATGTCGGAGCCAAACCCGGCTCCAAGGCAGCAAAAAGGTGAATTGGAGCCATCATTTCCTCCGTTGGCACCAAGCACTCCGGCTCCGAAAGGCCAGTATGGCTCGGAGGAGGAATAACAGACAAGGGCAAAGCTGGGCCAAGTGGCTCTGGAGCCGACTGGGTCAGAGCCAACAATAATTTTGGTAAGGCAGACGGCTTCAGGAGTCTCAGCACTACCCTCTCCACATCTTCTTCTGAAAGGCTCCTGGAAGACCTGGAAGACATAGTTGGGGATCTTGACCTGGGGGGCACTGGAGACTCAATTGTTACGGAAACCGGTAGGGAGCTTACAGATTGGCTCTGAGTAGCAGAGTCAACTGCTGTATCAATAGGTTCAGAGATTGGTTCTGAAACACCTGTAACTGACTCTGACACTACCATGATGCTCTCCTTTGGCTCTGAAGGCTGAGGACTCGAGGAGGCAGATTTGGATTGTTTCGACTGTTTAGGAGGTGGCTCCGAGACACCAGCCGGTGCCGGAGAAGGCCTTTTTGTGGATTCTGATTTCACAGACTTAGAGGAAGCTGAAGAACTGGATAGTGCTTCCTCAAAGCATGGATTCAATAGGCCTTTGAGTATGAGTTTGTTCTTTCTCTCCTGTAACACTCTAGGAGAGAAAGCATGACAGAACAAACATGACTCCTGTAAGTGGATGGCCTCTAGGCAGTAGACACAGCTACTGTGGTCATCCATTAAGGACATCTTTTGGGGGCATTTCATGCACTTTTTGAACCCAACATCCTTAGACATATCGCACACACACACACACACACACACACACACACACACACACACACACACACACACACACACACACACACAAAACCCAAGAGTTTGAAAAAGAGAAAAGAGAAAAAGAAGGAGGACTAGGTCCTCTAACTAAAACGGGCCTAGCCCGGTGTAGCGAAAGCTAGCTAAAGGAGTTACACGAAGACTAGGTCCTCTAACTTAAACGGGCCTAGCCCTGTGTAGTGAAAGTAGGTCTTCTAACTTAAACAGACCAGAAAGGAAAGCCCATGCACACAAGGTAAACCGTAAATGACACAATAAATTTCTATATTCCTAAGAAAAAACAGGTAGTATACTTGCAATCCTAGTAAATTCACAAGTGGATCCTCCCGCCAAAACAAACAATGTCAAAATAGCAGAAACTGCCAACGATGACCAAAAAAGGTCAGAATAACAACAGACAAGACAGCAGAAGCCCCTGTTGACTAAGAGTGGAAAACCGCCAAAAACTCTACCTAATAATCAAAAAGTGCGCAACGGCTCCTAAAACTAACTGGCACACAGGATACCAATAAAAATTAGTAAACTAAGTTGTACTCAAAAAGAGCAAGCAATTCAACTGCCCAATATATTAGCAACACTAAATATGCAATACAGGTTCTAATAAAGCACTGAATATGATAGAATATAAGAATTTTGAAAAACTTAGCCAGAGCCAAGAGAAGCACAACCAAACTCGTCGACGTGGCAAATTAGATCTGGGGATTGTACTGGTGCACCATGGGATATCTGTTTAGCCACGAGCCAACCAGAAGTCTTCCAGCTTGTAAATCGGCCGAGTCGGAGCCGGGGATCGGCTCCGAACCCATATGTAAAAATGAAGGTGAGATCGGACTACCTAACATTTATAGTTTAGAATCAAGAGTGATCATTTTGTAGTTACATGCACGTGACAGCATTTAAATTAGTGCCAAGAATTATTTTTAGAGATGAGGATAAAGCTATGCTGCTCAGAAGGTAATATTACCTTACCTGTAAACTTTCTTCTTTGATTCATAACTCTTAATGCCTTACCTGTTGAAAATGAAAAACAATAATGAATTACACAACTATTCTTGTGTTAACTTATATCTAACATTAACAGTCACTGTGGACTGAAATGAAATGTAGAAACTAGATGTGGGAACTCTGAAAGTGGTATTTGGCGTACACATACAAGTGTGTGTGTGTGTGTGTGTGTGTGTGTGTGTGTGTGTGTGTGTGTGTGTGTGTGTGTGTGTGTGTGTGTGTGTGTGTGTGTGTGTGTGTGTGCGCGTGTGTGTATACATATGTGTGTGTATGTATATAATTATACTCTTCCTTTCTGTCTCAAAAGCTTGAGTATTTCGCCAAAGGAGACATCCTCAAGGGGTGATCTTAATGATTCTTCCCCTCATCGAAGTCAGTGTTTTCTGTGAGGGATTACTGTGAGGAGGCTAACTGTCTCCTCTTGTATCTATGCTTTCAAGGGGGCTCTCCAGTGGGGTGTTCTGGAGAGGACTCAGCCATGTAAGCTGAGTACTGAATGAGGACTGTCTCAAGACTTGCACAGGTCAGCTGTCCCAGTGTGACATAATTTATAGCTTCCAAGACCACAACAGACAGTAGCATAAATTAGTCAATTCTTTCTCACACAGCACTACATTTAAGCTTCACAATTATGAAAACATGCATAGCTGAAATGGACTAGCATATACTTTATAAATAAATTTAACTCAGGCTGAGATTCTATCCAATGTGTCCTTGGAGGAGAATCTCAGAAAAGGTTCTTCAGAATTCAACTAAGTTCACACAGATGAATCATGCAGGTTACTGGTGTGACTAATATGAATACAGACAAGGCACTGTTCAAACAGATATGATTACACAGTTATTAGCTTGGGGCTAGTTTATAGTAAAAAAGTAAAAATGCACAGATATATACCATGGAGTGAGGTCTACTGTGGTCCTGTACTACAGTTGTGAGAGAAAGGTATGCCTTTCACAGATCAACTTAAAGGTGAAACATCAAGGTAAGGAAGTCTTTCATCTCAGGGTGCATTACTGTGTCATCCAGTATTACATCACATCATTGTTATATTTATGCAGAATTACATGGATTTCTCTCCTAAGTAATACATAACTTCTATATTTTCTCTCTTTAAATGCTGAAGCAGCTGGGCATTTATCAACATATTTCATTCTAAGACTTCACTGTGCCTTTTGGGTCATTAACTACATGTAGTCTAAATGGGTAATGTGTTACTGCATCATTGCATTTTCTTAAGTGCATTAGCAACATATCACCTTTTTTACTAGAAAAAGTAGTAGAAGTAGAAAAAATAAGTTCCAGGTAGGTGATCAATAGTTCTTTCTTGTGTTAGCAAAATGCCTTGTATTAAGCTGGGAGGAGGAGAAAATTTCTTGCCTCCACAGGAGGAACTATATGCTTTAAAGATGCAACAGTCAATGCAGTTATCATTGTGGTGATGTCCAGAGAAGAGTACAGTAATGAAAGTAAACTTACCATAATAGTAGATGCTCTAACAGGTCACTGCTGTAGTAGCCTAAGCAAAATGGGTCTTAGCCCAGTGACCAGCCAGGTCTCATAATGTAAGGGTGCCTTCCACACACACTGTCAGGAGCTTAATGGGTGGTCCAGTATAAAGAAGCAGCACCAGTTTAGTCAGAACTTATTTGCTAAGAAAAAGACAGGCAATTATCTCTGAAAGGATAATGAGAGAAAACAAACCATCTGTATACACAAGGGTCTATCCAACCACATCTTGGCAATACAAGAAAGAAAATAAATAAATAAATAAATAAATAAATAAATAAATAAATAAGTGGGGCTAGAAGGAGGGGCAGCTACTCCAATAAAAATCTATTAGAACATCTACTGTTACGGTAAGTTTATTTACTCACCTGAACTAAGTTCAACATTTAGATCACTGCTACAGTAGCCTAAGCTGAATGGGTTGATTTCCATAATTTAGAAACTAGAGGAGGTGGAAAAATAAATGAAGAATCAAGGATTCCCTAGAGAATGGTCCTAGCAAAGTCTGTTCTGAATCTGGAAAAGGAATCCAATTTGAAGTGCTTTGTAAAAGTATGCACAGGAGACCAAGGACGTCTCTAGAATACTTCTAGAATCTACCCCTTTCCAGAAAGCCACCAAAGCCACTGAGAAATGGGACCTAACCCTACTTGGAAGTGGCTTATTATGGTGAGTGTAACAAAAAGTAATAAGCATGAGACAACCATCTGGAAGCAGTCTGCTCTGACACTGGTTCATAGGTTCATAGATTAGTACAAGGCTAACTGCCCTTGCGCCATTTTTTAAGCAGCTAATATTATCCCTTGAGACTCAAAACCTGCACCTGTTTGTGTGTAAAGGCAACCAACCAACCAACCAGCCTGCCCTTTCCTCTTAATCTCATAGAAGAGAAACAATTAGCTTTCCTGAAGGCTTGAGTTTTGTCTAGGTAGTATCTGAGCTGCCTGTGAGCATCCAGAGTGTGAAGAATCTTTTCTCCCTTATTTTTGGGTTCAGGGAAGAAGACATGGAGATTAATAGTCTAGTCCGATTTAAGGTAAGCTCTGAGCTTACTATACGCATAAAAAAGGGTTACTTCTCAAAGAAATCCTATCCTTGTGAAAAATGAGGCAGGGTTGATTCATCATGACAGCCTGTAATTTGGATACTCCCCTAGCTGATGTGAGAGAAATGAGAAAAAATAGTCTTCGTACCAATGGAAAACAGTACATTTTTCAAGCACAAAGTTTAAGATCTCTTAGAGGAGCCACCACATTCAAGGCTGACAGATATATGCAGCACATATTTTCAAAAAGTGATTGAGAATAATTATTAAATGGAGGTTTAAGGGAAGTGAAGCAGAAAAGGCAGATGAGTGAACCCTTACAGAGGAATAAGAAAGGCCAGAGGGTGGCAACTTACACAATTGACCACGAACCAGAGGTAGCCAGGCCTGAAGGGGGTTGAGGTCCTTGAACTGGCTTCAACTAGAAAATCTTTTTCACATTCACAAATGTTTATTTATTAGCATTTTTTTTGCTTACTTTTATCTGCTGCACGTCCTCAGGAAAAAAAAAGTTACCTACAAGGTCAAGATTATATCGTGCAGGAAGTTAGATGACACATTTTCTGATTAGAGTTTATCAAACAACCCCTGTCTTATGTGAGTAAATCTGGTCTGTAGGGAAGCCTCTGTTAACTTCCCTTGGCCAGACTAAAAATAAGGCAGAGCCATGTTGTCTGGGCCAAAAGCAGTCACCACCATGATTTTTGGCAAGTCTTTCCGGATTTTCAGAAGAACTCTGGATATTAGTGGAAAGGGTGGAAAAGCATAAAGGAACATTCCTGTCCATCGGAATGAAAAAAATATATATCTGTCTTCCAGGCCAGTTTGCAAGAAGCCCTGGAGCAGAATTTCTTTAGCTGCCTGCTCTGAGACAATACAAGCAGATCTATTTGGGGTATTCTCCACAGCTTGATCAACTTATAGAAGACCTACCATGAATTTTCCATTCATGAGCACTTTTCCTGGTGCCACTTAGCATATCTGCAACCAAGTTATGCTCTGACAGAATGTATGAAGCTTGCAGAGTCAAAATGAGCTGGGTTGATATCTTCCAGGCTATCACTGCAAGCCTGAAAAGATGGCAAGCTTTGGTTCCCATTTGTTTATGTACCACATCACTGTGGGATTGCCTGCATAAGCTTTCAGAGGTCCATGGGACCAGAGATGATTTAAGGCTTTCATGCTTTTTATCATTGCCAATACAACTTATTATGTGTTTCTGCCTGTTGTAAGGGTTCCACAGAACTTGCACTTTTACCCCATTTTGAAACCACATCTCCCCCACACCACGATTGATACAGCTGTACTGGCAGACTGGAGAGTGGTCAGAAGACAGAAAGGGAAACCTGGATTGCCAGATATCTGGTCTAACCACCAGAAAATCTCCCTTTTTATAAATCCCAGAACAGGGATCTGAAAAGATAAAAGATGCACTTGCTAAGTCCAGACTGACCTAAGTTACCACTAGATTTTCCTCAAGTGGAGTCTGACCAGAGGAAGCATGAGAAAAGTACAGTTGTGTAAGTAAACTTACCTTGATAACAGATAATTGAATGATTACTTCTGCAATAGCGTTAGCAATATTGGGTTATAACCTGCCAAGCCTCCAAAGTTCAGAGCACCTTCGATGTGCTGAAACCATTGGGCAGCATGAGTTGAATTACCTAAAAACACATGTTTCAGCACAAAGCTCTTCAGAGCTTTCATGCCAAAAGAGAGGGAGGCTGAGCACTGAGGACAAAAATACAGACGTATATACACACCCTGGCAAAATCAAAAAACAAATAGGGATGAAGAGTGGGAGGGAGTGGCTATTGCTCCAGTGATCATTTGAAGAGCTACTTTTATACCAAGTTTAGTCACACAACTGTACTAAGTTCATTATATTGATCACTGCTGCAGTAGCCTTAGCAATATGGGTAGATTGCCTTAACTTAAGACATTTTGTAGGTGGCAGTGGGAAGGGTCCAGGAGCCCCTGGAGAATGGTTGTAGCACAGCCTGATCAAGACCTAGAAAAGGAATTAAGGGTGTAGGGCTTTGTAAAAGTGTGTAAAGAGTACCAAGTTGCTTCTTCTAGAACACTTCTTAGAATCCAGTTCTTTCCAAACAGAAATAGCTGAAGCTAAGGACCTAGCAGAGTGAGCCTTGACCCTACCTGGAATAGTTTTCTTATGGTGAGAGTAAAAATAAGTAATAGCCTGAGACAACCATTTGGAAATAGTTTGTTTTGACACAGGTTTTCACTTCTTTCCTTCACAAGAAATGAACAACTGATCTGAAAGATTTGAAGTATATTTCCTCCCTTGTTTTTGGATTAAGGAAAGAAAACAAGGAGAAGAAAAGTTTAGCTTAAAGTAAACTTGGATACCACTTTAGGCATAAAAGCAGGATTAGTTCTCAAGGAAACACTGTCTCTATGGAAAATGACAAAGGGATGGCTCACCATAAGAGCTTGCAATTCACATACTCTTCTTGAAGAGGTCAGAACAACAGGTAAAACATTTTTCCATGTTAAGAACCTCAAGTTAGCTTGATGAGATGATTCAAATGGAGCAAGTGTAAGCTTCTCTAACATAAAATTAAGACCCTAAGGAGAAGCCACTGATTTTCTTGTAGGTCTCATATGCAAAACCTATTTCAAAAACATTCTCACATGAGAATGCACTGAAAGAGGGGGATCAGTGGGCAGATGTGTTGAAAAGGGGTACAAATTAACCTTACCGGGGGATTAAGAAAGGCCATAGGATAGTAACTCACACAAATATTGTGAAACCAGTGAAACAATAGCCATGAATCGATGCTTGTTATGTTGCTGGCACCAACTAGAAAAACTTTTTCCATTTGTTAATGCATAATTGTCTAGTAGTAGGCTTTCTTGTCTCCATTACTATCTGCCACACATCCTCAGTAACAGTTGCCTAAACTGAATTAAGATCCTACCATCCAGGCAGTCATTTAACGTTGTTTGGGGTCAGGGTGTATCATACACTCTTGTTCTTGTGTGAGAGATCCATTCTGTGAAGAAGCTTGTGGTAACTGCCCATAGCCATATCAAAAAAAAAGGGGAGAACCACTGTTGCCCAGACCAGAAGGGAGTCACCACAATAATCTTGATAGACTCCTTCTGAATCTTCAGAAGTTCTATGTATATCAGTGGAAAGGGTGGAAAAGCATACATGAACATTTTTGTCCAAGGAAAGAAAAAGGCATTTGCCTTCGATACAAGGAGTCCTGGAGTAGAATTTTCCCAGGTCATTGTTCAGACAGGAAGCAAAGAGGTCTACTTGAGGAACTCCCCACAGATGGATCAAATCATGGAAGACCCCATGATCTAGTTTCCATTTGTGAGGGTATGCCATTGTCCTGCACAGCTTGTCTACAATATACATTTGATCTGATGTGATGTTGGGTGCCTGTAGAGTGAGCTTGTGCTGTGAAGCTATACCTCAAGCTAGCATGATTAGTCTGAAGAAGCAGTAAGACCTGGTTCCCCTTGCTTACTGATGTACAACATAAATGTGGAATTGTCTGTAACAACTTGAAGAGGTCCAGAGACAGAAAGATGATGCATAGAGTTGAGTGCCTTGATTAGAGCAAGCATCTATTTTATATTTATGTGCCTCAAATACCTTGCAATTTTAACCCTCCTGAAACTGCTCCCCAAGCAAAACGTTTAGGTTTAGGGATATTTGCTGTCTCCCAGAATGGAGATTTGTAAAGATAATGGGTGTCAGGACCAAACAAACTTCAGATACCACTGTATCATTCTTACATTGAGTCTTGACAGGGGTATCATGAGAATCATAGATGCCATGAAACCCAAAATCCTGAGGTATTCCCTCGCAGTGACCAAAAGTCTGAGTGAAAAACCCTAGAAATAGGTCTAGCTATACATCTATTTTTCCTATAGAAGAAAAGCTCTTTGAAATGAGGTGTCTAACAGACATTCTAGGAACAGAATACTGTGCGATGCATTCAAAAAAGTCTTCTGAATGTTCTCTTGGAATCCCACTTTGTGTAAGAAATCTCTCACTCAAGAGAGTTCCCTGACACATTGAAAAAGACTATGCAAAGATAAGCAAGTCATCTAAATATGGTAAAGTAAGGATACCCCATAGCCTACAACTGTGCTATGACTGGAGCTAGATACTTTGTGAACAGTCCTGGTGCAGTGGGTAGTCCAAAGGGTAAAGCAGAAAACTGATGTGATCCAGGCACAAAAAAAATCTTAAGAAACATCTGAAATCTGGATGAACAGGTATGTGATGATAAGCGTCTTTTAAATCTAGTGTTACCAGAAACCTTAAATGAGGAAGAAGTAACAAGTTGTGAAGTGACAGCAATTTGAAAATGGGCATGAGTACAAATTGGTTTTGGAAAGAAAAATCCAGAACTGGTCTCAAAACCTTTTCTTTCTTTGGCACAAAAAAAAGTCCTTGAATAAAAATCTTTCCCAAACTGGGAACAATGAACTGTCTTGATTACTCCTTCAGACAACATGTATTGAAAGACTGGGAGGAATAGAAGAGTCTGGCCTGGTGGATGAGGAATTACCTCCCTGAAAAGGAAGAATTTCCTCCCACTGCCATCTGTAACCTTGATGAATGGTCTTCAGAATGCATTTATCTGAAACTGTTGCCAAAGACAGACGTGGAGATTCAGACATTTTGGAACTGAAAAGGGACTGTCAGGGTGACAGGGAGGAACAGGGTCCCTTAGTCATTCTGACTTGCTGGACTGTCCTTTGTTTTGGAGAGTTTCTGTATTATTTTTGGAACACCCTTGCCATTTGCTTTTTAAATGTCTGTTTACCGGCATTTTGCAGAGAATGTTTATTTTGTTTCTTGCCAAAATTGGATGAGAGGTTAGAGAATCCCTTGGAAAATATGGAAACGGTAGGTTGAAAAATCTTAAGAGATTCCATGAAAAGTAAAATAGAGTTTTTCCACAGAAAAAAATGTTTTTGAAATGAAAGCTATGTACTCGCTATAATATTAGATCTGTGTTGTTGTATTCTGTCCATTCCTCTACATATGAGTCTGTGATCCGAAGTCTGATCCATCCTCAGCCATTTGAAAGCTTAGGATTTGGTATTCAGGCTATTTTCCATAACCATGATCCCTATGCACAGAAGAAGCTACCTCAGATAGTCTGCTCTCTATATCTACTTGAAAACATCTTTATAAAGGAATAAGCATATAAATTTAGTAGACAAAAACAGTGGGCAAAGAACTGTGGAGAGACTGGCTAAATCTACAGGAGCCAAGGCAAAGTCAGCTAGATCCATCTTAGACTGGAACCACATATGAATAACACTATTTGCTAGGAATGAAATATGGATGGGGGAAAGGAGGGAGGATAGTAGAGGAATGGAAGGAATATGACAACACAGATCTAATGTTATGGTGAGTAAATAACTTTTGTATCTGATGTTTTCCTTTCCATCCATTCTTCTACATATGTGGCAGAGTTCCTGGCTTCTTTAACTCTTGAAAGGTCTAATGGAAGGATATTCCCAAGCACAGCTGAACCAAAAGAAGTCCTGGATTGGGATTGGATATCCAATTTATGAGAAATGAAGGTGTGAAATTTTGACCAGGTAGTTGCAGCACAAATGTCATCAATGGCATACTAGAAAAAAAAAGGCTGTAGATGAGGCTATGGTTCTTGGTGAATGAACTTTAGGTTTTGAAGGAAGAGGTAACCCCTTCTCTTTAAACAAAGGAAATACAGTGAGACAGCTATCAAGGTAGGGAGACTTTGGATACCCCTTGACCCAATTTAGATTTTGAGAAGGAAATACTTCCTGAAGGATTTAGTGCAGTGTAAGTAAAAATGCAGCTGGCAATGAACATCTAACAAATGTAAAGTATATTCACCTTTGTTCAAGAAATCTGGGAAAAAGACTGGCAAATTTATGGCCTGACTGATGGAAAATTCAGAAGTCATCTTTGGTAGAAAGGATAGATTTGTCTTCAAATATACTCTTGTCTTTGTGAAAAAAATATGGGGGTTTTGAGGAAAGTGCATTTAATTCTGAAATCTCTCTGGCAGACATAATAGCTATTGAAGTTAAGGTCTTCCATGACAGAAACTTCAAATCAGCTTTAGCAGTAGATCAACTTGGGGGGTGGGGGGTCAATCACTGGAAAGCGAACAGTGATATTCCAAGGAGGAACTGGGTCTTTGAGCGGGAGACATAAAAGAAAGGCACCTCGGAGATAAGCCTTAGATAACTTATGACAGGCTATAAGAGAATGACCTTCACTAATGTGAAAGGAAGAAATAGCAGCTAATTGCACTTTGATAGTGGAATAACTTGCTCCACATTGAAAACAATGAGCACAGAAAACTAACATTGATGAAAGAGGGTCTGATAAGGGTTCACAGTCTTTCTCCAAGGCCCAAATAGAAAATATTTTCCATTTGCTCTTGTATATATTCCTAGTTGAGAGTTTTTGTGAGCAAGATAAAATCTGTGTAATAGAAGGGAAAAGCCTGGACTGTCAAACCACCATAGGAAATGGAGAAAAAAAGAAGTTATGTTCTTACCATAACGTTCCATGTGAGTTGTTCATCTCTCCTTTGTTCTTACACGTGGTTACGGAGCCAATCCATCGGCTCCAAGTCGGCCGCTTTCCAAGCTCAAGATCTTTGAGTAGCTTGAGGCACAGTCTCTATCCCATGATGCTTGCTTACCAATCCCAGATCTAGGTTGCTGAACCCAACAATAAAAAATACAACTAGGCACCAAAAATACAATATGTACATATGTATATAGCTATTTACAATTAGCTAAGAGATATTCTGGCTGGAAGGAAGGACACTAGTCAGACCAGCCAGACCACCAGTCATACCAGTTCTTCCAGAACCCGGAGGGGGAAGGTGGGAGGGAGTGTAAGAACAAAGGCGAGATGAACAACTCACATGGAACGTTATGGTAAGAACATAACTTCTTTATGTGAAGTTGTTCAATCTCGCTGTTTGTTCTTACACGTGAGTAGCGTCCCAAGCACCCTAATCCTGGGTGGCTCACGGGAGTACATTCCTATGAATGCTAGAACCAAAGGAAGCCCTGTCCCTGGAGACCCTGTCCACTTTGTAATGAGTGATGTCTGAGGTTTGGACAAAGTAGCAGCTGCACAAATGGTGTCCAAAGGTAAACGGGTTGCATGAGCCAGAGATGTAGAAACAGCCTTGGTAGAATGAGATTTCACTTCACATTCTAAAGGTTGATTTGCTGAAGAATATACAAATTTTATACAATCAGAAAGCCATTTAGACAATGTAACTTTGGATACAGAAAGACCCTTCTTATTATCTGCATAGGAAACAAAGAGTTGAACCGATTTTCTAAATTCCTTTGTTCTGTCCAAATAAAACCTCAATTGTCTGTGAACATCAAGCTTATGTAACATGTATTCCAATTTATTGGAATGATGTTTGAAAAAGGTGGGAAGCTCAACAGACTGGTTTAAATTAGCCTTGGAGCAGACCTTAGGAAGAAAGGTAGGATTTGTCCTGAGAGACACTCTGTCGGGGTGAAAGACCAGATATAAAGGTCTGATAGAAAGTGCTTGTAGTTCAGAAACTCTATGCACCGAGGTAATAGAAAAGAAAGAAACTTCAGAGGACAAGATGATGCCGGCTCAAAGGGGGGAAGCATAAGTTGAGACAGCACCAAATTTAGATTCCAGGGAGTAACAGGATGTCTGATGGGTGGCCTAAGGTGATGAGTCCCTTTCAAAAAAGCTTTACATAATCTATGGGACATAATGTTAGAACCTTTGCATCCCACATGAAAGTTGGATATAGCAGCCAATTGAACCCTTATAGTAGCAGCTGCCACACCATCATGAAAAAGTGAAGTCAAGAATTCCAGAATAGTATGAATAGGGCGACATGGGGATCAATATTATGCTGAGAAGCCCAATGAACAAATCACTTCCGTTTGCTGTTGTACATTTTCCTGGTGGAGGCTTTATGAGAAGAAACTAGAATATGTTGTACAATTTATATGACCTGGCTAGGTTGGGAAGTGGAGTAGCCAAGCTGCCAGTTTGAGGGAGAAAAGAGCAGGGTGAAGAACTCCAGACGAATGAGTCAGAAGGTCTGGCACTGGGTCCAGAACCCAAGGTTTTTCCACTTGGTATTGCTGAAGGAAGGGGAACCATATCTGCTGAGGCCAAAACGGGGCTATCAGAATAACAGTCCTTCCCAAGGTTTTGGCTTTCTGTAAGAATCTGGGGATCAGAGGGGTTGGTGGAAAGGAATAAAGGAGACCCGAGGGCCAATCATGTATGAGTGAATCCCTTGGGCTGTCGTCCAGTGGAGGGTACAGGGCAAAAGTAGCTGCTGCATTTGGCATTCATCAGGGATGCAAAAAGGTTGCAGCAAGGCTGACCACATCTGTGGAATATCATCTCCGCCACTTGTTCTTTGAGGGACAGAATGCCTCTTCTCAGTTTGTCCCTATCACGTTGGATGACCCCAGGATGTGTGTTGCTATCAGAAAGCACCCAGTGGATACAGGCCACTGCCAAATTCTCAGGGCCTCTCGGCATAAGGGGTAAGATTAGGTTCCCCTTGTTTGTTGATGTACCAGACTACCGACATATTGTCGGTCTGTATTGCAATCGTCTCTCGAGGTAGAGAGTCATGAAAGTGTTGCAATGCTAGAAACACTGCTCTCAACTCTAGGACATTGATGTGCAAATGGGATTCCATCTCTGACCAAGTTCCTAGGACAGTTCTTCCCTGAAACAACCCCCCCACCCTATCACGGAAGCATCCGTGGTCACCATTGCTGAGGGAGGGGGAAGTACAAATGGGCAACCTACAGTTACCTGGTGGCTGTTCAACCACCAAAGAAGGTCCTTTTTGCAAGCATTTGTCAGTAGAATCTTGTGTGTCATTGGAAGCTGTTGATAAGACCGCTATGTGAATAGTAACCACTTGAGTATCCTCATGTGCATTTGTCCCAGAGGAACCGCTATGAGTATCGCTGCCATGGTGCCTAACAGCTTCAGAACCTGGAATGCAGTAACTCATCTTTCCATTAACAAGTGGGACACTTGACTTCTTAGAGAGATTACTCTTGCTTGAGGCAATCTGACCAAGGCGGTGGTGGTGTCTAGATCTGCTCCTATAAAGGAAATATGATGCGATGGCAATAAAGCAGATTTTTCAAAATTTATGGCTATGCCTAACTGGGAACAAAGTTTGATTGTGTAATCTCTGGAACAAATCAGTTGATGCCTGGTGGTGGCAGTGAGGAGCCAGTCATCCAGATATGGAAACACGTGGAATCCTAAACGTCTCAGGTGAGCCATGACCACTGCCATGCATTTGGTGAACACTCTGGGGACTGTGGTGAGACCAGAAAGCAGAGCTCAGAATTGGTAGTGACTGGCCCCCAGCCGGAAATGCAAGTGATCTCTGGATGGTCTGGCCATTTTGATGTGGTAGTATGCATCCTTGAGATCTATAGAGCACATCCAATCGCCAGTTTCTAGAAATGGTAATATCGATTGAAGCATGACCATCTGGAACTTTTCCTTTTTGACAAAGGTGTTGAGTTTGCTGAGGTCTAAGATGGGCCTCCAGTCCCCCATTTTCTTTGGAACTAAAAAGAACCTGGAGTAAGTTCTGAATCCTATCTGGTCCGCTGGGACTGGCTGGATGACTCTTTTTCTAGAAGCCTGTGAATTTCTATGGCTGCTTGATGCCGCAGACTGGGTGGAACATCTGGGACTCTTGTATGAATAGAAAGGGATTCTGAAAAGGGAATGATGTATCCTCTGGTAACTATGCTTTTTACCCAAGAATCTGATGTAATTCCTAGCCAGGCATCTAGGTATAAATCTAAGTGACCCCCGACTGCCTCCAGAGCAGGACAGTCAGGCCTCCTCTCAGGAGCGCTGATAGGGCTTGCCAAGGAACTGTTCCCTGTCACCCTGGTTCTGCGGACCCCCTCTGCCACCTGGGCAGCACCTACCATTATAACCCCCTCCTCTGCCCCTGGAGGGGGTTCACTACATGTGTTTTGGAAAGCTCCTTGGGGCTTCCGGAACCACATTTTTCCACCTTTCTGCCCTTTGGGGTATGGTCTAGTAGGGGTGGAAAAATGGACTGCTACGGCAGATAGAGTCTTTCCTTCCTGCTCACACCTAGTGAGGGTCTCCTTGACTTTGGGCCCAAACAAGGAAGAGCCAACGAATAGGGTGTTGACAAAGGAAGACTTGAAGGCTTTCGCAAAGGAGCATAAGCGCATCCAGGATTGTCTCTGCAGAGCTATTGCTGAACCTGCTGCCCGGCTCGATCCATCGGCTGCATAAGAAATGAGCCGCATGGATGAGTTCACAATAGAATTAAAGGTGTTAAGTTGTGCCGTCACCTTCTGAGAGACAGTATCATCTATGTTGCCCTGTAGAGTATCTCCAAGCTCTTTGAGGAGATCTCATTGAAGACAGGTAAAATGAGTTAAATAGTTAAGCGATCTCATTGCAAATGTCGCAGAACTAAAGATGCGTTTCCCATATCTGTCCATCATCCTAGCGTCTCTGTTAGGAGGATGGACAGAAGAAGAGGTTTCTGACATATCTTTCTTGGTGGCCACCGCCACCACCATGGCATCAATGGGAACTCCCTTAGTAAGAAAAGACCTGTCTTGGGGGGAGGTGATAAATTTGTTGGGTCTCCGAGGGACCAGTTCCAGGGAATCAGGAGACTCTCACGCTCTTCGAGCGACTAAATCCATTAATTCGTCAAAGGGTGGAGAAACCCAGGAGGTGGAAGGTTGAGACCCAAAGGCCTTCAGGAGCACCATCTCATCCTCAGTAGGGGTAAGGGACTGCCAGTCACCCCTCTGCCTTAGTATTTCCAATATGTCTGCAAATGAGACATCCTCCGAGGGGGACCATGGGGACCCTTCTGATTCCTCTAAGTGAGTGTCTGATGTTAAGGATCCCTGAGGGGAATCCAAATGCCTCCTCTTGCACACTCTCTTCTTAGGGACCTCATCAGTGGGGGCATCTGGTGAAGTCTCCACAGAGCAGGGGTCAACCGATGGGGTCACCTGAGGCTCTGGGTCTCGATGCTTGGTAGGAACCTGTGATGTAGAGACAGAACGCGGCCCTTTAGGGGAGGAAGAGGAAAGATCCAAAGAGGTAAAGGTCTTTCCAGACATGACCCTCCTTTTGGCATCGAAGGCACCGGTGTCTCGGCCCAAGGAGTCCGCCGGTTCTGAGGAAGATGGCAACCTCCTCGGGGCCAAGGCCATGGGCTCCAAACTAGAGGATGGAGCCAAGCTCATCTGCGCTGAAGCCCCGAGAGGGAGTCAGAACCAAAGCCTCAGTTCGACTCTCCCCCCTCGGAACCAACGAGACAGTGTCAGCTCCGAGATTCTTCGATCGGAACCAAAGAAATCAAGGTCAATGGGGCCAAGGGCACTGGAACTGGCCTCGGCTCCGAGGGTTCCACAACTATCAGATCTTCTCTTTCGGCTCCAAAGGCTCGACTAGCCTCGGAGGAGGAGTAGAACTCGTAACAGGGAGGGTCGCAGGCTTCAAAGTCAGTTGAGACGAAGCCGAAAGCAATTTGGCCAGAGCCAGGTTCTCTAACAGCCTCTCTAACATGGTCCACAATGATATCCGAAAGGGTCCTGGAAGAATGGGTTGAAGGAGCCGAAGAAGCCACTGACCTAAGGATCGGACACTTCAACACTTCCGACACTGGTTCCAACACTGGGATTTAGCTTCGAGATATGAGTTCGGTGCACGGCTCCGAAGACTGAGGAACCGGCGACCGAGTCTTCTCAGAGGTGCTCGGAGCCGAGGACCTGGGCTCCAAGGATACCTTTGAAGACTTCGACCCCTTCAAGGACTTGGAGGTCTGGTCAGTCTTGTCCAATGCTTCCTGAAGGTCTGCCTTCAACAGCCCTCTATCCACCAACTTCCTTTGTCTTTCTAACATAACCCTGCCACTGAAGGAGTGGCAGATAGAGCAATCCTCTTGTAAATGTACAGGCCCCAAGCAATACACACAAGAAACATGATTATCAGTAATGGACAATTTCTGCCCACAGGTGCACCTTTTAAACCCCGATTTCTGTTTTTCAGGCATGACAGAATCAAAGCACGAATTATCAGATCCTTGATAATATATATCTAAATAACAGAATTATCAGATAAACAACTCTAGAAAGTTCAGATCCCTAAACAACAATTTAATAAAATTAAAGTGAAAAAAAAAAAAAAAATATATATATATATATATATATATATATATATATATATATATATATATTTTGACAGATAATAACACCAGTATGTTCAGATCCTAAAGAAATAGTCTAAAATATGCACCATATGTGACAAACAACAAGGGGATAGAGAAAGCAACCTGACAGAGCCCTGTCAAGTAAAACTCCAACTAAAGGACTGCCAAAGGCCTAAGAGCAACCACTCCAAGTTTTAGAAAAAAACAGTTTTCTGCAGTTAACTCATTGAAAAAAAAACAAATAGCTGAAATATATTTAAAGAACAGTATTATCAGATCCCTGATAAAATATATATATATATATATATATATATATATATATATATATATATATATATATATATATATATATATATATATATATATATATATATATATATATAAGAAATTTGTCCAAAGACAAGAAAAAAAGGTTACTGGCCTGAGCTTCTCCGAAGATCGTGCGATCCATTGCAGTGGCAAACTAGATCTGGGGTTGGTAAGAGAGCATCATGGGATACGGACTGTGCCTCGAGCTACTCAAAGATCTTGAGCTTGGAATGCAGCCAACTCAGAGCCAATGGATCGACTCTGTACCCGCGTGTAAGAACAAACAGCGAGATTGAACAACTTCACATCGTGTGTTTTCTTTGAGTGCTTGTACATCTGGGTGAAGTTCACCCTGCAGTTTGGACAGCAAATTTGGGTCCGAGCCCAAGTCCCAAGGGGGGTGAACTAGATGAGGCCAAAGGAAGGGAAAGCACACCTGCTGAGGCCAATGAGAGGCTATGAAGATGACAGAGACCTTCAACGCTGATGCTTTCTGAAGAAACTTTGGAATCAAAGGTAATGGGGGAAAGGCATAAAGTAGTCCTGGGGGACAAGGGGCATCACAGCGTCCCTGGGTGACTCCTCCTCGACGAAGTTCAGAGCAAAGAATTTGTTATATTTGGTGTCCAGAGGATTGCCGAAGGGATCGCAACAACAGCCCCAGAGCCTAAAAATCTGTTCTGCTACTAGCGGATTGAGGGAACACTCATGAGTGAGCAAGATGGATGTGCTCAATCTGTCAATAAGAATGCTTGATTTCCCCCGGATATGCATTGCTACTAGAAAGCGGTGGGAGGATATTGCCCACTGCTAAACCCTCATAGCCTCTTGACATAAGGGGTAAGAAATGGTTCCTCCCCATTTGCTGATGCATCAAACCATAGCCATAGTGTCTACTTAAACTGAAATCACATCCAAAGGAAGAGACTCCTGAAAGGCCTTCAACACTAGAAGAACTGCTCTCATTTCCAAGATACTGATGTGAGGACTGACCTCTATTTGAGATTATGTGCCTTGGACTGTCCTTCACAAATAATGCCTTGCCCACCTTAGTAGGGAAGCATCAGTTGTCACTGTGTCCTGAGGGGACAGTAGTGCTAAAGGGCATCCCAACAAAAGGAGAGGGGAAGTTGTCCAACAACAAATGTGCTCTGTGCAAATGTTCATAAGAATAACTGAGTAGGATATTGGTTTCTGCCTGATCAACCACTGTACCACTAATGTTCACTGAAGCACTCTCATGTGAAACCTGGCAAATGGAACTAAAGATATAAAGGTGGCTATGGAACCCAGAAGTTGGAGAACCAATATGGCTGGTGACTTCTTATGTGAGAGAACCTACTGGGCTTGGTAATGAATGGATGATATTCATGACAGGGAGAGTTTTGCAATGACAGTTGTATCTAAAAGAGCTCAGATGAACTCTAGAGACTGGGTACACTGCAGCTAAGACTTCTGAAGGTTTATTGTCATCCCAAACATATGCACAAATGAAGCAAGGAGTATCTGGCAAGAAAGACTAGATTCCCCGAGTCAAGGTGTTTCCTCTTACACAATCTCATTCTGGCGAGCTCCTCAGGCAAAAACTCTGGGGAGATGTCAGAA
Organism: Protopterus annectens; assembly: GCF_019279795.1. Classification (NCBI taxonomy): domain Eukaryota; kingdom Metazoa; phylum Chordata; order Ceratodontiformes; family Protopteridae; genus Protopterus; species Protopterus annectens. The sequence continues at coordinate 1,176,163,013 of NC_056739.1, read as the reverse complement.
AGTTGGGGACCACTCATGGAGGAATCCTGAGGCTTAGGGTCTCTGCTGCCCATGGATAGAGCATGATCAGAAACTGACACCAGTGCTGGAGGGGGCAGAGTATTGGTGCCATAGGATGTAGCTGACAACCTGGCCAGCACACTCCTCATAACCTCGAAGGCTGATTCCCCCGGCTCTGAAGGCCGACTAACTAAAGATGAAACAGTAGTAGCCCTTGGCACCGAGGAGATGAGGTCGGAAGCCGATGTCGAGTCCAAGCTTACTCGGGCCAAGGCACAAAGAGAAAGGCTTGGAACTGATGAAGATCGATCTGAGATCTTCCCCTCAGGTCTAACTGGAGAACCGTGAGCCCTCAACCCCATGGATGGAGCCGACAGGGTCGGAGCAGAAATCGGATCCGAGAGGCCAGGCGAGGCTACTGGAACTGACCTAACAGCATCCAACGGCACCGACAACTCTGGCTCCGAATGCCGAGAAAGGCTTGGAGGAAGAACAACAAAGGATGAAGAGGCCATAAGCTCTGGAGCCGACTGGGACAGAGCCGAAATCAATTTGGCCAACACTGATGACTGAAGCAGTTTCTTCACCACCCTATCAACATCCTCATCGGAAAGGGTCCTGGAAGACCTGGAAGATAAAGTAGGAGATCTGGATCTCCCTACAGAAGGGGACTTGCGTGAAGGTGAACCCGGTCAAAAAACTGGAGACCGGCTCTGAACCAAAATATTCATGACCGGCTCCGAAAGGCTGGGAGCCGATACAGACTTAGTCAAGAGACTACCTTCTTTCGGCACTGAGGGCAATGGAACCGAAGAAGGAGAAGCTGTTCCAGCAGCTTTCTCTGGTGGCTCCGAAGAAACAGATGGAGCCGGAGAGTGCTTCTTGGAAGTCTTTTTGTCCTTTTTAGCTGGAGAGGATAATGCACTGGAAGACTTAGCCAAGTCTTTCTCGAAGGAGTGTTTAAGCAGTCCTTTCAAAATGAGCTTGTTCTTCCTCTCCTGTAGCACACGGGGACTGAAGGCCTGTGTTCCTTAGGATCCTTAGACCTGCTGAAAGGAACAAATTAATACATACACGCACTAGACCCAACTAACAAGAAACAGAGCCTCTAACTCAAACGGCCAAGAAACCAGCAGGGAAAATAACAGGGAGGACTAGGTCCTCTAACTTAAATAGGCCTAGCCCAGGGAAAAAGGCAGGAAAGCACCACTAGCCAGACACAACACTAAACGCTCACAGAATGGAGCACCAAACCAAAGACCGCATAGAAACAATGGGGAGGACTAGTTCCTCTAACTTAAAAGGGCCTAGCCTGTGGGGAAAGGAAAATGAACGGGATACCCAAACAGCCAGACAAGGGTGCAAAAAACAGCCAGAGAAACAAATAAAGGCAGTAAAACACCACTACCACACACACACAGAGCTATGAAAACAGCTTTTTTGAGCAACAACAAGTCAACAGTTTATAAACATTTTAAAAACAATATACTTAGCCACGGCCAGAAGCGAGACCACGTCTGAGCTTAACGAGTGGCAAACGAGATCCGGGGAATAGACCTGTTGCACAATGGGATACCTCTTAGCCACGAGCCAATTGAAGACTTCGAGCTAGAGTATAGCCTAGCTAGAGCTGAGGTTTGGCTCTGAACCCACGAGTAAGAATGAAGGTGAGATTGGACTACATAACATCATCAGTTTAGGACAAGTGTGATATAAAAGAACTTCAGCAAGAGGGAGTGTATAAATATTTGGGAATTGATGAAGGATCAACAATAAAACATGAACAAATGCGAATAAAACTTAGTAAGGAGTACTTTAGAAGACTTGAATTAATCTTGGAAACAGCAGTAACATCTAGGAACAAAAAAAGAAGTTATGTACTTACCATAACATTCCATGTGAGTTGTTCATCTCATCTTTATTCTTACAGATGGGTTTACAGCCGATCCTCGGCTCCAAGTCAGCCTACTACAAAGCTCGAGGTCTTCAAATAGCTCGAGGCCTATCCCATGATGCACCTAGAGTTACCTCAGATCTTGTTTGCTGCATATAATAATACCATATGTCATTCTAGGACTCCATAAGAGAAAGCTAAAGAAGGGTTGAGCAACCAGGAAGAATCCAGCATCTCGGTCTTCGAAAAACCCTGGAATGGTTAGGAGGGTGGGAAGTAAGAATGAAGGCAAGATAAACAACTCACGTGGAACATTATGGTAAGTATATGCCGTCTTTATGTGAAGTTGTTCTATCTCGCTGTTCATTCTTACAGATGGGTAGCATCCCAAGCACCATCTATCTCCGGTGGCTCACGGGAGTATGTTTTTCAGGATAGTAGACCCATAGGAGGCCCTGTCAACTTTGTAATGAGTGATAAAGGTATGAGGTCTTGACCAAGTGGCTGCTGCACAAATGTTATCTATAGGAAGTCTGGCAGAAGAGGCTGAGGATGTAGACACTGCTCTGGTGGAGTGAGCCTTAATTTTATGTTGTAAGGGCATATTAGCAGCGGAATAAGCAAATGTGATACAGTCAGATAATCACTTAGACAGAGTTGTTTTAGCCACTGGCATACCTTTCCTGGAGTCTGAAAAAGAAACGAAAAACTGTTCCAATTATCTAAAATCTTTTGTTCTATCCAAGTAAAATCTGAGCTGTCTATGAACATCAAGTTTGTGCAGCATATATTCTAAATTGCTGGAGTGATTGGGGAAGAAAACAGGCAAATCAATAATTTGATTAAGATTAGCTTCAGTGCAAACTTTAGGCAAAAAGGAGGGGTTAGTTCGAAGTGAAACTGTCAGCATGGAAAATCAAATAAGGAGGCTTAATGGACAAGGTTTGAAGCTCTGACACTCTGCGGGCAGAAGTGATAGCTACTAAAAAGATAGTCTTCCATGACAAAAATTTGAGGTCACATGAGGAGGCTGGTTCAAATGGAGGAAGAATAATGTGAGAAAGCATAAAATATAGATTCCATGGGGTATAGGGAGATTTCACAGGAGGTCTGAGATGAAAGGTCCCTTTGAGAAAGGCTTTGGATAGTTTGTGTGACATAATCTTCAATCCTTCAAATCCAAGGTGAAAATTAGAGATAGCAGCAAGTTCAACCCAAACTGTTCCTGCTGCAGCTCCTTTGTTAAAAATCATAGTCAAGAACTCTAAAATGGAGGCCATAGGGGCTTGATAGGGATAAATGTTGTTTTGAGAGGCCCATATAGAAATTTTTTTCCATTTGTTAAAGTATAGCTTCCTCATAGAGGATTTATGAGAGGATATGATAATTTTATTTAGTCTCATTAGAAAGCTTATGCAACCTGGCTATGATGGGAATTGGAGCAGCCAAGCTGTCAGCTTCACGGACTGAAGAGAGGGATGAAGTTCTCCCATGAGTGCGTCAGAAGATCTGGAACTGGGTCCAGAATCCATGGGTCCTCCAATAGATGAAGTCGAAGGAAGGGGAACCAAATCTGATGAGGCCAAAGAGGGGCTATTAGAATGATAGTCCTTCCTAGGCTTTTGCTTTCTGTAGTACCTTGGGTATCAATGGGATTGGTGGGAATGCATATAGGAGACCCGGAGGCCAATCATGTACAAGTGCATCCCTTGGGGCTTCTCCCAGAGGGGGAATCAGGGCAAAGTAGTTTCTGCATTTCGTGTTTATGTGGCTGGTGAAAAGGTCACAGCAAGGCTGGCCCCACCTACAGAATATCCTGTCCCCAATTTCTTTCTTGAGGGACCACTCATGAGGCAACAAAATTGCTCTTCTCAGCTTGTCTGCTATCACGCTGGATTTCCCTGGGATGTGCATTGCTAACAGAAGGCGCTGGGTGGATATAGCCCACTGCCATACTCTTACGGCCTCGTGACAAAGGGGGTAAGACCTGGTTCCTCCTTGTTTGGTCAAGTACCTGAACACTGACATGTTGTCTGTCTGAATCACAATTGTACCAGAGGAAGAGAGTCCTGGAAGTACCGCAATGCTAAAAGTACTGCTGTCATCTCTAGGACATTGATATGCAGCTGTATCTCTTGATTGGTCCATGTGCCTTGGGCTGTTCTTCCCTGAAAATGCACCCCCCACCCTATCAGGGAAGCGTCCGTAGTCACTGTGGCTGCTGGTGGGGGTAGAACAAAAGGACGACCTATCATAATATGAAGAGAGGTCAACCACCACTGAAGATCCTTTTTGCATGAGTTTGTGATCATTATAAGGTGTGATACTGGGAGCTCTTGGTAAGACCACTGAGTGAACAACAGCCATTGCAGAATCTGCATGTGCATGTGACCCAACGGTATGGCTAATATTGCAGCTGACATCATGCCTAACAATTTTTGTACTTCTGATGCTGGAGCCTTGTTTTTGGCTATGATATTGTGGACCTGCTGACAGAGTAGTAAGACTATTTATCAAATATTTATCAAATATTTCTAATAAAGAAAGGTTTTACTGGCCCAAGCTAGTGAGACCCTCCAATCTATTGCAGCGGCAAACTAGATCTGAGGTAACTCTAGGTGCATCATGGCATAGGGACTTGGCCTCGAGCTATCTGAAGACCTCGAGCTTTGTAGTAGGCCAACTCGGAGCCAGGGATTGGCTCTAAGCCCATCTGTAAGAATGAACGACGAGATAGAACAACTTCACATTACAAGTTATAAACCAATTTGCTCTTCCTGTCCTAATTTACAGTTTTGGAGACATTGGCTGGCCCCAGAACATGCTGGATAGATTAGATAGGAAAACAAAATGGATGCTTCATGCTCACCAAATGATTTATAAAAATCAATGCATACCAAGATTATATATTCCCCGTCTGAAGGAAGAATGGGCCTCCTTGAAATTGATTACATGTATAGATCTGCAATCGTGGGACTCCACACATCTGCTGACTTTACAATACCCAAACGTAGTGAAAGTTTTGAAACATGAGGAGAATAAATCTAAGATGACTTCCCTGATTAGGCTAGCAGAAGCATATTCGCGTCAAGCAGGAATGGAAATCAAACCAGAAGTAGATAACAATCAGGCAGCAACTGAATGTGCCAAAAAAGAAAAGAAAGAATATAAGGTGAAGGACCAGATGAGAAGGCAAGAAATGTGGAAAAAGCATAAATATAGTTGCAAATATAGACATCTTATGGAAGAACCTCATGTTGATCAGGAACGAATGTAGTAATGGTTAAGGACATGCGAATTTAAACCAAGAGATGAAAGGTTAATATTGGCGGCCCAAGACAGTGGGGTATGTACACGTTGGTTTACAAAGTCCATTGGACATTTGGGAGAAACAGACAGACGTAGGTTTTGTAAAACAGAACTGGAAACAGTTGCACATCGCATTGCTCATTGTGACAGACTAATGGCAGAAGGACTGTATACTGAAAAGCATAATAATGTGGTTAGACTGTTGCACTGGGCATTGTGCAAACATAATGGTATTGAAGTGGCTGAAAAGCACTGGAAATATTAGCCACAAAGTGTCGCAGAAAATGATGAAGTCTACATCACATGGCATTATCCATCACCAACAGTTCAAATGACAGATGCTAAAAAAACAGATATAATGGTGCAGGAAAAGAAGACAAAAGTAGCATTGATCACTGAAATCTCCATACCCATCGACTACAGCAGGGGTTCCCAAAGTGTGTGCCATGGGGCCCTGGGGAGCCGCAGCTTCCTCACAGGGTTGCCGCAAACTAGCAAAACCCAGGCCGTCAGGTAAGTGAATGCCTGTATGAGTGTGTGTGTGTCTGTGTGAGAGAATGTGTGCATGAAAGCAAAAGAGTCTGTGTGTGTGTGTGTGTGTGTGTGTGTGTGTGTGTGTGTGTGTGTGTGTGTGTGTGTGTGTGTGAGAGATCGGGAGTGTGAGCGATGTGTGAATGAATGCTTGAAAATTGCAGCTGATACACTAGCCTACCCAATTTCAATTCTAATCAACCGTTCCATAACAGAAGGGTATGTTCCCTTGATATGGAAAATATCCCACATCATTTCCCATTTCCCACCACAAAGGTACCCCCTCCACCGACCTCTCCAATTACCGCCCCATTGCTATCCTCTCCTCTCTCTTCAAGATACTTGAAAAATGTATCAATACCCAGGTCTCCAACTACCTCCTAGCTAATAAGCTCCTCTCCAAAACCCAACATGGTTTCAGGCCATATCACAGCACTACCGCCACTCTGCTCTCCTTCACCAACGCTATACTTTATCACAAAAACAATGGCCTCTTCCCTACTGCCGTATTTCTAGATCTCTCAAAGGCCTTTGACATGGTATCTCTACTACTCTCTACTCTTCCCAACCTCTCCTTCTCACAATCAACCTGCAACTGGTTCCACAGCTATCTACATGGATGCCAGCAATCAGAAAGATGGGACGATAACATATCACCTCGCCCCTCAATTACTCTCGGAGTTCCCCAAGGGTCTATCCTTGGCCCTCTGCTCTTCTCACTTTTCACTAACAACCTACATACTGCCACCACACAAGCATCTCTTATACAGTACGCAGATGACTCTACCCTCATCTGCTCTGTCCCCACTCTACCAGAACTACAACAAATCACACAGGAATCATTCTCTTCTGTACCCCACTCTACCAGAACTACAACAAATCACACAGGAATCATTCTCTTCTGTAGAAAGCTGGCTGTCGAATGCTCAGTTCCTACTCAACCCAAGTAAGACAAAACTTCTCTTGTTCCAACCTTCCAAAGCCACCCAAAACACCCCCCCACTTCAACATTCCTGCCAAAGACAATACCATCATCTCTCCATCAGAACACACAAAATTACTCGGTGTGGAAATAGGCAAACTTAGATTTGACACCCACATATCTCTCACAATAAAAAAAGTTCACAAGAAACTTGGTGCATTATATCAAAACTGCCAATTCATAACCAAGGCAGCTAGAATCTCCATAGCCAATTCCCAGCTAATCTCCACCCTACTCTATGCATCCCCCATACTTACCAACCTTAGACAGACAGACCTACACAAGCTGGATGCTTGTTACAACAAAACTGCTAAATGTGCCACTGGAACCTCCTACCGCAGCCATCATTGTATCTCCCTTAAAGAACAAAACTGGCTAGAATGCCCACAACTCCTTCACTTTAATCAACTCACCCTCGCTCATATATTTATTAACCACCCCCTTAACATCCCTTCCCTTCAAACCCTTCTCCAGCCCTATCACTTCACTAGGCCCCTAAGATCAAGCAACAAAAATCAACTCACTGTTATCAAATACAAAAACTCAGCAGGAGAAGACATATTTTCATGTACCATATCTAAACTTTGGAACAATCTTTCACTCTCTATAGCTACTCTACCTTCCAGCAGCCTTTTCAAGACTGGTCCCAAATTCCACTTAAATTTGCACTGGCTTTGTCCTTGTTCTAATCTAGACTAACACCCCCACCCTTACCCCCCACCTAGACTCTTAACCCAACTATACTACTGCCACTACTAACCACTAATCCAGACTAACACTCCCATCCTTATCCCCCCACCTAGAGTCTTAACCCAACTATACTACTGCCACTACTAACCACAGTCAGAAATAGATAGTTGTCTTTACATACTTTAACATCTTGTCTGACAACTTTGTTACTAATATTATAAACGACAAGAAACTATCTTAACTTGCAACATTTACTGTATATACTGTTGATAATCAATATCTTGTTATTGTATTAAAGCCAACAATCTGTAATGTTTACTATTGCTGCAACTTTGTATCGCTATTTATCATGTACATGATGTGGAGCTTTTCTCCCTGGGCATACACTGAAAAAGGACCTGCGTTCAGTCGGAATTTCCCGGTAAACAAATGTAAATAAATAAATAAATTAATTAATTAATTAAAACCTTTATAAACCTTCTGAAAACAGCACTGGGTAATGTGTCTTCTGTTATCACTAACATGCACATTTTTTTGAATTCACTATCAATTTTAGAATTAATTACAGTGCAACTTGAAGAGATAGATGAGCTTTGTCAAAGGCTGCTGTTCATACTTAGTGCAATCTTTGAAGAGATAGATGAACCTTGTAATTGGCTACTGGTCATATTTAGTACAACCTTTGAAGAGACAGATTAACCTTTTCATTGGCTACTGGTCATACTTAGTACAACCTTTGAAGAGATAGATAGACCTTGTCATTGGCTGCTGCTCGTACTTAGTACAACCTTTGAAGAAAGAGATGATCCTTGTCACTGGCTACTGGTCATACTTAGTACAACCTTTAAAGAAATAGTTGAAGTTTGTCATTGGCTACTGGCCATACTTTTCTCAGTAGTGGTTGGTACTAGTGATAGATGACAAACCAGGAGGCACTGGAGATAAGTGCTTCTAGAAACACTGAACAACTCGTTTTATCTCACCACCTTTCTATTTATTTGTATGGCCTCTTCTTTTGTCCTTTTTATGTCTTCCTTAATCCATTCTCTATGAGGTCAACTATGCCTGCACCTGGCCCGATACCGGTCATGGTTTTGGTACCTTCTGTTATACCCATTGCCAAACCCAGCATGTCCCCTCTTAGCCACCCCCTATATTTTATCCAGACTGGAGCTCACTGTACAGGAGATCTTCTGCCATTCTGACTTCCAGGACCATATGTTCTGTACACAGAGCTTGAATCTCATCACATTGCTATGGAAGGATGTGGTCATAGTCACTGAAGTTGGTTATGGTAGCTCATTCCTCTTGGTGCATATGGGGGGAGGTATGCATGCATGTGCAGACTGAGGGAGCATATGGCCCTTATGGTGATGTGAGTGTACACATCATTGCTCTCACTCTCCCGATCACACACGCACACGCACACACACACACACACACACACACACACACACACACACACACACACACACACACACACACACACAGCCACTTCTTCATTCATTCCCGCATTCACTCACACATCACTCTCACTCTCCCAATCTCACATATACACACACACAGCCACTTCTTCATTCATTCCTGCATTCACTCACACCCATTGCAAACTAATAATCTTAACTGCAAAATAAACTGTGAACTGTTCGTGGTTTATTTTGCAGCTAACCTTATTAGTCTGCAGTACCCCTGTGAGGAAGCTGTGGCTCTCCAGGGTGCTGCAGTGCACACTTTGGGAACCCCTGAAATATGCACTTTATGTGTGCCATGGGGGGAGGGGGGCTTGGGAAAACCTGGATTCAGCAAGGGAGCCGAGAATCAAAAAAGTTTGGAAACTACTGGACTACAGTGTCTTGCGTACAGGGAGACACAAAGTTATAAAATATCAGGATTTGCAAGCAGAAACAAGAACAATGTGGAAGAAAGATACTCAGACAATTCTAATCATACTAGGAGCAATGGGTCTTCTAAAAAAGAGTTTACAATCCTATTTAGATATGTTACTAATACATGTAACTCCATACGAATTGCAGAAGGAGTCATTACTGGGCACATTGTGTGTGCCGCGAAGAGTACTACTGGCTGACATCAAAGAGTGAAACAATACAAATTTCATGAACTTTAATCGTACTTTGACTTAGTAATGGGGTCCATTCCCATCACGGTATTAGAAACCCAAAAGATTTGGAGAAATTAAAAAAAAGGAAGATTCTATAGGAATGAGAAGTGTACTAACTGGTCCTCTGACAGAGTAGCTGATACATGGGACAGACTATTACATTAAAGCAAGTACTAGTTTAGATATTTTTAAGAACAGCCTGGAAACTTATTATGGGAGCAAGAGTTCTGGTATATTGGCAAGCTAGAAGGGCATTAATATTTGATTGTTTGTATGTATGTATATTTCATTATGATTTTGTGAGACTATAGTCTGTACATTCCAAGAAAAAAGTGATCGTTATTTTAAAAGCATGTTTAAAAGCATGTTTATTTTGTCTTTACATTGTGTATTGTTTTTTTCAAATATTTTTACGTATTTTTAATTTATCAGACATAGTAGTTCTATGACCTCCTGCACTTTAACTATCCACAAAGTGGAATGCATGTTGTACCTGCAGTCCAGTGTAACACAATATTAACTTAGAGCACACATAAAAACTTTATTTAAAAATGTTGTAGTTAATGAATAGAGTTAAGCGTTTTTATATTGAAAAGTCTTGAAAAAAAATAAAATGAAAGTGCTTAACTCTATTCATTAAATGTAACATTTTTATATAAAGTTTTTATACATGCTGTATTTTAATATTGTATTACACTGGACTGCTGGTACAATGCATGTTCCACTTTGTGGACAGGTAACGCGCAGGAGTTCATTGGTTTATTGGTTTTGTTTGTTTCTTGCACTTGGTGTCCTGTAGTGTTGAAGCTTGGCTCCTTGTTAAAAGCATATCTCTTATTTAACCAGGCTTTTGCAAAACATTGTTTTGCACATATTTTTGTCCTGTCTGCCTGCAATTATTGATTTCCTGATAAATTACAGTGGATTAGTTAGTCAATAATGCCCTACAGTAGAGTTTCAAACGTTTTAATGTTCAGGGAACGCATGTTAATGCAAAACCTGTTTTTCTTTTAAATTTTTACCTACAGCTCTGTGCCAGTGCATGAAATAAAAGGGTTACAGGCAATATTGGCAGAGGGGAAAAATGCAGCAGAGCAGGGGCCACAATGAATACATGACTTATAGTTTAGAAGCTGGTAATATTTCTCTCAAATGGATGACAAGGAGTAAGCTTTTAAGTGTTAATGTATTAATATATTAGGGATCTAATAGGAACATAAAACCAAAAGTCAGTTCACACTGGGGACTAAAACAAAACTGGAACTGTTGATTTACAAGCTATTAGAAGTAAAATGACATTGTGGGTAGGATTATCCATGAAATAGTTAAAGTGGGTGTTGCTTTGCTCAATTTGAATTCTACCTGAATTTTCAACATTGGGATTGGTCCTTTAAACAGCCACAAATCTGCTGCGATAGATAAGTAAAAGGAACAATGCAGCTTAAAAGGCTTTAGTGCTAGCAGATGAAAGTCTTGGTTTTGTTGGTCTAGGGCACATTTTTAGTAGGAGAGTTAGTCCAATATCGCCTTGGCCTGATTAATGGTGATAGCAGAAAAACATTGTACTTGACTGACAACTGTGTAAAGTAAGCAGGTTTCTATGGACTTTGAAATGCAAAGTCCAAAAGCTATCCCAACCTCCACAGATCAGCAAAACTGAGCAAAAGTAAGCCAGAATGCCTTAGTATAGCTCTAAAAGAAATACTGGCTCAGAACTGAAAGAGGTTACACAAGAAGAGAAATAAACTTGAGGGAGGCAGTGGACTGCTAAAAACAATAAATGGAGCACACATTTAAAGGAGAAAGTACCAATGGGATTGCTGTCACTCAATGGGTTGCCAACTGGCTTACTGACAGAACCCAGACTGCAAAAGTAGCCAACTCCAAATCCATCTCCAGACAAGTGACAAGTGCAGTACCTCAGGGTTCAGTCCTGGGACCGCTCTTGTTTGGCATCTACTTCTCTGAAGTACAGAGCAACACTAAGGGACTCTGGCTAACCAAGTTCGCAGATGACTGCAAACTGGGAGCCATTATTGAATCCCCAAATGATGTGGATACTCTACAAAAGGGCCTTACAGAAACAGATGCTTGATGCCAGAGCCATGGGCTCAAGCTCAGTGCCAAGAAATGTATAGTTATCCCCTTTGGGAAAAAAGATGTACTTGTGAATTACTACATAGGTGGCAGTACACTAAACATCAAAAGTGTGATAGGAGACTTAGGGACACAGGTGGACAGTGGTCTCACCTTCAATAACCACATCGCCACAACAGTCAGGAAATCCTTCTATGTGGCACACCTCATCACTAAGGGCTTTTCATCCAGAAAAAAGGAGGTCATTGTCCCACTGTACTCATCCCTCATTAGACCCATTATAGAATACAATGCCCCATTTGGTATGTACCTCTCAAGACATCTGCAACAACTGGAAAGGCCGCAGAAATACGTCATTAAAAGAATCACAGGCCTAAAGCAGATGCCCTATGCTGACCACCTTAAAAAACTCCAGCTATACTTTGTCGCATATCGTCTACTCTGAGGCGATCTCTGCTTAACATACAAAGCCATGTCAAACCCAGAGCTGTTGGACATGCTACACTTAAAGAAATCTCAATCCCTCAGAGCCACATGCTCCAGGGATCTAAACCTTGTCATCACAATAAACAAAACATGCTGGAGGGATAGGTTACTAACCCAGAGACTCCCCAGAGTCTGGAATAGACTGCCCATACATGTCAAGCAGAGCACCTCTTTGACCCTCTTCAAAAGGAACCTTGATAACTGGATGCGAGAAAGGAAATTCACCCCGGGGATCACGTCAGTCACCCTGATAGACAGGGGTCCAGGGAAGTAAATAGTTTAGGAAGAAATAGCCAGGGAATTGTTATGGCTAGACTTGTATAGGCCCTATGGCCGATAGCCTAGTACCAACCTATGAACCTGTGACTGTGCACTCTTTTTAACAAACAACCTGTATTAAGTGAATTTGAAAGTGGATGTTAGCAGATTGTCAGACTGGGATGTGCTCTATTGTACCATACAAAACAGAACTGACATGGCATGGAGAACCAGTATGGGCCAGCCTCTGGTGGATATGATTTGTATGTATTAACTCGTTTAAAAAAGTACTAGTATAGTATTTTGGACTGTCACTGATTATACTTGGTTCCTTAAAAAGAGAGACATACTGACCAGAGAAACTTCAGATCTTTCTGAAATGTGTAATTAAAATAAGCATTTTCACTTGTCTTTTTGGAACACAGGTAATTATGTCAGGGACTTAAATATTTAAAAGAGGTTTACAGCATTTATTTGGAGGTAAATCACCATGCACTAAAATGATAACCTGTCTTTGGCTTCCATTCTGCACGCCTGAATAATGTACAAGGAAGGGATGCCCTTGTAATTTCAAACTGGATAGCTAGGAGTGACAAAAGATTTGAAAGCTGGCATTTTAAACCGCTGTTCTTAACCCTTGCCCTGGCATGTAGCAATCAAAGGTGGTATACACAGAACTAGGTGGCATTGGGGCAAACCTCCCACATGGAAGGGCATAACTTTTCTGTAAACAAATAAATAAATCTTTAAAATTATAACTTTTAAAAATGTTGAAAGTTGTATGGTTCGCAATTTTAGAAATGAGCTATGTGGAAGACTGTAATGATACACTGTTCTGAGAGACAGTAAGTAGCATTATGTGGTCAGAATAAAAGCTTTGAAGATGGAAGGAGAAGACGGTAAGAATTATCAGGTAAGCTTATACACTTGTTTCGTAAAAGTGACACCTAATTTAGTACAAAAATTATTTGCCTTTTCTCACATATCAATGTTCACTGAACTCACATGAATTTTACTGCAATGTGCACTTGTCATTTACCAAGACTGAAGATAACATTGTACTTACTCGATTGATTTCCAATAAACATATTTAAAAAACCAACCTCTGGAAAATCCACTGATAGTATCCTCTTCTTTTTTGCCTGAAATAAACATACCATAGTTATGACAGAGTTTATTCATCTACTTATTGTTAAAAAACATTTTAAGAGTCTAGAAACTGAATAAAAAATTTGCAGTACATACTCGCTAAAACAATAACTTAACTTTTACTCAACACTAATTATACAAGCCAGCAAAAATACAATACCTACGTTACACCTTCACTTTACTATGTATGCACACAGTACATTGCCTCTTCATTATTTATTCATGACAAAGGCTTTTTGAACATTGTGGTTCAACTAGGATTACTACAACCTCAATATTCTATTTGCCTCATGGTTACTGGCAATTTGAGACAGTACTACACTGGGAGGTACTGGAATCTTGTCATTCAAACTGTGTAGGATGGCCATACCTTTCAATCTGCAGACACTGAAAATAAGGACAAAAGCTCAAAAAAGCTAATCAATCAAAAATCTAGACATACAATTAACAAACTCAATAGCAACTAAACTCTTACCAATTCCAATAGAATTGTGAGACACTATTCAGAAACACAGTTTTAATCCACTGAGTGAAAAAATGATTCACACACACACACACACACACACACACACACACACACACACACACACACACACACACACACACACACACACACACACACACACACACACACACACACACACACACACACACACACACACACACACACACACACACACACACACACACACACACACACACAATAAATAAATAAATAAACCATATGATTGTGTCTTTATTGTGAAATGGAAATACTGCAGTGCAATGAATTATTTTAGTGAACTACCTGTCCTGGTTCAATTTTGTTTTATTGACTGTGAACTAAATATCAAACAAAAGTGTTACCCAAAAAAGTAATGTAAGCCTACTGTTGTGACCTAGGAATACAGGTCCTTACGTCTGAGATAATATGAAATTTTCAAGTAAGCTTTTAAGAAAAGTATGCTATGAATGTCACTTCCATCACACACTTACTGATTATTTCATGTATAAACACACACACACACACACACACACACACACACACACACACACACACACACACACACACACACACACACACACCAGGGGCGGCTCGTGCTATAGGACTGCAGGACTACAGCCCCCCCCCACACCTAGAAAAAACAAAAGAAAAAACTGTGAAACAAGAAAAAAAAATCACGAGTCTCGACTCCTCCACGGACACATTGGGAACTCAGACTGCCTTTGTCAGCAGTCTAGATACAGAAGAAAAGATACCCAGGAATCTGTGCAGTGACAACCACACAGAACAGAGGAGCTCCAGACTGCTTCAGCTGCAGGCAGAACAAATGAGGACTGAGAGGTGAGCTCTTGCAGGGATTTTACTGCTGCATGGGCTTTGTTTGTGACTTGGATTGTGCTGATTCATGAAACAGCTGGACACATTTTTTACAGCAGGTAGGTGTGGAAACAGTCACTGGATACATTACTGGTATGTGTGTGCGTGTGTGAAATGCCCCAGTTGCTCTATACTGGTGGCTAGAGAGAACACATGGTGGTGGGTAGAGATACTCAGGCTTGAACCCTGTACCTTGGATGCAGGTAGCAAGGATCTGAATTCCCTACCCACCACCATTTGCAAAAACAAATTTTCAGATTTTTGCCTCTTATTTGTTCTGTTCCTCATAAAATCTATGGTTTCTGTATCTACATTTTTCCTTGCAAAGTTTGTAGTGCAGTGGTGCACTGATAGCATTGCTGCCTGACAGCTACAGGTTCTCTGGTTTGATTATTGGCTGGGGTGCCTTGTGTGTGGAGTCTGCATGTCCTCCCATCTTACAAAGATGTACCTAGAGTTTTTCCCTGCTCTGCTGAAAATTGTCTTTTGTTCCAAGTCAGACTAGTTTCCTTGTTAAATGTTTAAAAATAACAGGCATTTGAATTTCAGACTTTATATTCTTCAGAAAGCACATGGTAACACAAAACCTTTTATTTTAGCAGTTGTCTAAGTTTATAACATGGATATTTGAAATTTGTCCCTATTTTTGGGACTGTATTCTCCCATTATTGGTTTCGTCCAGGTATTTTGTGCTAAGGTTGAAAGCTATCTATGGTGAGAACTGAATTCACTGAATGTTTGGAGACTGTATTCCCCCATTACTGGCTTTGTCCACATGTTTTTTGCTAAGAGGTTGAGAGCTATGGTGAGAACTGAATTAATTGAATATGTTTGGGGGCTGTATTCCCCCATTATTGGCTTTGTTCAGGTGTTTTGTGCTAAGAGGCTGACAGCTATGTTGAGAACTGAATTCACTAAATGGTAGCAATTTAAGTTTGTCTTCCTCTCTTTCACAAAACAGCTGATTTGGCATAGTGGTATGTTTTTCTGACTGTTTGGCACAGAGTCCCCTGGGTTAAAGACGTGGCAGTGAAATGTATGGTGGTAACACAGCATTTTATTCTAGCAACTTTCCAACATTATACAAGCAATGTTTAAAATGTGTCCCTGGTTTTTGGGCTTTTGTCCACCCCCCCAATAAATTTTGGCTTTTTCCAGATTTCTTGTGCTGCAAAGTTCAGAGATACAACTGCGTGTTGAGTAGATTTTACAAGGAGCTGAGAGCTGCAGGGGAACAAAACTTTAGTGCTGCTTATTCTGAGTCTGCTTGCATTGTTAATAGCACAACAGGTAATGTACTTGCTCTTGATGCAGAAGGCTGTGGGTTCTACTCCCACAGTAAATAGATGCATTGCTAATACGGTACTGTGTTGTAAAGGGGGTGGATGCTGCAGTCCTTTTTGGTGAAGATACCTAGAGTAGTAACTATGAACCTGTTATCAGTTTGCCATACATTCCCTATTGCGATATTACTAGCTTATCATTTTTTTAATGCATGCAACATAGGCAATTTATTCCTCAAGGGCAACAGGCACTTTATTTGTAGATGAATAAACAATGACATATAAAGTTGTTTGCTAGCAGCAACCTCTTCATTGTTACAGATTTCTTTAATGTGGAATTATTTAGATGACTTTTACTACTTCAGAGATTGTGCATATTTACTGATACTGGTGAACTGTAGAAGGTTGAGTAGACTTTTATGATGGAAATGTTCTGACTTGAGCAGTTTTGTCATTGGTGCATGCATTTTATTTCATTGTTTACTGGAAAAATGTTCAAAACAATAAATTTAAAATGCCCTCTAACAACTGTACTGTATTGTACAAGGAATACAATTTAATACAATCGGGAAGGTGTATCAAAGAGCATGTGTATGTTTTGTGTTCAAGGGGCCTATGATTTGAAAACAGCTCAAAGTTACTCTTTATCTGCCACTGGCAAAATGTATTTTCTTTGAATGTGGGTTTCAATGCTGTTTCAATGCATGTGAGTTTCAAGGGCAGAGAAGTTTTAATGCTAAGTCTGTTTTCATTGAGAGACTGCATTGCTTTGTTTAACAGATATCTATTGGGGTTTGTGCTGTAAAAATGCAAAATAAAACTTTCAAATGAAATCCAAATCATTGCAGAAGTAAAGCAGTATGCACATTACAGTGTTTATGGTAAATGGGGCAGAAAATAACCAAGGAATGGGACATTGGAATGGCTGCAGGGGGGAGGCTCCATTCGACCATGATATTGAGAGGGGAAGGGCAACAAACTCAGACAGCCCCGGTTGAACTATACCTCTCAGCTGTCCATATTTTTGCAGAATGAATAGATATTTGCTTCTTATTTTTGGTTTGTTCCTCATAAAATGTGTGGTTTTCTGGCAAATCATTTAGGAATGAAGTCAGTAAATGACAGACATTGAGTTTCAGACATCATAACCTTCAGAAAAATGCATGCTAAAGCAAGATCTGTTATTCTATCAACTGTCTTAAGTTTATACAAGAGCAATTTTTAGTAGTGTTTGTATGTTCCCCCAATATATTTGGCCTTGTCCAGATTTCCTGCATTAACAGGTTGAGAGGTACATGCAAATAAATTGCTTTATAGAATTAGACATATCCAAACCTCTCAACTGTCCCTGATTTTGGCTCAAAATGTTCCTCTTCCCCTAATAATCCCTCTGCAAAATGGCAATTTTGGAAGAAAACATGGAGGGTTTACAATTAATAAATAACTGTAATAATCAGTTATAGATTACTTTTATTTCAGAAATGCATGTAGATTCTTTCATTTTGTCAGCTGCTCAAGCTAGCAGTACTAATATTAAAAAGTGTCCCTTCTTTGACAGGTTCCCAGCTGTATTGTGTGGCTATTTTATATTTTTGCATCACATTTTTAGTCCATTTTTCATAAAATTGTGTTTTTTTGGCAAATTAGTGGCAAATCATTAAAGACTGAAGTTAGAAAATAATGACAGACATTTCAGTTTCAGATTTCATACCCTTCAGAAAATTCATACTAAAACAAGACCTACTATTCTATTATCTTTCTAAGTTTATAAGAGCAATATTTAAAAATTGTCCTTATTTTTGGGCCTTTGTTCCACTTCTATCTATGGCTTTGTCCAGATTTCTTGCTCTGAGGTTGAGAAGTATGACAAATGTGTCAGGGCCATCGCAGTCAGCCAGAGACATTTCAAATTGTGACAAACTTGTTGCACCCCACTCCCCCATGTAGTGACTCTGGATGTGTCCAAGCAAGGCAAGCAGCAGTTATGCAGTGTAAATGTGCAGACTATTCCCCCCATCCAAGGTAAACACAAGTACTGCAGTGGCTTTTAATCTGTCATTGATTTTGCAGAATGTTCTGGTTTCTGTCATATTTTTATACTGTTGATTTATGCTTATTATTATTCAGAAAGTACCTTTTGCTTTGTGTTTAAGTAAGCTTGTCTGATATTGTAATATGCAAATAAGTTTGAATAAGCAGTATTGCCAACATTGAAAGCCTTTCTGTTGTTGCCATTGCAGAGAATACTTACATAACTAGATAACGTTTAAGCCTTGCGTATTGAAATGCATGTGACAGTATTTGTAATAAAGGACATGATTACATTATGTTAAGCTCATTACAGGCTTTACCTGCAAACTAAACAGAATGCCAATCTATCATGTGCGGTCATATCCTGTGCAGTAATCCTTTAAGCAATATATGTTGAGTTTGCTTCTTGTTTGCTTTTCCTTTTTTACTTTGATCATGTTTTCCCCTTGAAACAAGTAGATAGTTGTTGTCAGGCAGCAGGTCTTTTTTGGATAAGAAACATTTTTACAAGTGGGGGTATCACAGAGATTGCTACTTTCAGCATGTTACTTGGTACTTTAATAAAGCTGAATATAAATTATAATTAGAGCTGGAGTGCAAGGAGAAGTGATTTGAGTTAAGTGCTGCTTGTTTTTCTTATACTTGATTTTGACTGACATTCCAGTAATGTATTTAAAAAGTAATTTATTTTTATTGCCTGACATCCTTTTTGTTTCCATCTAGATATTAAGTAAGCTGTCATGCAGCCAATGGATTGAAATATTTTTTTTTCTTTTACACTTCATTTTGTCTTGATTGGACTCTCATAATGATGGTTTGGCACCCAGGGCAGCGTATTTAATTAAAGTTACAGTTTTTGTGGTTTTGAGCATAGCTCCTGCCCTTTCTAGTTGGCCATACCCACTCCCATTGACCCCACCCATTCAGCTGTCTCCTGCAGCCCCCCTTTGATTTGAAGTCACCAGCCACCCCCCCCCCCACACACACACACACATACACACACACACACACACCTTTATGTAAACTATGTCATTGTATGAAACTAAATTGGTGGGTACCCCAAAGATCTTACCATGAAGTCTGTCATTTAGTACAGAGGAGTAAAAGTCTGACTTGTTAATGAACTGCTTCATGTGCCAAGGATACAGGGTTTGAATCTTTCCACCTTCATTTGCTTACATAGGGACCTTGATCAAGTTACTTAGACAGTGGTTTGGTGTAATTAAGAATTTGGTCTAGATTCATAAATGCTCTCCTGCATGCCTTGTACTACCTATAAACAATATATATGCATTTAATTTCTAATGCAATGACATATTAGCTATCATATATTTTGGACTGCACTTCACTTGCAAAGAAAGACAAGTCACATAATGCCTTTCTCCCACTAGAAACCAGGTATAATGCAAAATTTTGATTTGTGTAAATAGTTATGATTTTATATGATACATATTGCCTATGTAAAACATAGGACGTTTGTAGACAAAATGCTATGAGAGGGGGTAGGTATAAAGGTTAAGCTGTTTACCACACGGTCACAAGGTACAGGGTTTGATTCTCACCTTTGAAAAGAAAATTGGTTAGTCTTAAAATAGCCTGCAAGGGCAGCTAGCCTAGTACTTACCTATGAACCTATTTACCTAAATAACAATAATAAAGAAATATTTGGAAAGACAAAACATTTCCAAAATATCAGACACTAGTTTCCATCTGCCTTTTGCACTCACAGTCAAATATGCCCATTCTGATAAGTACGCCTCCTTTAACTGGGAAGTAGTGATGTAAAATCTCCACAAATAAAAGGTTGTGCTGGCAGATCATTTGCGATCATCCAGCCCCAGTCCCCACACCTGCATGCAAGCACATACACACACACACACACACACACACACACACACACACACACACACACACACACACACACACACACACACACCATACCGTTCAACCTCTTAACTTAAGAAATATGGACAAAGCCAAAAAGTCATGGGAGAGGAGATAAAGGCCCAAAAATCGGGACAGATTTTAAGTACTGCTTTAATAAACTTACAAAGTTGTTAGGATAACAGATTTTGTCTTAACATGTAGTTCTGAATGATATAGTCTGAAACTCAAATGTCAATCATTATTTAATGACTTCAATCCTCAATCATTTGCCAGAAACCAAAAAATTTATGAGGAGCATACCAAAAATCTGGACAGTTGAGAGGTATGACATACATAATGACATTGTCCCTGCCAAGTCAGATTAATGGCATTGTCATCAGATCACAGGAGGGTTCAACCACTTTTAGTCACAGGTGGCCTCAATACCTACTAGTTGCAGTCACTTTATTTACTGAGTACATCTCACATTTTGGATTAAAATCAAACCAAAAAATGTCCCATAGTAATGTTTTCCAATATGTTTCACACACATGTACAGCAAGATCAATGACTGTTCATCGGGGTTTACCTTCATGTGTGCATTTTGCACAACGGCGAACAGCAGTTGTCCAAAAGGACGTTTGAAAAGTTTGCAAATGCCGAACAGAAAAAGGTTTGAATGCGCAATGAGCGAATGCACAGTGACATTTGCTCATTGCATATACAGCATCTTGGGGTGGATTGCACTATAGTGGGGATTAGAAAATGGTCCCTTTCCCCACTGTAGTGCAATCTTGGAGTTAGAATATTAAAGTAGGGTGTGTGTCGCTGTTTTGATTTTCATTGTTGCAATTTGCTCATATGAGCAATTACACCAGTGTGTTTCAGCGTTGTAAAGTTAAACAGCTCATCTGTGATCAAATGACAGTAGGGATCTGTCACTTGCATCCACAGACTGCCCTGTACTCAGTGATTGTAGCTTCTCTATTGACTGTGTATACCTCAAATCTCTGATGGTGATAAAAAATGTCTATGGTAATACACAAAAACTTGTTTAGCAAAAAAGTAAATTAGCTCTGCAAAGCCAGATCAATGACTGTTTAACTGTGATCTAAATGACAGTATGGGGAATTCACTTTTATCCACAGATGGTCTCTGTACCCATCAAATACTGCCAATCAGATATCTGATTGTGATAAAAAGCCAGGTAAAGCCAGAGCAATGAGTTTAACTCAGTTCAAATGACAAGAATCAGCTACTTTTATCCATGGATGCATCCATAACCACCAAATTACAGCCCCTTCTACTGACTGTGATTATTGTTTCAGAAAACCATCAACTATCACATCAGATTCTGATTACGGTAAAAATAAATACAAATAAATAAATAAATAAAAATACATAAGTGTCATAATATGGTTGTTTCATTAAAACACACTCTAACCTGCAATGCCAAGTTACATAAAAGTACAAGCCATTATGGAAACACTAATGTATTCAAGCATTTTGACATCAGAATAAGAAAGGGAAATCAGCTGATGGACCTGACCACATCTGGGAAACACAAAGAGGAAAAAAAAAACATTGCTGGAGCGTAGGTTCTATAAGGCTACTGTATTTGGACAGAGCACAATGGCATTTGTCATTCATATTGAGCATATGCTTCCAGACATAAAATTGGAGTGGAAGACTGCAGGAATCCATACTAAAGTACAGTTGTGCAACTAAACTTATCATAACAGTAGATGTTCAAATTGATCACTATTGTAATATCCAAAGATATAATTGCCCATACAACAAAAATCAGAGCTTCCTTGCCTGAAGCACAAAGGAGGCTGAAGCCCAGCTAACAAAACATGTGCTAGGAGATGACAAACCCTGGCATAACAAGAAAATAAAATCAAGAGAGAAGGAGGCTAGGCATTTGTACTGCAACAGTGATCTATTCAAAAATCAAAATTCTTGTCAAACATCACACATTATGGTAACTTTACTTACACAAATGTACTATGTTCATCATTAGATCACTGTTGTAGTTGTCTAAGCGGGTTCCTATTAGATGGCCGAAGACGCATTCTATTGAATGCGTCTTGGTCGAACTTAAAACCAACGAAAAGGCAAAATAGCGAAGCGGCTTTTAAGTGAATTCTTTCCCAGGGAAAGAATTTGCTTGGCCACTTCCGTTACTTTGCCATTTTCAGCACTGTAGTGTGATCTCAGAGTTGGTATATTTTAGTAGGGGGGTGTGGGGGGCTTGTATTATTTAAATTTTTTTTCTTTTTTTTTTTTTGGAATGGAGATTTTTTTCCCTTGAAAAAAAATCGCTGTTCTGAGCTTTCGGGATTGTAAGCTTTCGCTTACATGGGGTCAATTATTCATTGTTCGCTTTTTTTAGCGTTCGATGATATGATATAGACCCATCTAAGCTATATGGGATTGGTAGCAAAGCCTGCTAAGAAAGGAAGGAGGGAGGTTGAAGGACTAAGAGCCCTAGGAAAATGGTTGCAGCAAACCCTGCTCTGAGCCTAGAGAATGTGTCAATTTTGGAGTGTTTGGTAAAAGTATGAGGAAAAGCTGCTGCCTCAAGAATATTTAGATTTGTAGTTTCATAGGTAAGTACAAGGCTAGCTGCCCTTGCAGGCCATTTTAAACCTAACTAATTTTCCCTTTTTGTGTTCAAAATATCCTATCCTACTTGGTGTCCACCCCCTTTCCAATAAACAGTAAAAGTAGCTATAGCCTAGGTAGTATGTGCTTTGACTTTGCCTGAAAGTATCTTGTCATGGTATGAATAACAAAACTGAGTGGTATGAGACAGACATTTGGAAGTAGTCTGTTTTGACACTGATTGTCTATTTTTATTACCTTCATAGGAAATGAACAGTTGATTAGAATTCTATTCCTTAAGTCTTCTGTCTGGTAAATGTAGTATTTGAGTTGTCTGCTGATATCCAGAATATGCAGAATTCTCTCTCCCTTATTTTTGGTGCCAGAAAGAAAACAGGAAAATGAATGGACATGGCTTAAAAAAACTCTGAAACCACTTTAGGCATAAAGTAAGGGTTGGTTCTCAAAGATACCTTATCTTTGTGAAAAACAAGACATAGTTGATTTATTTATAAGAGCTTGTAACTTGAGCCACTCTCCTTACAGACATCACATCAATGAGTAACACTATTGTCCGTGACAACAGCTTCACATCAGTCACCAGCTGGTTCAAAATGAAAATGTATAAGCTTTTTAAGAACAAAGTTAAGATCCCATATACGAGCCACCTGTTTCATAGGTGGATGGATATATTACAACCCCATTTGAAAACTGCTTCATTTTTTTATAATATTTGTTTCTTTATTTAGTTAACATTTGTTAACCGGGAAATTCCGACTGGACCAGGTCCATTTTCAGCAGAGGCCCGGGGAGAAAAGCTCCGGCATAAAGTTACACAAATACAGTACATCCAGCATAATACACAAAACAGGTTACATCATGTATGCTGAGCATAGTAATACAACAAGAAATTAATAAAACACTCCAGGTAAAAGAAGATATAAAACACAGGTAAAAGACAATGTCAGTTACAGTACATCCAGCATACTAAACAAAATAGGTTACATCATGTATTATGAGCATAGTAATATAACAAGAAATTAATAAAACACTCCAGGTAAAAGAAGATATAGAACATAGGTAAAAATACAATGTCAGTTATACATTGTAACTGAAGAAAATATATCAAGTAAGATTCTACAGTTAAAAGTACCCTTTCAGATGACCAAGCCTACAGGGGATTAGAGATCCAACATGTGATCAGAGAGGAGTCTGGGGAGTTAATAGCAGTGTGGGTAGGGTTATGTGATTCAAGGGCATAACCAGGTACTAAGAAGATGTGATTTGTGGGAGTTTTTGAATATGGATGTGGAGGGGGCAGTGGACATGGACAGGGGAAGAGAGTTACAATTTCTGGCAACAGTGTGGGAGTAGAGCGCATTCATTGCATTATTGTTAGCCTTGGTGATGGAGAGGAGAGATTTTTCTCTAGATCTTAAGTACCACTTTGCAGTATAGACAGTAAGCAGGTTGGATAATGAAGGTTTTTTTTCAGGATATTTAAGAATATTGTAGGCTGTGCCCAGCTGGTGATAGTTAAGTAGCTGTGGTAGCTTAAGCCATTTTAGTTATTTTAGTGCAGTGCAGTGATGGGTTCTATAGGCTGAGTTAGTAGCAAAATTGTCTATTTTATTGTAGCGTGATTCTAGTTTGACTAGGTCACACTGTCTGATTTGGGTAAAGATTGGTGCTGCGTATACTAGAGTTGAGAGGAGGTGGCTTTGTGCAAGAGTGACTCTTGCTTTTTGAGAGAGAAAGGACTTATGCCTGTATAGGGAGCCTAGCTTTTTGTGTATTAGATTTACGGTATATGAGATGTGAACATCAAAGTGGAGATTGTTGTCTCTTTCAATGCCTAGAAGTTTGGTGTTGTTAGAAGGGGAGATGGTGGTGCCGTCCTTAGATGTTATGGTAAAGGAGAGTATTTTTTATCTATTAGTGGTAGATAGTAGAAGTTTTGTCTTTTTGGGATTTAGAATTAGTTGAATACCTGATATCCATTTTTCTACCGAGTTAAAGGTATCTTGAGTGTGTGTATGTAGGGTGGTGGGAGATAAGGTGGAGCAGATCAGGGTTGAATCATCCGCATATTGTATGAGTGTGGCATGTTGTGTAGAGCTATTGAGGTTATTTGTGAAAATAGAGAACAATAGCGGGCCCAGTATAGCCCTGTGGGACTCCTACGGTGGTTGGAATTTGTGTAGACAGAGTTCCTTTCCACTGGACTGATTGTTGCCTATCAGACAAGTAGCTTCTGAACCAGGCTATAGTTGAGGAGGTGAAGGATAGTGAAGTTAGTGAGTCTAGTAGAAAGGAGTGGGAGACCATATCAAATGCATTTGAGAGGTCTAGGAAAATGGCTGATACATATTTGTTATCACTCCTGTGAAGGTTTGTATGATTAGTGAAGGATAGAAGAGCTGTGGTAGTGATGTGATGTGGACGGAAACCATGTTGTGTGGTAGATAGTAGATTGTGTGTGTTAAGAAATGTCATCACTTGCAAGTAGATGCATTTCTCAAGAAGTCTGGATAGGGCAAAGGATGGCAATAGGTCGGTAGTTGGAGAATTCGTAGGAGTTACCTCCTTTATGGAGAGGAATGATGTAAGATACTTTCCAGAGTTTTGGTATGTAGGATTCTAGTATGGAACGGTTGATTAGGATAGAGATAGGATATGATAGGGAGTCACTAGCCATTTTTAGGTATGCGGCAGGTATGTTATCAGCTGCCAGTGCGGTTGACTTTAGTTTTAGGAGGAGTTTTTTGATAGTTGAGTTGGACACTGGTGAGAGGCTGAAAGAGGGGGTAATGTGGGATAGGTTGGGTTGTGACTGAGGTAGACTGTTTTTTGGTTATTTGACTGGACAGGGCTATGATGGATTGAATAAAATGGTTATAAAATTGAGAAGCTATGTCTAGGGTATTGTCAGTAGAGCTGGGTGCTGGAGTAGTGGTTTTGCCTGGCTTTAGTAGAGAGTTAATGGCATGCCAGAATTTTTGTGGATTATTTGAATATTTCCTTTGAGCGCTAAGAAAATGGTTTTGTTTGTTTATTTTGAATTCAGCCTTGGCCTTGTTTTTAAGCTGTTGATAGTATTGCCTGGAGCTAGGGGTTTTGTCAGTTTTCCAGATTTTCCAGGCTTTATCTCTGGCTTTTAGTAAGGTTCTGCTGTCCCTACTTAGCCAGGATGCATAGTTGGCTTTAACTCTGATCTTTCTGCTGGGAGCTAGACTCTTAAGGATGTTAGAGAAGGTAGTATTGAAGTAGTCTACTGCCTAGTCTAACCCAAGTGTCCACAGGGGTTCCCAGTTGAAGTGGCTTAGGCCAGTATTTAGGTATTGTGGGGTAAGGTTACGGTCATCTCGTATGAGTTTGTAAACTACTGGTTTGGGGTGATTGGAGTGTTTGTGGAGTAGGAAGGTGGGGAGATGATCACTTAGGTCATCTGGGAGACAGCCTACTGTTTGGGATAGTTGATTAGTGGCCAGTCCAGTATGGATTCTTTCTTTGTTTTCTTATCTATTCTAGTTGGTTCTTCAATTAGTTGAGAGAACCTATATAAATTGATATGTGTAGAGGGGCTGCTGGAGTTACAGGCTGCCCAGTCAGTGTTAAGGTCTCCTAGTAGGATTGTTTCCTGAGGTAGATTGTCCTTTGTCCAGTGTAGGATGTCTTCTATTATGAGCGAGTTGTTGCCTGGAGGTATGTAGCAGCATATTATATTGATCTTCTTGGCGTTTCTTTTGGATAGGACAGAAAATAGAACTTCAGCATTTTGAAAAGTGGGTGGTGTGCAGGAGCTGGAGGTTAATGGTGTTTTTAAAGAGAATGGCTACTCCTCCTCCTCCTTTCCTATTTGTTCTATCAGATCTAAGTGTATTATACCCTGGGGAGAGAAAGCCTTCATCTTGGATACTGGGTTTAAGCCAGGTCTCTGTAATGGTGAGTACATCAGGGTTGTAGTGGGCTATGAATGCATGTAGGTCTGTTAGCTTGTTGGTAATATTCCTTATGCTGAGATTTAGGATCAGCAGGTCAGATGTTTGGCTGAGAGGGGACCTGGATTTGAGTGAATGTCACCAGAGGTTAGCAGATTTTGTAGGACTGTTAGTATGTGTTTTTAACATTAAATGTTTATGTGTTTTTTAACATTAAATATTTGAGAGCTTGGTCTATGCATGTTTTTCTTAGTGTGGTGAGATGGTGTCATTTTTGTTAGTGAGTAATATGTAGTTGTAAGATTTATAATTGTGAGGCAGATGTAGAAGTGTGAGTGGGTTTGAGAGAGTGGGCTAGTGTGGGTAGTGTGATAGGAGTAGTTGTGCAGTGGTAGGTCTGTTTGTAAGGAAGTTAGGAAGGTTAGAGATAGTAGAGCTAGTGATAGGGATGTGAGTGTGGGTAACATGATACTACTTTGAGTGAGTAATACAACTAGGATTCCAGGTTGGTTGTGTGTGAGGGTGGAAGTGTGCTGTTTGGGAATGTATTGTTGGGAGTGGGATCAGTGTGGGATGTAATTGGACTGGGGGGGGGGAGGTAGGGTGAGTGGGTTGGGCTAGTTATTAGGGAATTAGGGGTTGGACTACTGGTCAGGTGATTAGGAGTAAGAATAAAGGTAGAAGTAGTGGGGTGGTGGGAATTGGGGGTAGGGAGAGGAGCGGAACAAGACCGAACACAGTGAGGGTGAGCAGAGCGGACTAACACTGACTCCAAGTGTTTCTTTAGGCTTTGGTAAGTATGTAGTGTTAGCTTAAATTGTTATATGTTAAACTGAATTTTAAACTGAAATTTTAACTGTATTTTAAACTGTATGTTTGCACTAAGTTATAGACTATGTTATGGGCACAGAGTATAATTTTCTGACATTCTTAAAAGGATATAGAATTAAAGCTGGGGTTAGTTACAGATGAAATGAAATGCTATTTTATAGATTTGAGTATTTCTCAAAAGAAAATAGACTTTAGTCTGAGGGGGGACACTAACTGTAGAGCATTATACAGCTGTTTCTTCCTGGTGATGTTTTCATCAGTACAGTGGTTTGGTTAAGGAACTATACAACAGAATGTACTAATACACTCACTAACATTTGTTTAAGTTAATGCAGGTAAGGTATTTTACTATCTAGACACTTGGAAGTTAAGCACCTACATTAGTGTTTAGTCTCTTTAGTTGCAGGACAGTGTTTGTGGGTGCCCAGTGCTCTAGAGAGAAGTTTGAAATTTCCACTGCTTGATATGGGGGACAGAGACCTGCTTGACCTGATGGGTGGTTTGGATTACTGAAAGAAAAATAGAAGAAAAATGTAAGAGAGCATTAGGTTAAGGCAGCACATACTTTGTGACCAGTCAGATTGGACTTGGTTTAGCAATAGTCAATAACAAAAACATCAGGTAATTGTTATTCCTGCTTCCGCACCTGACAACATAAAATCTTTTCTTATGGCAACATACAAAAATAAAATGTAAATAATATATAAAGCAGTTCTCTACTAAATTAAGCAAGATACACTTTCAATATATTTAAACACTAGTCAATGCAGTTAGACAGAGCAGTTAAATGCAACACGTGAAATAGCCCTTCTGGCTCTATAACAGTAAACAAGGAAAACAGAACATATCTATCCTATGAACACCCATTATATCCACACTTTCTCTACCTCAATAAGCTATCTACCTCTCCTTCTCTACCTATTCTCACTATCCATGTTAACATGACATCTACACCCAGCTATCTACTAGCAAAATACCATAGGATAACCCACATTAAATATGACTGTCGTAATCCCAGAAAATCTCTACCTCTATATAGTAAATTCCCAAATCCTAGACTTCAAACACTACTCTTTTCTTTAAAAGATGGAGACATTCACCCAAACTCAGGCCCAACAACTGCTACTACCACTCAACTCCTCAGCCCCAACCCCTCTACTATCCATTCCCTTATCAAACCACCCAACTCACTCTTATTAGCTCACTTCAACATATGCAGCATTAATAACAAAGTTGCACAACTCCATGCTCTCTTGGAAGTCTACTCCTTTGACATTCTTTGTTTAACAGAAATTTGGTTAAAACCTGCAACTAAAGACAATTAAGTCATCCCACCCGGTTATAATATTTTGCGACTTGATAGTGCAACCAAAAAGGGTGGTGGTGTAGCTATCCTATTTAAATCTGGGTTAAAGATTACTACCTACGACTATAAACCACCTCAAGACTCCAACGCTGAATTTTGTATTACCAAACTTCAAGTTGACACATTCAAATCCATCTGTATCTATCTTCCTCCTGGTAATAAAATTGCCACCATAGAAAATATCCTTTATTGGTTATCCCAAAATTTACCTCAAGATACCATAATCCTATGTTATTTTAACATTGATTGGAAGTGTTGTAGCAGTAGCCACCCTACCAGCCATATTAACCTTTTTGGTTTTTCTCAAACCATTACATCCCCTACCAGGATAAACAAGCCTAATAAGAAAGAAAGTACCTTAGATTGGCTTCTCATAAATAATCATCCCCAGACATATGAAGCTGGAACCCTCCCTGATGATGTAAGCAGGGGTGTAGCCAGGATTTTCAAATTTGTACTCACAACTCCCAGACTGCTGCCCCCTCAACAAGACACACCCACATTAACACTGCTGGCTAAGCCACGCCCCCTTTATATTGCTGATTTCTTAACAGATCACTTGGAAGTATATGCCAGGGTAGTAATTACACGGTGCATGAACATTTTCATTCCAAAGGTACATCTTCCATAAGTCAAAAAACAAAATATATTTCCATTTACACTAGGACAGATCAGTTTACCCCCCCCCAAGATTACTCTTCTACCCCTTGCAGCCCCTAACCCCTGTAGTGGCTCATTACACCTCCAGTGATGCTGCTGACTAAAGGACTGTCAGGGTCTAGGCATCACATGCTCCTCAGTGTTGTGGTCTGTAGGTACAACATACAGTGCTCTCCCTAGGTAACACCCAAGCTATGAGCCACAACTACCTCCCTTTCACCAGCATGGGTCACCCGGCAATGCATGATCACGCCTATGGCCTACAGTTACACTAAGCCTTTTTGGAATGGTAAACCTTACATTCTCAACAGCAAATACATTTTAGCTGGGCTAAGTCATACTGCCACTGACAATTAATGAAGATGTGTACCCATGAGAGTCAATCAAGCAAAAAGTAAAGCAGTTGAAATTTACATCCTTACTACCCTACTTACGTTCTGTAAATCTCAAGCCTTTGCTAAAAGGAAATTGGTTAAAGCAAGAAAATTACCCTAGGCGCCAGAACTGGTGGGACTGTTTACTGTTACATGCTCTGGGCACTTGTTTGGAGTTTTTTTAGTCTTATGAGCCAGTGATAGTCTGAACAAAATTATTGGAAAGAAAAGAAAAGACATTCAAGGAAAAAATAAGTTTTGCCTAAAGTTTAATGGTCAAAGCTGACATGATACCACCCAATATGCTGAGAAGGCAACAGTTTGAAAAGACAAAAAGCTTATCTGCAAATGCAGGCTGCCTCTCAACCCTCCCACAAAATGAAAGCAGTCACTTTATGTATAGCCCTATGCTCTTACAACTTGAAAGAACAAATGAAGACACTCAGGTTTGATTGTGGAAAATGTCAAAGAAAATTACCACACCATTCTCAACCCCTTTGTAAGCTAGTGTAAGTGATCTCATGTGTACATATCTGAGTAGTGCTGGTTTCTGACTATGCTGGGTACAGGGCATTAGTTGGGAATGGGGTCCCTCTACTAAGCCTGTTTCAAACTTCCACTGTACAGAATAATTTACTGCCAAGCTCTATGCATATTTAAATAGTTCTATTAACATATCTTCCGCTCTCAGAAATAAACACAACATCAAATTCAAAAATAAAGCCCTATGGGCAGTATAATAAAAGAAAAAGTACTAACTGCATGAAAAAATAAATGTAACTCTCAGAAAGCTAAAAACACAGGGGCGTGGCCAAGGATGAACACAGGATAGCAGCAGATTTCTTCAGCTCCACCAATTTCATTACACTGATAGGAATTAATTACTTAAAAAATTAATTTTTGAAGTAATTTTCTTTCTAAATATGTTTGTTTTATATAGTTCTTGAACTATATCTAAAAAAGAAAGGAAATTTTAACAATATTCCTGTCAGAAATCACTTTGGAAATGTTCCTGTCAGTTTGAAATGAGTTCCAGTAAGACAAATTCTCAAGACTCCAGCATCAAGAAAGAACTTCAGTCTCTGATAACTATAATCCAGCAACTTACTGCTAAGATGGATAAAATGGATACTAAAATTGATACCTTCATAGAAAAAACTACAAAACAAATAGACTTGTTACATATAGACCTGCAACAACAGAAGATCCAGATGACAGGCATAGAAGAAGCTGTGAATGACATGGAAAATAGAATCCAAGAAGAGGAAATCAACAGTGAGTTTCTGCTGAAACAAAATACACATTTACAAACAAAGCTGGATGACCTGGAAAATAGATCTAGGCGCAATAACATTAGGATTTTTGGACTGCCAGAAAATATTGAAGGTAACAATATTACTTCTTGTTTAACAACATGGCTCCCTAAAACTTTAGACTTACCAGAAGCATTCTCTTTTGGTATCGAAATAGCACATAGATCTATAGCTAATACTAACTCTAACAAAAACTATCCTAGATCAGTTATAGTTAAATTTCTATCATCTTTTGATAAAGAGATGGTTCTTAAATCTGCTTGGGCTAAAGCTCCTGTTAAGATTAATGAGACAACTGTGCGTTTTGACAATGACTATTCTTCCTTGGTAATAGCTAAAAGAAAAGTTTTTCTGCCACTAATAAGGGAGCTTAAAAAAGCACAGTTTAAAACATACCTTCTGTTTCCTGCCAAGCTAAAAATCTTCCTTCCTGATGGTCCTAAAATTTTTGATGACTTAGACTCTGCTTTACTGTTTATCAAAAAAAATAAGATTTTGGATAAAATAGAGGAAATGGAATGGGCTAGTCCTTCATTAAAGAGACTGGCAACTGAAACTTTGTGGAAGACTTCAGAGAAGAAGAAGAGACTAAAAAACAAATGATTTGTTCTATGTTTTTTTTTTTTTATTAATCTTTTTAAATATAGTTCCTGCATTTCCAGAAAGCCACAAATATTCTGAAAAAGATTTAATCAAAGTTATTCTCTGTGTGCAAAGAAATGTTTTGTTTCATAACCTGTCAAAATATCTGAGGAACTAATAACAAGCTATTATTCAATGTGTTTCTCTTTCTGAAAAAGAGAAGTAAGGTCAGTAATTTGATACATTTTTTTTTCTTTCTTTTTTTTCTCCTTTTCTTCTTTTCTTTGTTTAAACAATGACATTCTATTTAGATTATGTAGTGGGTAAAGGGTGGGGGAGAGCAGGGAGAGAAGAGTAATGAAAATATGATAAATGGAATAATAACATATTTATTCCTTGTAAAAAGTTTATATGTTCTTCAAATGCTATTCCTAATTATACTTTCTTGATTATACTGCTTATGCTTGTTTGTAAATAATCTGTCATGCTTTAACTAATAATAATTAGAACTAAATAATAGTAAATAATATGTTTTATTTTTAACTCTATTAATATAAACAGTAATATTCCATTGTATATACTTCTTATAGCTTTCTCTTACATTTTTTTATTTCTGCTTTACACTCTTTTATTTTCTACTCTTTTTCTTTTCTTTATTCTTTCTCTTTATTTTTTTTTTCATATTAATATATAGAAATGCTTTTGATCATATAGATACAGTAAATAATAAGATTTGCATAAAAATTGAGTTGGGACAAAAATATTGAGTTTTATTACTTATTAATAACTTTGGGCTTAATTTCACTTACATAGAGGCTGTAATAACCTGTAAAATACATTGCGAAGGTTTTGTCATGTTTAGATGCATTTACACTGCTAAATGAATGTTTGTCACAGGTTTTTAACAAGTTTCCCGCCAAAATGTTAAGGGAGACAATCTGGGATGTGGGCTACCTCATGAACAGTGTTCTCGAGTTGTTTTAAAAGCTTCAACTCTCAGAATTCTCACAGAGAAGCTGAAAGCAGTCAATCTGACTTTTGACCCAGATATCACACTGACACATCACAGATTCAGGAAGAACACTCTACCAGGAAGTAGAACTGATGCAAATGCGACTATGTGAAGGAAAATGAACTCTTTAACATTTAAATGTGAGTTATTTTATATAATTACTTAAATATCTATGTTATAATTCATAAAATATGTCAGTTATAATGATTTTAAATGATTCAGTTTCTTGTAGTAAGTAAATGTCTTATTTTAGAAGGCATAGAAAATGAAACATTTATTCAAGTGTTTTTGAAAATCTACTTGACTGCAGCATACTAATCTGTGTTAAAAACTTATGTTCCAAACATATACATTACTATAACTCATTTAATTCATCTGATTGACAAGCATAAATAACTTTATAACTCTATTCTGGAAGAAATTGTCATGTGATATATTTTAAAGCAGTAGTATAGACATACAAAACACAGATGGCTTTTTTTACAATAATGCAAGTGTTTCTGAGAATTTGCATAACTATGCAGTATGATTTATAACAATTTCTATAAATATAATATTTTATTCTATTGACAATAATGAGTATGAGTAAAATGCTCATATACAAGCAATTCAAGGTTTTTTTTGGAAGCTGTTGACTGCATTTACATGACAGAAAATAGATGCATCTTAATATATGTAATGTCTGAACCATATTAGCCAAAGTTTTTGATTTAAATGAATGTTAGAACTTATTTTTACATACTTTGAATAAATGAATATGTAAATATGCCTTCCTTTTTTTTTTCTCTCTCCCTTTCTTTCACTCTCTCTCCCTCTTTCACGTCTTTTATTTCTCTCTCTCCTCTTGGTTCCTAATATCACGATTATTTGAATGCTATTTGAATACAAGTGTACTATATTACATAGATGTATATAGTAGTATGAATAGTTTGTTTTAAAAAAAAGTTTATTTTAGTTTATATGATGCTGTTTTATCAAATGTGTAGTCTTGTCTTGCTAGATAATTGAATTGAAAGCTGTTAATTTAAGTTAAATATAAACAGTATTAAATTGATAAGGTGGTAGCTGAGGTACTGCTGCTTAGGGTAGGGGGTTAACTTGAGTGGTAAATACTACTCTAAGTTGGAGTTTTTAACTCCAGGCTGGATGCAAGGTTTAATCCTTACATTATTTTCACTTGTTCATTGTTATATGTATATAGTTTTGACATCCACAATATATTTTGTACACTCATTGTCACTACAAACAAAATTGAATCCTATACAAAATCCCATAAGAGATTCAATAAATACAGCTATATTTAAAGGTACACCTAAAGGAGGAGATGTAACATTACTTATGTTGTTATTTGTTATTTTGATCATAAGATTCTTAAGTTTTAAAAATGCCAAATGACATCTTTAAAAGGAATTTCTTTAAACATTAATGGATTGAATAATCCGTGTAAAAGGGCAAGCCTAACAAGATACATTAATTTACATAAGGCCAACTTAGTCTTCCTGCAAGAAACCCATCTCTTGAAAAAAGATATTGATAAACTAGCCACAAACAAATATACAGTATTGGTTAGTTCAGAGCACACTCAGAAAAAAAGAGGAGTGGCTATTTTATGGAATAAAAGTATGCCCATTCCTAAAACCATTAAGTCAGGATGACAAAGGAATGTTTTGTATGGTTACAATACAAATTAATGGGAAGACTTACACTTTAATTAATGTATATTGGATACCTGGAATTGGTATTAATACAGTGAAACATCATCTTGATAAGATCATATCATTCTCTATAGGAGATATTATTTTAGCTGGTGACTTTAATTGTATACTACATGAAAGTGATACTACCACTATAGGAAAAAGAAGAATTACATCTAATGCAAAACATTTAAATGATTTTGCTAATTCTTATCATTTGAATGATATTAATAATCAGATAGATTCAAAATCATTACCATACATCGTTTTTCTAACAGATACAAAACTTATTCAAAAATAGATAGGGTCTTTATTTCTAACCAGATGGTAACAGATTTAATTAATTCCAAAATCATTTCATGTCCTATATCTGATCATAATTCAATTGTTTTTGAATTCATGATAAAAATACTCATAATGTTCAGATCAAAAGGATACCAGCATACTTAACTCAACTAAAAGACTATAAAGAATATATACTTTCAGAAGTAAAACATTTTTAGACATAAATAATACTCCTGAAGTCTCCATTGTCTATGTTTGGGATGCCTTAAAATCATATCTATATGGACAAAGTATCAGATGGTATAATAATAAAAGGAAATCTTGGGATAAGGAATTGTTAGATATTCAAAGTAAATTAGACTCTTATAAACATAATAATAAAGAAAATATTATGGACAAGAAAGTTATTGAAGAAATAAACAAACTAAATGAGAAATACAAAGAAATTTTAACTCATAAAGTTAAAATAACTTTAGAGAAATACAAGTTTTTGTCTTATTCAATAAGCCCCAAATACTTACATAGACTTAAAAATAAAACAAAAAGGTTGAATAAACAAAACCATATCAAAGAAATCTTTTCTCTAAGGAAAAGAAGAATGTTTCTAGTATACCAGAAATACTAGATGAATTTAGAAATCACTTTCACAAAATTAACCATAATAACATTAACATGGAACCTAAAGATAAAATAAAGGAGTTTATAACCACAAACATGAATAAAAAGCTTAATAAACAACAGATTAAACTATTGGACAAAAGTATTTCATATACAGAGGTTATTACACAAATAAATAAGCTTAAATCAAACAAAGCACCGGGTAATGATGGTATTATACCAGAGATATATAAAATCCTTTCTAAAAGTACATATTCATTAATACATAAGGTTTTTATTTTGGCCCAAACTGAGTTAATAACCCCACATCTTGGCAATATACATTTATTTTGCCAATTTTAAAACCTAATAAAGATCCAACTAGATGTACTTCATATCAGCCCATCTCATTACTTAATGTTGATTATAAAATGTTTATGAGTATTTTTGCTGATAGATTGAAGACAATCATCCTCGGCATTATAGATATAGATCAGACAGGCTTCATTGTAAATAGAAATACTTTTGATAATATAAGAAGAACTTTAACATTAATTGATTTTGCAAATAGGAAAAAGAAAGATTTAACACTTATTAGTCTTGATATAAGTTCAGCATTTGATTCAGTAAGTTGGGACTATCTGTTTACCTTACTGAAGTGCACAAACTTCTCATATGCATTTGTAAATCTAATTGAGCATTTATACAAAGGAACATTGGCTTATATTAAGGTAGGAACATATGTTTCACAAAAAATACCCATTTTTAAAGGTACAAAACAAGGATGTCCACTTTCTCCACTATTATTCACTTTAGTAATGGAGCCTTGGGCTAATTTGATCAGAAACAGTACTGACATAGAGGGTTTTGAAATAGATGAAAATACAACATCCAAAATTCAACTATTTGCAGATGATGTTCTAATAACATCAGCAGGATCTAATTCTTCTATGCAGTCTCTATTTGATAAAATGATGAATTTTAAAAGCATTTCTGGTTTAATATTCAATGAAGAAAAAACTAAAATACTACCTATATATACACGAAAAAATATTCTCATTAGTGATTTTACTAAATATGTACCCAATTCAGGTCAGATAACTTATTTAGGTATAATACTATCTAAAGATATTAAATCTATTATATATAATAATTATAATACCTGTTTTCTTAATATACAAAATCTTTTTAATACCTGGAATAATATGATGTTAAGTTGTCAATCTCGCCTTCATTCTTGCTGAATGGGTTCGGAGCCGATCCTCGGCTCCGACTCGGCACTTGCTTAGCTTGAGAACTCCTTTTACCAGCTCGAGGCAACCCTATATCCCATGATGCAAGGCGGAACTACCCCAGATCTCATTTGCCGCTTAGCGAAAGAGGTCTCCTTTGCCAGCTGAGGTAAGTAATTTTATTGTCAAAAGAGAAAAAGCTTAGTTAGGGTTTTATTTCCCCCTTGTTTCCATTTTTATAGTCTGTAGTGTGTTACAGCCCACCCTATTCCCTTATAATTCAAAACTTTTTATTTCCTTTAGTATAAAAGTTTAGTTAGGCCTAAACCCCATTGGTTAATCCCTACCTGTGTGTTGTGTGTTAGGGGATTAATTGTGTGTGTTTGTTGGGGTTTGTGTGTGACTTCCTCCTAGGATTATGTCAAAGGAAGGCAAGGTCTCAGGCTTCAAGAAGTGTGACTCGTGCTGTCAGAAAATGTCTCTGACAGACGGTCACACTTCTTGTGTTTACTGCCTGGGGTTTTGCACCTGCAGGACTCCTGTGCTTTGTGTCACTCTTTTAGCCAGAGAGTCCTGCAGGAACGGAGGAATAAGCTAATCCTCCGTGGCTTACTTAAGCCAGAAGGTTCTCCCTAAAACAGGGTCTGGGAAACCTTCTAAGCCACAAGGCTCAGGCTTCAGTATCCAAGCCTCCTCCGGTGGCTCCGCTCGTCGGAGCCGAGATCGGCGGCTGGAACCGATCTATCTGCTTCAAAAGTAGTGGGTTCACCACTGGTTCCGACACCCGGTCTACTGTGGCCTTGTCAGCTTCGGCTGGAGGCGACATTTTATCCAGCATCGGAGCCGAAACCTTCGGCTCCATCTGGAATTCAGGGACTTCGGCTCATGACTTCGTCCAAAGAGATCTCGGTCCCCGCCGTTGCAGAGTATCCACTGCCCGGGTCTCCTCTTTTCGGAGCGGAGCCATCGGAGCCGATCTTTGAGATCTTCCAGGCTGTCTGACCACGACTTAGAGGGTGGTAAGCAGGCTGTTGAAGTCGCAGGCACTGGCCCAAATGCTCCATAGCCCGTCTCAACAGACTTCGCTATTGTCTCACCCTTGAACTTCCTCCTCCGACTCCACACCAGAGTTCGGAGCCGGAGCTTCGACAGCGACTGTTTGGCGCCGGAGCCGATACATCCTTCGGCTCCATCGCCCTCGGCTCCGATCTCCTCCTTGAGGCCTTCCTTGGAGGGATCCGGTCATCGGGTTTCCTTGTCGGCTCGAGGGGCTAGTGGCATCGGACCCTTGTCCGACCCCTCTCGGGCTTCGCTTTGTAAGCTCGGCACCGACATCGCCTCGAGCCTTCCCTCTCAGTGGAGCCGGAATTCCTGTATCCTCGGATCGGGATATTCTGGCCTCCCGGGGAGGGGAGCCTTTGAGGTGATGAGGAGTGTCCTGGCCTCTGAGCCAGGTCAACGGTCCATCCCTCTAGCTCCTCCCTCTTCAGTGCCTGTAGACGCCTCTTGCCAGCCTCTTGCTCTCAGGCCCAGGGATCCATCGCCCCAGGTTTCCCCATTGGGAATTTCCTCCTCTTCGAGTTTCTCCTGATCCAGCAGGTGAACCCGGAAGAGGACGTGTAAGAGGAAACACACAGACTCGAGTCTACTACATCGGATACCGACTTAGATGAGTCGGAGGGTTCCCCACGATCCCCCTCTGAGGATGTCTCCTTTTCAGACATCCTTGAGCTCCTCAAACAGAGGGGGAATTGGCCATCCATTGATCCCTCCGAGGATGAGTCGGTATACCTGGAGGCTTTTGGATCCCGACCCTCCACCTCCTGGGTGTCTCGGCCTTCGACCCACTTACGCAGGTAGTGGCTCGGAAGGCGTGGGTGCTCAGATTCTGTGGAACCTGTCCCCAGGAGACCATCCAAATTTATCACGGCCCCTACGGACAAACAGTTTCTTTCCAAGGGCGTCTCTGTGGATTCTATGGTGGTGGCGGCCACTAAGAAGGAACTGGCGGATCCTTCAGTACCTGTCCATCCTCCTAACAAGGATTCTAGGACCATGGACAGGTATGGAAAGTGGATGTTTTCTTCAGCGACCTTTGCTATGCGTTCGCTGAACTACCTTTGTCACTTCACCAGGCTTCAAAGAGATATTCTCAAGGAACTGGGTGAAGTGGTCCAGGATCCTTCTGCTGCTGGGGCTCAAGAAAAGATTGCCTCACAGCTAGCAATCCTGAATTCCCTATCCAACTCCTCCATGCGGCTCATATCCTATGCGGCCGATGGAGCGAGCAGGGCCACAGGCACAGGATTTGCTCTTAGATGCCAAGCCTGGATGCGGCTTTGTAATTTTGCGGACCCCTTTAAGGCGTCCTTCACTAATACCCCCTTTGATGGTTCGGCTTTGTTCGGACCTCAGGTGAAAGATACCTTGACCAGGTGTGAGCAGGACGGTAAAACTCTTTCTGCCATTGGAGTCCATTTTTCCACTCCTTCTAGACCATATCCCAAGGGTCAGAAGGGGGGGAAGATGTGGTTCCGCAAAGCCCAAGGAGCTACACCGGACACACGTGGTCAGTTTACCCCCAGAGGCAGAGGGGGTAACAACAATAGACGCCACCCTAGAGGCACGGGGGGTCCTCAGAACCAGGGCAACAGGGAGTCTCTTCCTGAGAAGCCCTTTCAGCATCCCTGAGGTGTTGCCCGACTGTCCACCCTTGGAGGCAGTCGGGGGAAGGATTTCGCTGTACCCAGTAGCCTGGCAATCCCTATCACAAGAGATGTGGGTACAGTCGATCATATCCGAGGGTTACAAAATCCCTTGAAGGTATCCTGCCTCAACAATCCCTTCCAGACATCTCACCCAGTCAAAGGGATTTGGCAGAACAGGAGGTTTCAAAGCTCCTAGTAAAAAGAGCCGTCCAGACTGTGCCGGCAGACCAGGTAGGATCCGGCGTCTACTGAGATTCTTTTGGTCCCCAAAGGACGGGAGATTGGAGACCAATATTAGACCTGAGCAGTCTAAACAGATTTGTCAAGAAGGCAAGATTCGGATGGTCACGCTTCAGTCCATTCTGCCCTTTCTGGGCAAGGACAACTGGATGTGCTCTATAGACCTTCAGGACGTGTACTATCACATAAAGATTCACAGGCGCTCCAGAAGGTTTCTCCGCTTCGCTAGGGACCAGTCATTACCAATTCAGAGCCCTGCCCTTTGGCCTCACTTCAGCCCACAGAGTGTTTACCAAATGCATGGCAGTGGTCACAGCTCATCTGAGACGTCAAGGATTCCAGGTGTTTCCTTATTTGGACGACTGGCTCCTCTCCGCCACCACCAGGTGTCAGCTTCTTCAGACCAGAGACTACACTCTACAGCTTTGCAGGAGTTTGGGAATTTCAGTAAATTTCAGAAAATCTTCTCTGCTGCCTTGCCAATCTATCACCTTTATAGGCGCAGAATTAAACACCGTCAAAATGTTAGCCAGACTAACAGATCAAAGAATTCTGGACATCCAAAAATTGTTCGATTTTATTGCAGAGCAACAAGGTCAAAGCCAGATTTATACTGAAGGTTCTAGGTCTTATGGCTCCGCCATTGTTCTACTACCACTGGCTCGCTTCACGCGTCTTCTGCAGTGGATGCTATTCACGCAGTGGTCGTACCACAGTCTCCCGATGAGGCACGAAATCTTAGTCATACAGTCGTGCAGAACTCATCTGAATTGGTGGATATCTTCCCCTCTTCTTCATCAGGGCCGACCTTTTGTTTCCCCTCCTCCAGTTGCCACAGTCACTACGGATGCCTCTCTGATCGGGTGGGGGGGGCATTATCAGGGCAGGATGGTCCATGGGACGTGGCAACCCATAGAATACCATCTGCACATAAATGTCCTGGAGATGAGAGCGGTGCTTTTAACGTTGCAGGCCCTCAACGACTTTCTTCCCACAGGGACTATTGCAGTACAAACGGACAACATGTCCGTGGTCTGGTACATCAACAAGCAGGGTGGGACCAGGTCCTATCCATTGTGTCGAGAAGCTCTCAGACTTTGGCAATGGGCAATCTCCTCTCATCGGTTTCTGATAGCAATGCACATCCCCGGCAGGTCCAACCTCTTGGCGGACAGGCTGAGCAGATCCATTCTGATGCCTCACGAGTGGTCTCTCAATCAATCTGTAGTGGATCAGATTTTTCTGCAGTGGGGCACTCCTTGTTGCGATCTTTTTGCTACTCCTCAAAACAACAAGTGCCCAGATTATTTCACCCTCTTTCCCCTTCCAGGCCAACCCCTGAGAGACTCTCTAACCCAGGATTGGCCCCGGGGACTTCTGTACGCTTTTCCTCCTTTTCCCTTGATTCCACAAGTCATTTAGAAAGCCACCATTTTGAGAGCCAAGTTGATTCTCATTGCCCCTTATTGGCCTCGACAAATTTGGTTTCCGTCTGCATCGTCACCTTCTGGTGCAGCCCTGGCATCTGGACCCAGTTCCGGATCTCTTGATCCACCAGTCGGGTCAGCAGCACCGGGCCATTCATTCTCTCAACCTCACTGCTTGGTTGCTCCACTTCCTTCCCTAGCCAGGCTTCCGATGATCTCTGACTCCGTCAGAGACATCTTAGTGTCTTCCTTAAAGTCGTCCACTAGGACTGTTTATGCTAGCAAGTGGCGACGTTTTTCTATTTGGGCAAATTCCAGGAATATTGATCCCTTTACTGCTCCTGCACATTCTGTTTTAGTTTTCCTGGCGGAGGTTTTTCATTCAGGATCCTCGTCATCTGCAGTTAAAGTACAACTGGCTGCTATTTCCAAGTATCATGTTGGCTTGCATGACAATAACATTATGTCTCATAGATTATGCAAGGCCTTTCTGAGAGGAGTTTTTCTCCTAAAGCCGCCTATAAAGCATCCTCCTCCGCAATGGGATCTAAACTTAATGTTGGCATCCTTGATACTACCTCCCTTCGAACCGTCTGCTTCATGTTCTTTGAAGTTATTGACCTGGAAAACTATATTCTTACTGGCTGTCACTTCAGCAAGAAGGGTTTCCGAGATTCAAGCTCTCTGCATTCGTTCCCCTTACTTGGTTTTTCATAAGGACAGGGTATCATTAAGAACGAACCCTTCCTTTCTCCCCAAAGTTGTGTCTCAAACCAATATTAACCAATCTATAGATCTACCAGTCTTCTTCCCAAACTATTCCGACAAAGCTGAACAGAAGCTTCATTTTTTGGATGTCCATCGTCAGCTCAGGTACTATTTGCATAGAACTAACCAATTCAGAAAATCGGACCAATTATTTGTCTCCTATGCAGAAAACAGGATAGGTCTTCCAGTTTCTAAAGTGACCTTATCCAGATGGTTGACTTCCACCATTTCCTTTGTGTACTCTCTCAGAGGCAAGCAGCTATCTTCTAAACCAAAAGCACACTCAACCAGGAGTCTATCCACTTCTGCAGCCTTTCAGGATAGACTACCCATTGATACTATTTGTGCAGCAGCTACTTGGGCCACGCCTCATACCTTTGTCTCT
The DNA here is from genome assembly GCF_019279795.1 of Protopterus annectens. NCBI lineage: Eukaryota > Metazoa > Chordata > Ceratodontiformes > Protopteridae > Protopterus > Protopterus annectens. Next base: position 1,176,120,936 of record NC_056739.1, on the reverse strand, counting down.
CATTACAAGTTGGACTTGGCCTCCAGAGATAGGGCCAGTTTTGGTTCCACAGTTCTCAAGAGTCTGTTCCATTGAGCCACCCGGGATACAGGTGCTAGGGACGGTCCCATCCAGCAAGAATGAAGGCGAGATTGACAACTTAACATTTAGAAGTTATGTACCTACCATACGTTCCATGTTAGTTGTCTTCTCGCCTTCTTTCTTGCGTCCCTCCCTCCTACCCCCTGGCCTGGACAGATCTTGAAGAGTTCCTATCAGGTTGTTTCCTCCTGAGCCTTCATATGAGGACTCTTTTTATGAACTTGTTTTCCTAATTATGTTAGGTTAGTCCTTAGCAGGGTAGGTTAGCTGCCAAACGAGATCTGAGGTAGTTCCGCCTTGCATCATGGGATATAGGGTTGCCTCGAGCTGGTAAAAGGAGTTCTCAAGCTAAGCCGAAGTCGGAGCCGAGGATCGGCTCCGAACCCATCCAGCAAGAAAGAAGGCGAGAGAAGACAACTAACATGGAACGTTATGGTAGGCACATAACTTCTAATTTTTTACTATGGAGGAGAGACTTACAATTATTAAAATGATAATATTCCCCAAGATTTTATACTTAATACAATCAATAATACTTCCACCTACAAAAATAATTATCAAGAAACTGAATACACTAATGTTAAATTTCCTATGGGCACCTAAATAGACCTAGGATTGCATTAAAGAAACATACTAATAGCTGGTCTCAAGGGGGTATTTCTTTTCCAGACTTTAATTTATATACTATCTCTTCTATTGTAAAAGTTATTACTTTATTAATAGATCAGTCATATGTCGCAAAATGGAAAGATTATTGGGAGCTAATTAGTATGCACTTCATGAAAATCTCCTTAACACATAAAATATGATTGTAAATAACTCCATGTTATGGTTACTAAAGGAATTTTGTACTTCACCTATTACACCTAAACATATGGTTTGTTACCCATTAAATATTATTATTAGCTATCGTAACTTTATATTCATGCACCCTAAGTATAGGGAATGGAATTTTATTATATTCCCTATAATGTATACTCAGGGTATGCTTTTGCCATCTACTTCTGAAGGAACTCATTTAGCTATAGATAATGATCTAAAGTACTGGTATCAGTTGATATCTGATAATAAAGTTAAAAATCTAGATTTCTTAAAACAAGAATTTGATCTAAGAGAAACTTGCTGGTTAGAGGTTCAGACCTTTAGACAACATCTCATTAATAAAATAGATCTAATGTCTATAACAGTTAAAGAATCTATTCCAACACTGATTGATTACTTGATATTAAATTTACAACATAAAGTTTCTGATAAAGGTAAACTTTCATACATACATAAAATTATCAGACAAGAAACTTTTTACAGTGTAGATACATACTAGAATTATTTCACTTCTATTAATGGGGACCCACCAAATCAACAAGATAAACAATATATATTGGAATCTGCCTATAGAACTATGTCTTCCATTGTCTGGAGACTTTATACATGGAAATTTTTACATAGATCTTTTTATACACCTTTGATGATGAATAAAATAAATAATAAAGATAATCTATGTAAGAGATGTAATGTAGAAATTAATGCTGACTGGGCTCATATGTTTTATGACTGTATAAAATTGAAAGAATACTGGAAGTCAATTAATGAATTTTGCAGGCTCTTTTACAGATAATTTCATTATTTCTAAATATCTTATATTATTCAACACACCTGTACCTCAAAGTGTTAAAAGGTTAAGCTTCCCTTGTTATGGTCTATTCTAGCAGTGGTTAGGAAAATAATAACCAGAAATTGGATTTCAGATACACCTCCTTCGTTCAATGAATTTAAAAATGTTATGAATATAGTGTGCCATATGGAAATAAACACAATTAGGTCAAGAACAACTAGAAAAACATCTTATTATATTGTATGGGATAATTTACAAAATTTGTTAAAAAAATCCTAATTTCAGTAGCATGGTATTTTAGTTTAATTAATTGATCTGATTGTAGTGGATGTCTTTGTAAATACTTTAGTTGTTTTGTTGAATGTTATAATCATATCTATTTTTAATTATTTGTATAAAATTGTTATGATATTTCTCTTGTATGTTAAAACAATAAACCTGTTTTGAAAAAAAAAAAGAAAGCTAAAAACACTCTCGCTAAACTAAAACAATGAACTCAGGACTGTGATTAAATCAACCAAAACCTGATATGAGGTAAAAATATAAACCTAGGTGAAAGATAACCACAAAGTATTTTTTAACTGTGCTAGAAATCTCAAACAATGACTGGTACTACAGTGAGCTGATAAATTATATCACATACTTGGACAAGACGATCTATCCAATTCACTGGCCAACTAATTCAGATTGAACTTCATCCCACCAATCTTCCAGTATTCTCACATAAAATACCTGCATCTAAACCCCCCTCAAATCTCTCAATTTCTGAAGTTAGTACCCAAGGCCAAGAACATAATGTCTATTGTGACTGGCTAACATAGTAGACTGCCTACTGGTTAGTCTGAAACCTGATATGTTGAACCCCCTATAAAGGCTATTCAGTACTAATCTCAAAACAAGTTTTGTGCTGGATGAATGAAAGAATGCAACAGACTTTCATGAAGGTGGGACTTCAATGGGCCCAACATACTCACTATTGTAAGGAAATCCTTTTTCGTTGTACAGCTTATATCTAAAGGTATATCATCCAGATCCAGGCATGTAATTGTTCCCTCTACTTGGCACCCATTAGGCCAATCACTGAGTGAGTAGAATGCACCTTTTGGTATGTACCTGTCCAAACACTTCTCAGAAATGGATGCCATGTAACCCTCAAAAATTTAGGAATTATTCCAAAGCAAACCTTGTATTAATGACTTATACCATGCTAAAATTTCCATCCCCCAAAACAATGTGAACTCTGCTACCACTATGCAAATTGTTTACAGAAACCCTATACCATCATGCAAACAGCTGCACTGAGGTAACTGTACCCACAAGGAATAAGCAGAGAACCAACACAGATAACAAGCCACCCTAGTGGAATCCCAGTATCAACAACTTGTATAACAAAAGGAGGAAAACCATGGCCAATACTAGGAACTACAGTACCCAGAAGGGTATGAAACTCCTCAAACTAAATAAGCAACTCAGAAATCTTATCAAGCCCACCAAAGCCAGATTTGCGGCAGAAATATCCTCAAAGACAAAGATAATGACAAGGCCTTCATCAGCTTTGTTCACAACCTCAAAGGTAACATGACAGTGTGCTGAACAAATTGTAAATGGAACCACTTAAAAGGAATCAGAGGATATAGCAAACCTGCTGGCTGATAAATCTAATTCCAGTTTCACCCCTTCTTCCCCTCAATACCTCCCAGAAGACACCCTCGACCATAAATCCTCTGGCTATCACTAGCAAGCAAGTCTTCAATGCACTCTCCAAGTCAAAGAATGCTACCTCAATAGGCCCTGATAATATCTTGGGATACCTCTTGGATAGCATGAAACATGAGGTATCAAGCACTCTAAAATCACTGATCAACATTAGCCTACTAACTGGCTTCATGCTTAGTGAATGGAGGACTGCAGTAGTTAATCCTTAGCACAAGGTCTGGCCTTCTACTGACTTGGATAACCACAGACCATAAGTCTGACTGGTCTTGTACGTAAACGCATGGAAAGAATTATCATAGATATTTTAAATAAAGACACAGGGAACCCATTTTCTTATTTATTTCTACAATTATTACAGATATTGAAATAAAATGCACAAGCACTGATAGTCATTTGCTAAATACATTCTCACAATGAAAACAGACTCAGCATGAGCAGTAAACTTCTCTGCCCTTGAAACTCACATTCATTGACATGGCATGAAAACCCACATTAAAAGAAAATGCATCTGACAGTGGAGGATTAAGTTTACCTTTGAGCTGTTTTCAAACCATAGGCTCCTTGCACACATTTATAGGGCCATGCACACATGTATGTGTTCTTTGATTCACCCTCATGATAAATTATATTCCTTATATAATACATCACAATTTTTTAGAATGGTGTTTCAAATTTGTAGTTATGAACATTCTTCTAGAAAGCAATGAAACAAAATGAATGAAATAATCATAAAGCTACCCATTTCACAAAAATTTAACCATAAAATGCCACTCAAACTTCTATCATTATAATCCACCAATATTACTCAAAAAGCACAATCTTTTCAGAAGTAAAAGTCATCCAGACAATTCTACCTTAAAGAGATCTGTAACTAAGAAAAGTGGTTGCTTCTAGCAAACAACTTTACATTTCAATGTTTCATCTACAAATTCAGTGCCTGCTGCCTTTGAAGAATAAATTGTCTGTTGCATTAAAAATGGTAAGCTGGTAATATTGCAATAGGGAATGACTGACAATCCAACAACAAGTTACTAGGCATCTTATACAAAGGAGGACACACTCAGGAGTGTAGCTGGGATTCCACCTGTGTCCCTGCTGGACTGGGCTAAACATGGGCTAAACTCTTGGCTAGGCTTATAAGGCCCTCAGGGCCAATAGCCTAGTAACTTCCTATGATCCTATGAAGAGTGGTGTAAGACAGGGATGTCCAGTGAGTTGTATATTGTTTGCATTACAAATTATGCATTTTGCATCTGAGTTGGAGATTGCTGGAATAAAGGCTCTGTGAGTTGCTTTTCTATTGGTAGATTGTGTTAGAACTGTTTAAATTTGTTTCTATTTAAGCACTGTATTTGCATGGATTTGCTCTCAGTTTGCCGGAGCTGCTCAGAGTTTGGCATTCTTAGCCAGAGATCTGAAGTACATTTAAGAGAATCCATGACATCCACTGAAATCTTCAACAAATAAGTAGAATTTAAGCCTGTTTTGGGTCTATATTAAATCAGCAAATGCTTAAAAAAGCAAACGCTGATTTATCGACCCCATGTAAGCGAAAGCTTACAATCCCGAACACTTAGAACAGAGATTTCTTTACCAGGGAAAAAAATTGCTGTTCCAAAAAAGAAAAAAAAAACTTTAAAACATTACATAAAGTGGGGGGGGGGGGGGCTTCACCCCCACCCCCACCGATGTAACCCCCCTACTTAAATATACCAACTCTGAGATCGCATTACAGTGACAAAAATGGAAAATAACGAAGGTGGCCAAGGTATTTGCTGATATGCCGTTTTGGTATTTTGCCATTTCGTGCTTTCAAGTTCGATCAAGACGCATTCGAAAGAATGCGTCTTCGATCATATAATAGGGAACCTGTTTTTTGCACTTGTGTGCTGTATTTCACTGAACTATTGCTTTTTTTTATACTGTTTTTGCTGCTGTGACTCATTCATTCTGCACTTGTATATTTTGCTGCATCTGCCTTAAATAGCACAGGCTAGAATCAGCCTTGCTGAATCTAGACTGTTTGGTATCACTTAATCACTAAAACCAGCCATCTTACATTAAGAGGCCCCCTTGTATCCTTGTGGCAGAAGTATGTAGCTCAGAACCCATATGAGTTGGAGATTGCTGAAATAAAGGCTTTGTGAGGGGCTTTTCTATTGGTAGATTGTATTAGAACTGTTTAAATTCATTTGTATTTAAGCACCGTGTTTGCTCATAGCTGCACACAGTGCATTGGGGGTTAGCGGAACCTTGTATAGATGCAAACACCTAGAATCACATTTTTTCCCTGAACAACACTCAGTGAAAGCCTCTCAGGCTTCCTTGCTGCTCTTCGGGCAACTCGGTTGTGCACCGCTGCACTGCAGACAGCTCAGCTAAGCACTGTCAAGCATCGTCCTACTTTCTTCACTAATCCTATATAGTGTTAAGTCCTCTTGCTAATCCCAGAGCAATAGCTGATCTTTTACCCTCCCACAAACCAGGAATTACCTGCTGCTATGGACAATCAGTTCCTAACGTTTCTCCAGCCAGCCTGATTGACATGGGTATCCTGAGGTAATGTAGCAACTGCCTCGTGTGTACTGACAACCACCTGTTCCTAAAGCAAACAAATACAGTATGCAAGAGATGTCACTATACCATGAAACTTGAATCAGTCCTCTCACATAACAATAAACAACGCATCAAAAAGGCTGTCAGTTCACATACCTTTCCTCTTACACAAGATAAAGTCAAGACACATAAACCCTGCATAAGCGGTGGTACTCAGTAAAAGCTTACCAAAAGACCAGAGACCTTCCAAACGCAGACAAGCCTCACATACTGGTACACACCAGTACACATACTAACACATATAACAGTATCTCAACAATCAAGGCCCTAAGGTAAAACACTTCAAAACCAAATTTCCTAGTCATAGGTGACTCAATTGTGAGACACACAGATGTCCCTCTCACTGGGCTGGACAAGGAGAAGGTCATAGTCAGCTGCCTGTTGGGTGCCAAGATCTGCTAAATCATGCACGCACTCAAGTCACTCAGCAGCAATTACTGCTATGACTTTGTCATAGTACATATTGTCATAGTACATATAACTAAGGATGGTGACATACACCCGAATCCAGGCCCATCCCCTACCCCTGACTCTACAAGCTTAACCTTATCTCACAGGTCTACCAATTCCCTTCTCATTTGCCACCTAAACATAAGAAGCATAAACAATAAGTTACATAATCTACATGCCATGTTAGCTACCTACCTCCCTGACATTATGTGTTTATCAGAAACATGGCTCAAACCAGCTACTAAAGACACTGAGATCCTGCCACTTGGGTATAATATATTTAGGGTAGATCGCATAAAAAAAGGGGCGGTGGTATAGCTGTCTTGCACAGAAGTACGCTTAATATCATAAGGAATCTTATCCAACCACCTCAGGTCTCAAATGCAGAAATACTAGCTCTAAAATTATGTTTAAACAACCAAAAAAGCATAAATCTAATTGCAATCTATATTCCACCAGGGAAAACTTAGAAACAATGGAGAATATTCTCAAATGGATAGCTACTAACTACCCTCAAGAAACTATTGTTCTAGGCGATGTCAACATTGACTGGACTCAATGTTCCTCATACTCAAATCCTATTCCTATAAACCTTCATGGATTCTCCCAAAATATAGCCTCTACTACTAGGTTAGGAAATGCAAACCAAAAAGAGAGTATTCTTGATTGGATACTAACTAATAGTCACACCCATAAGTATATAACTGGGACTATCCCTAATGAACTTAGTGATCATCTAGTCACATTCATAATAAAAGATAAAATTACTAGTACAACCCTGCCCATACACAGGCTTGTCAGAAACAAAAAAAACTTTGATTCAACAAAATTTATAACTGAACTCAAATTCTGCAACTGGTCTAAGCTAAAATCCCTCCCCCTTGATGAGGGTGTGTCTCTCTTTTCTGATACATTCCTTAAGATACTTGACTCTCATGCCCCTAAATGACAGGTCAGAACTAAGGTACGGATAGCACCCTCGTTAACAAGAGAGTCCAAATCCAAAATCAAACTTAGAAATAAGGCATGGGACAAAAGGCGGACTACTAAGGCACCTCTAGATCGTATCAAATTCCAACAACTGAGAAATGAGACGAAAAAAGCCATCACCCTGGACAAAAAAAACTACTTTTGCCACCTGCAACATAAACACCAAAATAACCCACAGAAGTTTTGGGCAGGTTTAAATAACCTCCTCCATTTAGGCAAATCTTCAACTCCTACCCCTGGGACACTTATTGGTAAAAACCCAGAAGAAATAGCAAATACTTTCAATTCTTTCTTTACTGAGACTATTCAGTCTTTAGCCAACCAACTACTTCCCTCTTCCTCTTCCCTTAAAAACACTGTAGGAAATTCACTTTCCTCTTTTAACTTTCAGCCCATCTCTACATCCTTTATCAGAGCCTTACTGAAGAAACTAAAATCAACTACCCTTTCTGCAGACCTACTTCCGGCTGAATACCTGCAAATAGCTGCAGATGTCATAGCCTATCCTATATCAATTCTGATTAATAGAACCATAACCGTGGCCACAATCCCTTCTATATGGAAAATATCTTATGTCATTCCGCTCCATAAAGGTAGCGCATCCACAGAACTATCGAACTATAGACCAATAGCCATACTGTCACCGCTAGCCAAAATTATGGAAAGATGTGTCCACAAATAACTTATTCACTATCTCACCCAGAACAATCTTATGACCAAATCCCAGCATGGTTTCAGACCTCACCACAGTACGACCACCGCTCTCATCTCCTTTACTGATACAATTAACCAAAACCGGAATAATAAAAAAAATATCCTCTGCCCTCTTTCTGGACTTGTCAAAAGCCTTTGACATGGTAAATCACCAGTTACTTCTCCATACATTGGAAACCCTTTACCTAGATAACTCAGCTCTCAATTGGTTCCATGCTTACCTCTCCGGTAGACAACAAGCAGTCCAATGGCAAAATAAGCTCTCACACCTGTTACCAAATACCATAGGAGTTCCCCAAGGCTCTATACTAGGACCTCTTCTTTTCTCAGTCTTCATAAACGAACTACATTCAGTCATTCCCGAAGCCACCTGTATCCAATATGCAGATGACTCAGCCCTAATTTGTTCTGATGTCTCTCTATCCAATCTACAAGTAGCCACCCAACTCTGCTTTATTACAGTTGAAAAATGGCTCGCAGAGCGTAAACTTATCCTAAACCCAAATAAAACCAAATTGCTTCTCTTTTTCCCCACTTCTGCCCCTCCTCCTACACATCTCACTATACAATCTAATAATGGTACCATCATCTCACCCGACTCCTATACAAAACTATTAGGAGTTGTCATAGACAACAAACTTAGATTTGACATGCATATCAACCAAACCATTAAGACAGTAAATAAGAAACTTGGACCCTTATACAGAATAAAGAACTTTCTAACCCCTATTGCCAAACTAGCCATTGCTTGTACTCACCTTCTCTCTACTCTTCTATATGCCTCTCCTGTGCTTTCCTACCTTAACAAATGTGATTTGAACAAACTCTCTGTTTCTTATAATCACATTGCCAGATTTGTAACTGGATTGCACTTTAGAACGCATCATTGTCTTAATCTGAAAAAACTTGACTGGTTAGAACTACCCAATCTTCTCAAGATGAACCAACTCACAGAAGCATTTAAAATCATTAAACAACCTGACAAAACCCCTGCACTGAGCAATATAATAATTCCTTACTCCAATCTAAGCTGCCTTCGCTCCTCTAGCAGACTCCTTGTCCACACCACCAAATCCAACAATATGGGTGGTGAAGCTCTCTTCGCCAACACCACTGGAAAGCTATGGAACTCCCTCCCCAACAACCTTAGGCTAATTTCCTCCCTTGGACAATTTAAAAAGACTCTAAAACAACATTTTAAGGTGCACTGGCTCTGCCCATGTGTATATCCAGATTAGATGCCATTTGTTAGACAAAGGTCTCACTTCTTTTCATAGCTAATCCAAATATATTAGGACAACCTAGAGAGGGGACATGTAATCCATTTGCTTACTAACTGTTCACCACTGTAACCATATTTTATAACTGTCTAAAGTACCTACTGCACTACTTTAATGAACTGTATTACGAACTGTAGTTAAACTGTTAGGTTATAGTAACTAATTTTTATGTAACTTGTATTTTGCTTTTTTTCTTTTCTTTCATTTTATTTTATTGTATTGTAACTATATTGTCTTGTACCTATGTGGAGCTTTTCTCCCCGGGCCTCCGCTGAAAATGGACATGTATCCAGTCGGACTATCCCGGTCAACAAATGTAAAATAAAATAAAAATAAAATAAATAAAATATTGGAGTGAATGATTTGAGACATACCTCTCTGGACTATATGAAGACAGACATGACAGAGCTCGCAGATTATGTGTGCTAGGCAGGTATGGCCCTAGCACTAAGCAGCATTCTAACTTCACCTAGGATCATGCCACAGTACAGACAAAAAATAATAGATTTTTTACAATTGGCTTAACTTCTGGTGTCACTCCAATTGGATCCAGTATCTGTCAGCCTGGGATGACATAGTCGACAGGCCTCGATGCTTCACTAGAAATGGCAATCACCTGTCTCCTCAAAGCTTTAGGATATTGGTGAAGATGCTTGCCTCCCCCATAGAGCCTTTTTTAGGCTATGTCAAAAGAACAAAACTCTAGAGAGAAACTCAAGGTCATGCTTTTTAATGTTAGAAACAGTAAGCTGCATTCCCTGAAAGCATTCCTCACCTTGGAAGATGCAGAAATCTGTACAGTGACTGAGACTTGGTTCAAAGTCATAGAGAGTACCCTGGCCATGCAGGAATAAATGCCTTCCACCCATTCCGACTCAAAAACAAGCATGAAAGAACTAAAGATGAAGGTGCATCCATTTTCATTAAATCCAAATACACCTCGTGACTGGTGAAGCTGTATGACTCTCTTGAGCTACACCAGGTCCAAATAACTACAGACAAAACACCATACCACATCATAGCTAGCTGCAAGTCCTCACCATGAACCAGATAAACACACTACCTACCTGGACTTGCTTAAATCACTCAGTATACAGCCAAACAACTTGGTCATGGAAGACTTCAATTACCCATCCACTGAGTGAGTGGCTTACATGAACACAAACATGACTGCACCGAGGTTCTTGCACTTTTTTAACTCAAATGCACTGGACCAGTTAGTCTGCACCCCAACAAGGGGCTCAAATGTCCTAGACCTATTACGTACCACCATGGGGGGCTACTGCACTACCCCCAGTGTGCTGCCCTCCCTAGTTAAGTCAGATCATAATTATATCTCATTTGAAGTAAAGATCAGACCTAACACTCCTAAAGGATCAAAAAAAACTTTTTTTTTTCCAAAACAAACTATCACCTCCTAAGCGATGGTGTAAATGGTTTCAAAGCCCCTGCTAACACAGGCAACAACAATTCCTATGTGGAGAAGTACACAATTGCCCTATATAGCCACTTAAGCAAATGTATTGACTCAGCAGTACTTGACAGGACTAAAACCGGGTGCTCTCACAAAAATAAGCCACCCTGGTGGACTGCAAGTATAAATAAGTTATATAACGAAAGAAAGAAACTGATTTCTAAGAACAAGAAGGAACATACTCAGCAAAGGAATATTACCCTACACAGCCTAAAAAAGTAAATCCGAAACCTTGTAATGTCCTCTAAAGCAAGTTACAAGACTAGACTGGCATCCCTAACTAAAGATAATCATAAGGCATTCTTTAGTTACGTCTGAAACCTTAAAGGGAATACCCATCTGTGTGCGGAACTTATAGTGGATGGCAGCACTCACACTGAACCTGAAAAAATTGCCAACCTGCTGGCTGACAGATTTAGTGACAGTTTCACCCCTTTGCCCCCACCAGCTATACCCCATAGCATTTCTGACACCTGTTTTCTACCATGTATCTCCAAAGGATAGGTCATTCAAGAGGTCTCTAAGGACAAAGATACGGTCTATATGAGACCAGATAACATCTGAGGCTGCATACTAAACAGTCTAAAACAAGGCCTAGCAGAACCACTTAGCTGTCTCTTTAACCACAGCCTGAGAACTGGTTTTGTGCTGCAGCAACAGTAATCCCTTTGCACAAAGGGGGTCCATCAACTGACTGCAGGAACTATAGACCCATTAGCCCAACCAGACATCTGCAAGGCCATGGAAAGAATCGCCATGGATCTTATCAACCAGGGCATAGGCAACCTTCAGACTATTTACCCAACCCAGTTTGGTTTTGTCAGGGGTAGATCTTGCTTATTAAACCTGGTGAACTTTTTTGAGAAAGTCACCAAAGCCCTGGATAAGGGTAAAGCAGTACGCACTGCCTTTCTTAATTTGGCCAAGGTGTTTGACACAATTCCTCACTCAGGAATCATTGAGAAACTCTCCCAGATGGGTATCAACCCATTTGTCAATAGATAGGTAGCAAACTTGCTCTTATACAGAATGCACACTCAATTTTGGGAAATCAACCTCCACCAGTAGACCAGTTACCAGTGGTGCATTACAGAGATCTTTACTGGGCCCTCTACTGCTTGGAATTTATTTTTCTGAAGTCCAGTCAAATGTTGATGGCCTGTGGTTTACTAAGTTTGCAGACACCTGTAAATTGGACACAATGATAGAGTCCCCCAGTGACATCAACAAATTACAAAAGGGACTGACACAGAGAAACAATTAGTGCCAAGGCCATGGACTGAAATTAAATGCAAAAAAATGCCTCATTATCCCCTTTGGCAGAGAAGTAGCCCCTCTTAGTTATGATATAGACAGCACCTCTCTAAGCTAAAACACAGTGGTGCGTGACTTGGGAATGCAGGTTGATAGCAATCTAACTTTCATCACCTGCATCCACAGTAGTAAGGAAAGCCTTCTACACAGCTCATTTCATAAATGAGGACATCGCATCCAAGACCAGGGAGGTCATTACTCCGCTGTACTCAGCCCTTATCAGACCACTGATTGAGTGTAATGCTCCCCTCTGTATGTACCTCACCATACACCTGCAGCAGCTGGAGAGACCACAGAGGTTTCTAACCAAGAGAATTCAGGGCCTCCAAGACATGACCTATATGGAAAGACTGAAAGCCCTGTCACTGTACTCTGTATCATACAGGCTGCTGAGAGGTGACCTGTGCCTGGCCTACAGAGCAGTTTCTAACCCTGCCCTAGTGGAAATGCTGCACATCTGGAAATCAAATGGAACAAGAGTCACTCACTCCAGAGATCTCAACCTAGCCTATGACATTAATAGACTTTGGGCAAGAGACAGATATGTCTCCCAGAGATTGCCACTCCTCTGGAATAAGCTCCCTCTTCATGTGAAGCAGTGCACCTCAATGACCCTGTTTATGGGCAACCTTGACAATTGGATGAAAAAACACAAATTCCCCTTGGGTGGGACTTATGGCCTTCATGGGCAGGGGTACTCACTGCTGATTATCGTGTCACTCTGCAAACAACGATCATCTAATTATGGTCAACTAGGGTACTTGGGGTTTTCATATGGTTAGGCTTGTAAAGCCAAAACAAGTCTTCCACTCATACGGCAAGTGCAGCGGCCCACAAAACAGCAAGACAAACTCCAAAAAACTGCACTCAAATGGTGGTTCAAACTGAAGAAATACTTTATTTCATCAGCCCAGTTCAGGTCTTTTTTGAACTGGGCTGATAAAATAAAGTATTTCTTCATTCTGAACCAGCGTTTGAGTGCTGGCCAGTTTGTGTCCAGGCTTGTAAAGGCCCTCTGGCCATTAGCAGTAACCTCCTGTGAACTTATGAACCTATATATGAACTGACCAGAGGTTTAAATAGATGGTATTACAGGCACTTACATAAATCAGATAGAGAATGATGTGGTGCATTGCTTTTTATACATGAAATCAGCTAGGCAGTATACTTTGGAGCACATTTAACATGTAGTCTTTACAATAAATGTCCTGTTTTGCTTAAAACAGAGGCTGAAAATTAATGTTTATGCAAAACAGGATACTGTATTATGCTGTTTTTTGATTGTTTAAAACAGAGGTTAAAATTAATGCTTGTGTAGACAAAGATAGTTTACTGTGCTTTTAAAACAATGGGAAATTTGAATATATGCTACCATGAAACTTGGGAAATCATTAACAAGTTAATTGGATGAACGTTCTCATTGGTTGTAACAAATAAAACATCAGTGTTAGTAGTTATTAAAATGTAGAATATAGTGTTTATATTAATGACTGGTGAAGTTTTGAGTACAATATGAATGCTTACAGCATTGCATATACAATGAATACTGCATTTTAGTTAAGACATTCAGTATGCCTTTCATACTGTTTCTACACTCATTTTAGTTGCTTTTAGTGTGTACCTCCTATTGAAAAATAGCATAAACCATATCCATGCCTTCTTCATCTATAGTAATGTCTAACTCAGCTAAGGTATAGATATTCGCACTTTCACAGCAAGCATAACACAAGATCAGCAGCTTTGTGTAAATACTATAATCACCCGAAGCAATGCATGATTGATGACCATCTCATTTGCCTCTTCTTTGACAACAGTCTTGCTATTCTTTGCAAATGTTTCACTGTTAAAATAATGAACATTTTCTGTACCTCTAGGACCAACCCTCTTACCTGTCCTTTTTTCTCCTGCTTATAGTTGTGAGGTTAAAAAGAGTTGTCATACTATGGTCATTTGCTGCAGCCATCATCAAACACTAGAATTTCCCAGGACTTCTATGAGTGAAGTATAATGCACTTGTAACCTTTAAATGCAAGCTCAAGATATACAACCTAGGAAATCAGTATTTCTTAACCTGAGGTACACTTTACACAAGTATTTTAATTTTCAATCCCCCAGCTTTATTAATATGCATCATAACCCCTCCATCTCCTTTAACTTCTACCACATATTTTCATTGTTAAATATAACATACTACATACTGTGACATATTATTCAGATTACTGACCTTGTATGCAGCACCTACGGTCATCCACTAAAGGCACCAGGCAAAATAACTGTGCTCATGATAACATGTTTCTGCCCAGCATGTGTGTGTAGTCACGTTTACTAATCATGTTGTTTGTATGTCTATATCTACTTCATCAGCATACTTCCTGTATGTTTTCCATGGCTACTTCTTCGCATTTTTGCTATGCGTACACCAAATTTTATATTCATTAACTCATTCATTTAGTTTTTAAAAGTCATGTGTGATCTATATGGCTACTTTGTCATGCAGACTTGGTCATGTAAAAGTGACTTTTGTTGTCTTAGTTTACATATTATAAACCACTGAGATTTTATAAACAAACCTGAATGAAAATAATAGACTAGAATGGAATACGACAGAGAGGAAATTCATGTTATATGTAACAACTACAGTAAAATATTGATGAAAAGAAAGTGCTATCCTATTTGTGCAAATTACTTCTTAAGCACAAAAGAAGCCACTTCATCAGAAAAAAAGGTTGTCGTCCAAGGGATTTGTAAGCAACTCTCTCTCAGACACACACACACACACACACACACACACACACACACACACACACACACACACACACACACACACACACACACACACACACACACACACACACACACACACACACACACACACATAAACCATTAATTTTCCGTACTTACCTTCTGTCTCAATGAAGCGACTATTTTAAATTGCTCGCGCGAGTGAAAAAAATATGCTTGCATCCGTGTTAGCATGCATACGACGCACACATGACCCTCCTTAAAGGAGAAGACACAACTTTAGCTTTTTCTCTTAGATCCTAGTGCCTGCCTTATGCTACCCCCTCCACGCAAACACTGTAATGAAATGCATACAGTCAGTACGCCTCCCTACGTCCCTGCTCCCAAGATACCAACACTGGGCTAGGGTAGACAGAACTTATACTTTACAGGAATATGTGCATTGAATTGAAAGTTTTGATAAGCATCCAATAAGTAATTCAGATCACACGTCATTAATAACTAAAATAAAAATGCAGGGTAATGAAATAACAATGAGACATGGGCACTTTCTTACCTATTTGTTGAAATAAGAGGAATTTCAGGAATGGGTAGTAGAAATTATTCAGAAGTTATTAGAGAAGATAGGCATTTCTGAAAATAAAGCTAGAGAATGGGATAAAAATTAAAGTGGAGTTTAAAAATAGGGTGGAAATAAAAGAAGGAGAGATATGGTTAAGAAGTAAAAAGAGTTATTTAGTGGGACTGACAAAGGTTAAAGTATTGCAGAACAGGGGGAATCTCACAGGACAAGAACAGAAGCAACTACAGAATGCTGAACAGAAAATACGGGATTACCTCAGTAATATGCATGAGTTTAGAAAGACTGCTGTTAAGCAAATGTTTTTTGATAACTCCAGAACACACAAACATTTAGCACAACAACTCAGGCAACAAAAAGTAAAAAGGGTTGTCACCAAGCTGAAAGAGTCTGTAACAATGAACATAACAAGAGATTCTGTAGTGGTACTAGAAATATTTCAAAAATTTTATGAAGATCTGTATAAACCAGAGAAATATGGAAATCAAGAAAAGTTACAAATATAAATGTTTATGGAAGAATTAAATATACCAATGTTAGAGGTAGAGGAGGCGCAATCACTAACAGGACTGGAGGAGATGAGATAAAAATGGTGATGTACAATCTGCAAGAAAGTCCCAATAAACAGATGGCATTCCTGTGCAGTTTGGAAGATATTTTAAGAGAAGGAGAAGCACCAACATCCTGTAAGAAAGAGGTGGTGGTTGTAATATGTAAAGAGGGTAAAGAGCCATCAGATCCAGATTCATATACGCCCTTTTCAATTCAAAACCATGATTTTAAAGTGTTTATGTTTATAATGGCTAAAAGAATGGCAAAGGCGATACCAAAATTAATAGATAAGGATTAATGTGGTTTTGTGGAGGTGTGGCAAACATTTGACAGCAATCAACAAACAATTTGAGCAATGATAATCCAGAGGGAGCAGAATGTAAGAAAATACCACTGCTGTTGGTAGGTCTTGATGCTGAGAAAGCATTCAACAGAGTACACTGGGATTTTATGAGCAGGGAAATGGGAGCATATGCATTTCATTATAAAATTATAAGGTTGATTAGGAGAATATACGAGGGATCAGATGTAAAAATTAAAGTGGGTGGGCTCCTCCCTGATAATTTCTGTTTGTGTAGAGGAACCAGAGAAATACTGGAAGCGTTTTGCTATTATGCCAAATAAGTTAAATGTGTTCACTATGCCATTAAAGTTCAGCTTGAAAAGAAATCTCAATTTGAAGAATATTTTGAAAATGGGTCATCAATCCCCAACTTCTGTCTTTAGGATGGGGCCAGAAAAGGGACCTATAAGTGTGGAATGTGTCCCCAATGTTCTTTTACAGACAATATTACCAAATTTAGCTTACCTAATCCAAAAATCAAATTCTGGGCAACAGGGTATTTTAATTGTTTCTCTAAAGAGTTTGTTTACCTAGTTTATTGCTCATAAATAATCATCCCCAGACGTATGAAGCTGGAACCCTCCCTGATGATGTAAGCAGGGGTGTAGCCAGGATTTTCAAATTTGTACTCACAACTCCCAGACTTCTGCACCCTCAACAAGACACACCCACATTAACACTGCTGGCTAAGCCACGCCCCCTTTATATTGCTGATTTCTTAACAGATCACTTGGAAGTATATGCCAGGGTAGTAATTACACGGTGCATGAACATTTTCATTCCAAAGGTACATCTTCCGTAAGTCAAAAAACAAAATATATTTCCATTTACACTAGGACAGATCAGTTTACCCCCCCCCCCCCAGATTACTCTTCTTCCCCTTGCAGACCCTAACCCCTGTAGTGGCTCATTACACCTCCAGTGATGCTGCTGACTAAAGGACTGTCAGGGTCTAGGCATCACATGCTCCTCAGTGTTGTGGTCTGTAGGTACAACATACAGTGCTTTCCCTAGGTAACACCCAAGCTATGAGCCACAACTACCTCCCTTTCACCGGCATGGGTCACCTGGCAATGCATGATCACTCCTATGCCCTACAGTCACACTAAGCCTTTTTGAAATGGTAAACCTTACATTCCCAACAGCAAATACATTTTAGCTGGGCTAAGTCATACTGCCACTGACAATTAATGAAGATGTGTACCCATGAGAGTCAATCAAGCAAAAAGTAAAGCAGTTGAAATTTACATCCTTACTACCCTGCTTACGTTCTGTGAATCCCAAGCCTTTGCTAAAAGGAAATTGGTTAAAGCAAGAAAATTACCCTAGGCGCCAGAACCGGTGGGACTGTTTACTGTTACATGCTCTGGGCACTTGTTTGGAGTTTTTTTTAGTCTTATGATCCAGTGATAGTCTGAACAAAATTATTGGAAAGAAAAGAAAAGAAATTCAAGGAAAAAATAAGTTTTGCCTAAAGTTTAATGGTCAAAGCTGACACGATACCACCCAATATACTGAGAAGGCAACAGTTTGAAAAGAGAAAAAGCTTATCTGCAAATGCAGGCTGCCTCTCAACCCTCCCACAAAATGAAAGCAGTCACTTTATATATAGCCCTATGCTGTTACATGCTGAAAGAACAAATGAAGACACTCAGGTTTGATTGTGGAAAATGTCAAAGAAAATGACCACACCATTCTCAACCCCCTTGTAAGCTAGTGTAAGTGATCTCATGTGCACATATCTGAGTAGTGCTGGTTTCTGACTATGCTGCGTACAGGGCATTAGTTGGGAATGGGGTCCCTCTACTATGCCTGTTTCAAACTTCCACTGTACAGAATAATTTACTGCCAAGCTCTATGCATATTTAAATACTTCCATTGACATATCTTCTACTCTCAGAAATAAACACAACATCAAATTCAAAAATAAAGCCCTATGGGCAGTATAATAAAAGAAAAAATACTAACTGCATGAAAAAATAAATGTAACTCTCAGAAAGCTAAAAACACTCTTGCTAAACTAAAACAATGAACTCAGGACTGTGATTAAATCAACCAAAGCCTGATATGAGGTAAAAATATAAACCCAGGTGAAAGATAACCACAAAGTATTTTTTAAATGTGCTAGAAATCTCAAACAATGACTGGCACTACAGTGAGCTGATAAATTATATCACATACTTGGACAAGACGATATAGCCAATTCACTGGCCAACTAATTCAGATTGAACTTCATCCCACCAATCTTCCAGTATTCTCACATAAAATACCTGCATCTAAACCCCCCTCAAATCTCTCAATTTCTGAAGTTAGTACCCAAGGCCAAGAACATAATGTCTATTGCGACTGGCTAACATAGTAGACTGCCTACTGGTTAGTCTGAAACCTGATATGTTGAACCTCCTATAAAGGCTATTCAGTACTAATCTCAAAACAGGTTTTGTTCTGGATGAATGAAAGAATGCAGCAGACTTTCATGAAGGTGGGACTTCAATGGGCCCAACATACTCACTATTGTAAGGAAATCCTTTTTCATTGTACAGCTTATATCTAAAGGTATATCATCCAGATCCAGGCATATAATTGTTCCCCTCTACTTGGCACCCATTAGGCCAATCACTGAGTGAGTAGAATGCACTTTTTGGTATGTACCTGTCCAAGCACTTCTCAGAAATGGATGCCATGTAACCCTCAAACATTTAGGAATTATTCCAAAGCAAACCTTGTATTAATGACTTATACCATGCTAAAATTTCCATCCCCCAAAACAACGTGAACCCTGCTACCACTATGAAAATTGTTTACAGAAACCCTATGCCATCATGTAAACAGCTGCACCGAGGTAGCTGTACCCACAAGGAATAAGCAGAGAACCAACACAGATAACAAGCCACCCTAGTGGAATCCCAGTATCAACAACTTGTATAACAAAAGGAGGAAAACCATGGCCAATACTAGGAACTACCACACCCAGAAGGGTATGAAACTCCTCAAACTAAATAAGCATCTCAGAAATCTTATCAAGCCCACCAAAGCCAGATTTATAGCAGAAATATCCTCAAAGACAAAAGATAATGACAAGGCCTTCATCAGCTTTGTTCACAACCTCAAAGGTAACATGACAGTGTGCTGAACAAATTGTAAATGGAACCACTTAAAAGGAATCAGAGGATATAGCAAACCTGCTGGCTGATAAATCTAATTCCAGTTTCACCCCTTCTTCCCCTCAATACCTCCCAGAAGACACCCTCGACCATAAATCCTCTGGCTGTCACTAGCAAGCAAGTCTTCAATGCACTCTCCAAGTCAAAGAATACTACCTCAATAGGCCCTGAGAATATCCTGGGATACCTCTTGGATAGCATGAAACATGAGGTATCAAGCACTCTAAAATCACTGATCAACATTAGCCTACTAATTGGCTTCCTGCTTAGTGAATGGAGGACTGCAGTAGTTAATCCTTAGCACAAGGTTTGGCCTTCTATTGACATGGATAACCATAGGCCATAAGTCTGACTGGTCTTGTACGTAAACGCATGGAAAGAATTATCATAGATATTTTAAATAAAGACACAGGGAACCCATTTTCTTATTTACTTCTACAATTATTACAGATATTGAAATAAAATAGCACAAGCACTGATAGTCATTTGCTAAATACATTCTCACAATGAAAACAGACTCAGCATGAGCAGTAAACTTCTCTGCCCTTGAAACTCACATTCATTGACATGGCATGAAAACACACATTAAAAGAAAATGCATCTGACAGTGGAGGATTAAGTTTACCTTTGAGCTGTTTTCAAACCATAGGCTCCTTGCACACATTTATAGGGCCATGCACACATGTATGTGTTCTTTGATTCACCCTCATGATAAATTACATTCCTTATATAATACATCACAATTTTTTAGAATGGTGTTTTAAATTTGTAGTTATGAACATTCTTCTAGAAAGCAATGAAACAAAATGAATGAAATAATGATAAAGCTACCCATTTCACAAAAATTTGACCATAAAATGCCACACAAACTTCTATCATTATAATCCACCAATATTACTTAAAAAGCACAATCTTTTCAGAAGTAAAAGTCATTCAGACAATTCTACCTTAAAGAGATCTGTAACTAAGAAAAGAGGTTGCTACTAGCAAACAACTTTACATTTCAATGTTTCATCTACAAATTCAGTGCCTGCTGCCTTTGAAGAATAAATTGTCTGTTACATTAAAAATGGTAAGCTGGTAATATTGCAATAGGGAATGACTGACAATCCAACAACAAGTTACTAGGCATCTTATACAAAGGAGGACACACTCAGGAGTGTAGCTGGGATTCCACCTGTGTCCCTGCTGGACTGGGCTAAACATGGGCTAAACTCTTGGCTAGGCTTATAAGGCCCTCAGGGCCAATAGCCTAGTAACTTCCTATGATCCTATGAAGAGTGGTGTAAGACAGGGATATCCAGTGAGTTGTATATTGTTTGCATTACAAATTATGCATTTTGCATCTGAGTTGGAGATTGCTGGAATAAAGGCTCTGTGAGTTGCTTTTCTATTGGCAGATTGTGTTAGAACTGTTTAAATTTGTTTCTATTTAAGCACTGTATTTGCATGGATTTGCTCTCAGTTTGCCGGAGCTGCTCAGAGTTTGGCATTCTTAGCCAGAGATCTGAAGTACATTTAAGAGAATCCATGACATCCACTGAAATCTTCAACAAATAAGTAGAATTTAAGCCTGTTTTGGGTCTATATTAAATCAGCAAATGCTTAAAAAAGCAAACGCTGATTTATCGACCCCATGTAATGAAAGCCTACAATCCCGAACACTTAGAACAGAGATTTCTTTACCAGGGAAAAAAATTGCTGTTCCAAAAAAGAAAAAAAAAACTTTAAAACATTACATAAAGTGGGGGGGGGCTTCACCCCCACCGATGTAACCCCCCTACTTAAATATACCAACTCTGAGATCGCATTACAGTGACAAAAATGGAAAATAACGAACGTGGCCAAGGTATTTGCTGATATGCCGTTTTGGTATTTTGCCATTTCGTGCTTTCAAGTTCGATCAAGACGCATTCGAAAGAATGTGTCTTCGATCATATAATAGGGAACCTGTTTTTTGCACTTGTGTGCTGTATTTCACTGAACTATTGCTTTTTTATACTGTTTTTGCTGCTGTGACTCATTCATTCTGCACTTGTATATTTTGCTGCATCTGCCTTAAATAGCACAGGCTAGAATCAGCCTTGCTGAATCTAGACTGTTTGGTATCACTTAATCACTAAAACCAGCCATCTTACATTAAGAGGCCCCCTTGTACCCTTGTGGCAGAAGTATGTAGCTCAGAACCCATATGAGTTGGAGATTGCTGAAATAAAGGCTTTGTGAGGGGCTTTTCTATTGGTAGATTGTATTAGAACTGTTTAAATTCATTTGTATTTAAGCACCGTGTTTGCTCATAGCTGCACACAGTGCATTGGGGGTTAGCGGAACCTTGTATAGATGCAAACACCTAGAATCACATTTTTTCCCTGAACAACACTCAGTGAAAGCCTCTCAGGCTTCCTTGCTGCTCTTCGGGCAACTCGGTTGTGCACCGCTGCACTGCAGACAGCTCAGCTAAGCACTGTCAAGCATCGTCCTACTTTCTTCACTAATCCTATATAGTGTTAAGTCCTCTTGCTAATCCCAGAGCAATAGCTGATCTTTTACCCTCCCACAAACCAGGAATTACCTTCTGCTATGGACAATCAGTTCCTAACGTTTCTCCAGCCAGCCTGATTGACATGGGTATCCTGAGGTAATGTAGCAACTGCCTCGTGTGTACTGACAACCACCTGTTCTTAAAGCAAACAAATACAGTATGCAAGAGATGTCACTATACCATGAAACTTGAATCAGTCCTCTCACATAACAATAAACAACGCATCAAAAAGGCTGTCAGTTCACATACCTTTCCTCTTACACAAGATAAAGTCAAGACACATAAACCCCGCATAAGCGGTGGTACTCAGTAAAAGCTTACCAAAAGACCAGAGACCTTCCAAACGCAGACAAGCCTCACATACTGGTACACACCAGTACACATACTAACACATATAACAGTATCTCAACAATCAAGGCCCTAAGGTAAAACACTTCAAAACCAAATTTCCTAGTCATAGGTGACTCAATTGTGAGACACACAGATGTCCCTCTCACTGGGCAGGACAAGGAGAAGGTCATAGTCAGCTGCCTGTTGGGTGCCAAGATCTGCTAAATCATGCACGCACTCAAGTCACTCAGCAGCAATTACTGCTATGACTTTGTCATAGTACATATTGTCATAGTACATATAACTAACGATGGTGACATACACCCGAATCCAGGCCCATCCCCTACCCCTGACTCTACAAGCTTAACCTTATCTCACAGGTCTACCAATTCCCTTCTCATTTGCCACCTAAACATAAGAAGCATAAACAATAAGTTACATAATCTACATGCCATGTTAGCTACCTACCTCCCTGACATTATGTGTTTATCAGAAACATGGCTCAAACCAGCTACTAAAGACACTGAGATCCTGCCACCTGGGTATAATATATTTAGGGTAGATCGCATAAAAAAAAGGGGCGGTGGTATAGCTGTCTTGCACAGAAGTACGCTTAATATCATAAGGAATCCTATCCAACCACCTCAGGTCTCAAATGCAGAAATACTAGCTCTAAAATTATGTTTAAACAACCAAAAAAGCATAAATCTAATTGCAATCTATATTCCACCAGGGAACAACTTAGAAACAATGGAGAATATTCTCAACTGGATAGCTACTAACTACCCTCAAGAAACTATTGTTCTAGGCGATGTCAACATTGACTGGACTCAATGTTCCTCATACTCAAATCCTATTCCTATAAACCTTCATGGATTCTCCCAAAATATAGCCTCTACTACTAGGTTAGGAAATGCAAACCAAAAAGAGAGTATTCTTGATTGGATACTAACTAATAGTCACACCCATAAGTATATAACTGGGACTCTCCCTAATGAACTTAGTGATCATCTAGTCACATTCATAATAAAAGATAAAATTACTAGTACAACCCTGCCCATACACAGGCTTGTCAGAAACAAAAAAAACTTTGATTCAACAAAATTTATAACTGAACTCAAATCCTGCAACTGGTCTAAGCTAAAATCCCTCCCCCTTGATGAGGGTGTGTCTCTCTTTTCTGATACATTCCTTAAGATACTTGACTCTCATGCCCCTAAATGACAGGTCAGAACTAAGGTACGGATAGCACCCTGGTTAACAAGAGAGTCCAAATCTAAAATCAAACTTAGAAATAAGGCATGGGACAAATGGTGGACTACTAAGGCACCTCTAGATTGTATCAAATTCCAACAACTGAGAAATGAGACGAAAAAAGCCATCACCCTGGACAAAAAAAACTACTTTTGCCACCTGCAACATAAACACCAAAATAACCCCCAGAAGTTTTGGACAGGTTTAAATAACCTCCTCCATTTAGGCAAATCTTCAACTCCTACCCCTGGGACACTTATTGGTAAAAACCCAGAAGAAATAGCAAATACTTTCAATTCTTTCTTTACTGAGACTATTCAGTCTTTAGCCAACCAACTACTTCCCTCTTCCTCTTCCCTTAAAAACACTGTAGGAAATTCACTTCCCTCTTTTAACTTTCAGCCCATCTCTACATCCTTTATCAGAGCCTTACTGAAGAAACTAAAAGCAACTACCCTTTCTGCAGACCTACTTCCGGCTGAATACCTGTAAATAGCTGCAGATGTCATAGCCTATCCTATATCAATTCTGATTAATAGAACCATAACCGAGGCCACAATCCCTTCAATATGGAAAATATCTTATGTCATTCCGCTCCATAAAGGTAGCGCATCCACAGAACTATCGAACTATAGACCAATAGCCATACTGTCACCGCTAGCCAAAATTATGGAAAGATGTGTCCACAAATAACTTATTCACTATCTCACCCAGAACAATCTTATGACCAAATCCCAGCATGGTTTCAGACCTCACCACAGTACGACCACCGCTCTCATCTCCTTTACTGATACAATTAACCAAAACCGGAATAATAAAAAAATATCCTCTGCCCTCTTTCTGGACTTGTCAAAAGCCTTTGACATGGTAAATCACCAGTTACTTCTCCATACATTGGAAACCCTTTACCTAGATAACTCAGCTCTCAATTGGTTCCATGCTTACCTCTCCGGTAGACAACAAGCAGTCCAGTGGCAAAATAAGCTCTCACACCTGTTACCAAATACCATAGGAGTTCCCCAAGGCTCTATACTAGGACCTCTTCTTTTCTCAGTCTTCATAAACGAACTACATTCAGTCATCCCCGAAGCCACCTGTATCCAATATGCAGATGACTCAACCCTAATTTGCTCTGATGTCTCTCTATCCAATCTACAAGTAGCCACCCAACTCTGCTTTATTACAGTTGAAAAATGGCTCGCAGAGCGTAAACTTATCCTAAACCCAAATAAAAAGAAATTGCTTCTCTTTTTCCCCACTTCTGCCCCTCCTCCCACACATCTCACTATACAATCTAATAATGGTACCATCATCTCACCCGACTCCTATACAAAACTATTAGGAGTTGTCATAGACAACAAACTTAGATTTGACATACATATCAACCAAACCATTAAGACAGTAAATAAGAAACTTGGACTCTTATACAGAATAAAGAACTTTCTAACCCCTATTGCAAAACTAGCCATTGCTTGTACTCACCTTCTCTCTACTCTTCTATATGCCTCTCCTGTGCTTTCCTACCTTAACAAATGTGATTTGAACAAACTCTCTGTTTCCTATAATCACATTGCCAGATTTGTAACTGGATTGCACTTTAGAACGCATCATTGTCTTAATCTGAAAAAACTTGACTGGTTAGAACTACCCAATCTTCTCAAGATGAACCAACTCACAGAAGCATTTAACATCATTAAACAACCTGACAAAACCCCTGCACTGAGCAATATAATAATTCCTTACTCCAATTTAAGCTGCCTTCGCTCCTCTAACAGACTCCTTGTCCACACCACCAAATCCAACAATATGGGTGGTGAAGCTCTCTTCGCCAACACCACTGGAAAGCTATGGAACTCCCTCCCCAACAACCTTAGGCTAATTTCCTCCCTTGGACAATTTAAAAAGACTCTAAAACAACATTTTAAGGTGCACTGGCTCTGCCCATGTGTATATCCAGATTAGATGCCATTTGTTAGACAAAGGTCTCACTTCTTTTCATAGCTAATCCAAATATATTAGGACAACCTAGAGAGGGGACATGTAATCCATTTGCTTACTAACTGTTCACCACTGTAACCATATTTTATAACTGTCTAAAGTACCTACTGCACTACTTTAATGAACTGTATTATGAACTGTAGTTAAACTGTTAGGTTATAGTAACTAATTTTTATGTAACTTGTATTTTGCTTTTTTTCTTTTCTTTCATTTTATTTTATTGTATTGTAACTATATTGTCTTGTACCTATGTGGAGCTTTTCTCCCCGGGCCTCCGCTGAAAATGGACATGTATCCAGTCGGACTATCCCGGTCAACAAATGTAAAATAAAATAAAAATAAAATAAATAAAATATTGGAGTGAATGATTTGAGACATACCTCTCTGGACTATATGAAGACAGACATGATAGAGCTCGCATATTATGTGTGCTAGGCAGGTATGGCCCTAGCACTAAGCAGCATTCTAACTTCACCTAGGATCATGCCACAGTACAGACAAAAAATAATTGATTTTTTACAATTGGCTTAGCTTCTGGTGTCACTCCAATTGGATCCAGTATCTGTCAGCCTGGGATGACATAGTCGACAAGCCTCGATGCTTCACTAGAAATGGCAATCACCTGTCTCCTCAAAGCTTTAGGATATTGGTGAAGATGCTTGCCTCCCCCATAGAGCCTTTTTTAGGCTATGTCAAAAGAACAAAACTCTAGAGACAAACTCAAGGTCATGCTTTTTAATGTTAGAAACAGTAAGCTGCACTCCCTGAAAGCATTCCTCACCTTGGAAGATGCAGAAATCTGTACAGTGACTGAGACTTGGTTCAAAGTCATAGAGAGTACCCTGGCCATGCAGGAATAAATGCCTTCCACCCATTCCGACTCAAAAACAAGCATGAAAGAACTAAAGATGAAGGTGCATCCATTTTCATTAAATCCAAATACACCTCGTGACTGGTGAAGCTGTATGACTCTCTTGAGCTACACCAGGTCCAAATAACTACAGACAAAACACCATACCACATCATAGCTAGCTGCAAGTCCCCACCATGAACCAGATAAACACACTACCTACCTGGACTTGCTTAAATCACTCAGTATACAGCCAAACAACTTGGTCACGGGAGACTTCAACTACCCATCCACTGAGTGAGTGGCTTACATGAACACAAACATGACTGCACCGAGGTTCTTGCACTTTTTTAACTCAAATGCACTGGACCAGTTAGTCTGCACCCCGACAAGGGGCTCAAATGTCCTAGACCTATTACGTACCACCATGGGGGGCTACTGCACTACCCCCAGTGTGCTGCCCTCCCTAGTTAAGTCAGATCATAATTATATCTCATTTGAAGTAAAGATCAGACCTAACACTCCTAAAGGATCAAAAAAAACTTTTTTTTTTCCAAAACAAACTATCACCTCCTAAGCGATGGTGTAAATGGTTTCAAAGCCCCTGCTAACACAGGCAACAACAATTCCTATGTGGAGAAGTACACAATTGCCCTATATAGCCACTTAAGCAAATGTATTGACTCAGCAGTACTTGACAGGACTAAAACCGGGTGCTCTCACAAAAATAAGCCACCCTGGTGGACTGCAAGTATAAATAAGTTATATAACGAAAGAAAGAAACTGATTTCTAAGAACAAGAAGGAACATACTCAGCAAAGGAATATTACCCTACGCAGCCTAAAAAAGTAAATCAGAAACCTTGTAATGTCCTCTAAAGCAAGTTACAAGACTAGACTGGCATCCCTAACTAAAGATAATCATAAGGCATTCTTTAGTTACGTCTGAAACCTTAAAGGGAATACCCATCTGTGTGCGGAACTTATAGTGGATGGCAGCACTCACACTGAACCTGAAAAAATTGCCAACCTGCTGGCTGACAGATTTAGTGACAGTTTCACCCCTTTGCCCCCACCAGCTATACCCCATAGCATTTCTGACACCTGTTTTCTACCATGTATCTCCAAAGGACAGATCATTCAAGAGGTCTCTAAGGACAAAGATACGGTCTATATGAGACCAGATAACATCTGAGGCTGCATACTAAACAGTCTAAAACAAGGCCTAGCAGAACCACTTAGCTGTCTCTTTAACCACAGCCTGAGAACTGGTTTTGTGCTGCAGCAACAGTAATCCCTTTGCACAAAGGGGGTCCATCAACTGACTGCAGGAACTATAGACCCATTAGCCCAACCAGACATCTGCAAGGCCATGGAAAGAATTGCCATGGATCTTATCAACCAGGGCATAGGCAACCTTCAGACTATTTACCCAACCCAGTTTGGTTTTGTCAGGGGTAGATCTTGCTTATTAAACCTGGTGAACTTTTTTGAGAAAGTCACCAAAGCCCTGGATAAGGGTAAAGCAGTACGCACTGCCTTTCTTGATTTGGCCAAGGTGTTTGACACAATTCCTCACTCAGGAATCATTGAGAAACTCTCCCAGATGGGTATCAACCCATTTGTCAATAGATAGGTAGCAAACTGGCTTTTATACAGAATGCACACTCAATTTTGGGAAATTAACCTCCACCAGTAGACCAGTTACCAGTGGTGCATTACAGAGATCTTTACTGGGCCCTCTACTGCTTGGAATTTATTTTTCTGAAGTCCAGTCAAATGTTGATGGCCTGTGGTTTACTAAGTTTGCAGACACCTGTAAATTGGACACAATGATAGAGTCCCCCAGTGACATCAACAAATTACAAAAGGGACTGACACAGAGAAACAATTAGTGCCAAGGCCATGGACTGAAATTAAATGCAAAAAAATGCCTCATTATCCCCTTTGGCAGAGAAGTAGCCCCTCTTAGTTATGATATAGACAGCACCTCTCTAAGCTCAAACACAGTGGTGCGTGAC
This sequence comes from Protopterus annectens, assembly GCF_019279795.1. Taxonomy (NCBI): domain Eukaryota; kingdom Metazoa; phylum Chordata; order Ceratodontiformes; family Protopteridae; genus Protopterus; species Protopterus annectens. The sequence continues at coordinate 1,176,092,314 of NC_056739.1, read as the reverse complement.
TTGGGAATGCAGGTTGATAGCAATCTAACTTTCATCACCTGCATCCACAGTAGTAAGGAAAGCCTTCTACACAGCTCATTTCATAAATGAGGACATCACATCCAAGACCAGGGAGGTCATTACTCCGCTGTACTCAGCCCTTATCAGACCACTGATTGAGTGTAATGCTCCCTTCTGTATGTACCTCACCATACACCTGCAGCAGCTGGAGAGACCACAGAGGTTTCTAACCAAGAGAATTCAGGGCCTCCAAGACATGACCTATATGGAAAGACTGAAAGCCCTGTCACTGTACTCTGTATCATGCAGGCTGCTGAGAGGTGACCTGTGCCTGGCCTACAGAGCAGTTTCTAACCCTGCCCTAGTGGAAATGCTGCACATCTGGAAATCAAATGGAACACGAGTCACTCACTCCAGAGATCTCAACCTAGCCTATGACATTAATAGACTTTGGGCAAGAGACAGATATGTCTCCCAGAGATTGCCACTCCTCTGGAATAAGCTCCCTCGTCATGTGAAGCAGTGCACCTCAATGACCCCGTTTATGGGCAACCTTGACAATTGGATGAAAAAACACAAATTCCCCTGGGGTGGGACTTATGGCCTTCATGGGCAGGGGTACTCACTGCTGATTATCGTGTCACTCTGCAAACAACGATCATCTAATTATGGTCAACTAGGGTACTTGGGGTTTTCATATGGTTAGGCTTGTAAAGCCAAAACAAGTCTTCCACTCATACGGCAAGTGCAGCGGCCCACAAAACAACAAGACAAACTCCAAAAAACTGCACTCAAATGGTGGTTCAAACTGAAGAAATACTTTATTTCATCAGCCCAGTTCAGGTCTTTTTTGAATTGGGCTGATAAAATAAAGTATTTCTTCATTTTGAACCAGCATTTGAGTGCTGGCCGGTTTGTGTCTTGGCTTGTAAAGGTCCTCTGGCCATTAGCAGTAACCTCCTGTTAACTTATGAACCTATATATGAACTGACCAGAGGTTTAAATAGATGGTATTACAGGCACTTACATAAATCAGATAGAGAATGATGTGGTGCATTGCTTTTTATACATGAAATCAGCTAGGCAGTATACTTTGGAGCACATTTAACATGTAGTCTTTACAATAAATGTCCTGTTTTGCTTAAAACAGAGGCTGAAAATTAATGTTTATGCAAAACAGGATACTGTATTATGCTGTTTTTTGATTGTTTAAAACAGAGGTTAAAATTAATGCCTGTGTAGACAAAGATAGCTTACTGTGCTTTTAAAACAATGGGAAATTTGAATATATGCTACCATGAAACTTGGGAAATCATTAAGAAGTTAATTGGATGAACATTCTCATTGGTTGTAACAAATAAAATATCAGTGTTAGTAGTTATTAAAATGTAGAATATAGTGTTTATATTAATGACTGGTGAAGTTTTGAGTACAATATGAATGCTTACAGCATTGCATATACAATGAATACTGCATTTTAGTTAAGACATTCAGTATGCCTTTCATACTGTTTCTACACTCATTTTAGTTGCTTTTAGTGTGTACCTCCTATTGAAAAATAGCATAAACCATATCCATGCCTTCTTCATCTATAGTAATGTCTAACTCAGCTAAGGTATAGATATTCACACTTTCACAGCAGGCATAACACAAGATCAGCAGCTTTGTGTAAATACTATAATCACCCGAAGCAATGCATGATTGATGACCATCTCATTTGCCTCTTCTTTGACAACAGTCTTGCTATTCTTTGCAAATGTTTCACTGTTAAAATAATGAACATTTTCTGTACCTCTAGGACCAACCCTCTTACCTGTCCTTTTTTCTCCTGCTTATAGTTGTGAGATTAAAAAGAGTTGTCATACTATGGTCATTTGCTGCAGCCATCATCAAACACTAGAATTTCCCAGGACTTCTATGAGTGAAGTATAATGCACTTGTAACCTTTAAATGCAAGCTCAAGATATACAACCTAGGAAATCAGTATTTCTTAACCTGAGGTACACTTTGCACAAGTATTTTAATTTTCAATCCCCCAGCTTTACTAATATGCATCATAACCCCTCCATCTCCTTTAACTTCTACCACATATTTTCATTGTTAAATATAACATACTACATACTGTAACATATTATTCAGATTACTGACCTTGTATGCAGCACCTACGGTCATCCACTAAAGGCACCAGGCAAAATAACTGTGCTCATGATAACATGTTTCTGCCCAGCATGTGTGTGTAGTCACGTTTACTAATCATGTTGTTTGTATGTCTATATCTACTTCATCAGCATACTTCCTGTATTTTTTCCATGGCTACTTCTTCGCATTTTTGCTATGCGTACACCAAATTTTATATTCATTAACTCATTCATTTAGTTTTTACAAGTCATGCGTGATCTATATGGCTACTTTGTCATGCAGACTTGGTCATGTAAAAGTGACTTTTGTTGTCTTATTTTACATATTATAAACCACTGAGATTTTAAAAATAAACCTGAATGAAAATAATAGACTAGAATGGAATACAACAGAGAGGAAATTCATGTTATATGTAACAACTACAGTAAAATATTGATGAAAAGAAAGTGCTATCCTATTTGTGCAAATTACTTCTTAAGCACAAAAGAAGCCACTTCATCAGAAAAAAAGGTTGTCGTCCAAGGGATTTGTAAGCAACTCTCTCTCAGACACACACACACACACACACACACACACACACACACACACACACACACACACACACACACACACGCACACATGCATACACACACACACACACACACACACACACACACACACACACACACACACACATAAACCATTAATTTTACGTACTTACCTTCTGTCTCAATGAAGCGACTATTTTAAATTGCTCGCGCAAGTGAAAAAATATGCTTACATCCGTGTTAGCGTGCATACGACGCACACATGACCCTCCTTAAAGGAGAAGACACAACTTTAGCTTTTTCTCTTAGATCCTAGTGCCTGCCTTATGCTACCCCCTCCACGCAAACACTGTACTGAAATGCGTACAGTCAGTATGCCTCCCGATGTCCCTGCTCCCAAGATACCAACACTGGGCTAGGGTAGACAGAACTTATACTTTACAGGAATATGTGCATTGAATTGAAAGTTTTGATAAGCATCCAATAAGTAATTCAGATCACACGTCATTAATAACTAAAATAAAAATGCAGGGTAATGAAATAACAATGAGACATGGGCACTTTCTTACCTATTTGTTGAAATAAGAGGAATTTCAGGAATGGGTAGTAGAAATTATTCAGAAGTTATTAAAGAAGATAGGCATTTCTGAAAATAAAGCTAGAGAATGGGATAAAAATTAAAGTGGAGTTTAAAAATAGGGTGGAAATAAAAGAAGGAGAGATATGGTTAAGAAGTAAAAAGAGTTATTTAGTGGGAGTGACAAAGGTTAAAGTATTGCAGAACAGGGGGAATCTCACAGGACAAGAACAGAAGCAACTGCAGAATGCTGAACAGAAAATACGGGATTACCTCAGTAATATGCATGAGTTTAGAAAGACTGCTGTTAAGCAAATGTTTTTTGATAACTCCAGAACACACAAACATTTAGCACAACAACTCAGGCAACAAAAAGTAAAAAGGGTTGTCACCACGCTGAAAGAGTCTGTAACAATGAACATAACAAGAGATTCTGTAGTGGTACTAGAAATATTTCAAAAATTTTATGAAAATCTGTATAAACCAGAGAAATATGGAAATCAAGAAAAGTTACAAATAGAAATGTTTATGGAAGAATTAAATATACCAATGTTAGAGGTAGAGGAGGCGCAATCACTAACAGGACTGGAGGAGATGAGATAAAAATGGTCATGTACAATCTACAAGAAAGTCCCAATAAACAGATGGCATTCCTGTGCAGTTTGGAAGATATTTTAAGAGAAGGAGAAGCACCAACATCCTGTAAGAAAGAGGTGGTGGTTGTAATATGTAAAGAGGGTAAAGAGCCATCAGATCCAGATTCATATAGGCCCTTTTCAATTCAAAACCATGATTTTAAAGTGTTTATGTTTATAATGGCTAAAAGAATGGCAAAGGCGATACCAAAATTAATAGACAAGGATTAATGTGGTTTTGTGGAGGTGTGGCAAACATTTGACAGCAATCAACAAACAATTTGAGCAATGATAATCCAGAGGGAGCAGAATGTAAGAAAATACCACTGCTGTTGGTAGGTCTTGATGCTGAGAAAGCATTCAACAGAGTACACTGGGATTTTATGAGCAGGGAAATGGGAGCATATGCATTTCATTATAAAATTATAAGGTTGATTAGGAGAATATACGAGGGATCAGATGTAAAAATTAAAGTGGGTGGGCTCCTCCCTGATAATTTCTGTTTGTGTAGAGGAACCAGAGAAATACTGGAAGCGTTTTGCTATTATGCCAAATAAGTTAAATGTGTTCACTATGCCATTAAAGTTCAGCTTGAAAAGAAATCTCAATTTGAAGAATATTTTGAAAATGGGTCATCAATCCCCAACTTCTGTCTTCAGGATGGGGCCAGAAAAGGGACCTATAAGTGTGGAATGTGTCCCCAATGTTCTTTTACAGACAATATTACCAAATTTAGCTTACCTAATCCAAAAATCTAATTCTGTGCAACAGGGTATTTCAATTGTTTCTCTAAAGAGTTTGTTTACCTAGTTTATTGCTTATTTTGTTTCACATTTTACGTTGGGACGACTGAACGTGGTTTGAAACACACAATTTATGAGCACATGTGTGAGATCAATAGAAAAAAAAAAGAGACTAATGCTCTGTTTATACACTCCACTAGGTGTAAAAATGCCAATTTTAGTTTTGGGTTCTTGAGATAGTTAGACTCCAGGGAAAGGGGTGGAGACTGGGAGACCAGATTGGAATTCTGGGAACTTATTTGTCAAATGTGTTTGGATCCTTGTGTATATCCCAGAGTAAATGATCATTATTCACTGGCTCCGGCTTTAAAATTGAGGGCATCAAAGTACAAGGGAGGTTATATTTTAACACATTTTAACCTATTAAGAATGTTTATATTAACATATTTGTTAAGTATTGTTTTTGAACCAGTATTGAATCATTAGTATTGTTAATGCATTGTCTTTCGATGTTACATGGTGACTGGCTAATTGTTTATTTTTGGACCAATGACTGTGTTGTAAAAGGTATTTAAATATGTTGGGTCCTGACTGATTCTGATGAAGTTTCCAGGATAGGAAACAAAAACGCTAAATCGGTGTGACATTACTTGTTATTAAACGAGGATTTTACTAATTTTGTTGGGGTATCCTTTATTGGCACTGTTTTGCTGTCAGCTGTTTGTGCTTTGGTGTTTTTAGACTTTAAAACTTCCCTGCAGACCATGCTATCAGAAATACTGGATGATCAAATTGGTATAACTAAGGAAATAATTTTTTTTGAGCTATGATACAGAATCGGAATTGCCTAGACATGGTAAGGCCTTGCTGACTCTAATTATGGTGGTTGCCAAAAAAGCAATTACGAGAAAATGGAAATCAACTTCTAAGCCAACTGTACTAGAAGTAGTGAATATAGTAACCGAATTAAAACAAATGGAAATAGGATCATTAGAAAATAGAAGGAGCAAATTACATAGAAAAAATGGGAAATGTGGAAACAATACATGCATTCTGGAGTATGAATAAGGTTTAAAAGAAGGCAGGATTTGAATGAGCTACATAATGTTTGACTGACAATGGTTGGAAAGATTATAAGTGATATATAATGTTTGCGACTCAAATATGTCAATATGGTTTGTTTTCATTTATATAAATTTATGACTATGTCATAAGTGATAATTTAATAAAGATGTTTCTTGTTTAAAAAAATAATAGTTTTAATGTTATTCACTGACACAGAAATGTAGAAGTTTGGGTCTACACCTCCTTTGGACCTATTTTAAGGAATGTTATTCTGCTTTTAGTCACCAATCAAGTTCTGATAGCCACAACGAGACAAATTTATCTTCTGGCTTATCTACAATTTCTTTTATTTGAACTTTATGAAGAGCCTTTTGAGCTCTGATCACTGATGCACCTGCTGTTCATTCTTCATTTCTCCCTTCCTCTGAGTGAAATGTGTTTGGTACCCCCAACCCAACTCCATTTAGTGATACTCATAACTCAATGTGTTTACAATCTAGATTATAGCCTTTAGGTACAGACTGGTAAGTTATTTAATAGCCTTCCAGATAGAAAATTGACTTGGTGTCTCATAGCTAAATAAAATATAAGCATACTGAGTGTCCTGCTGTACAATGATTTACTCATTTTATCAAATCTAGGTGATATTATTTTTTTACTGGTCTGTTATGTTTGTAGATTTTGTAATTCAGGAGTCAGGATATTCCAGCAGTATTTCTAAAAACCTCCTACTACTGAAATATATCAAACATTTAGGACCACAAAATATTAAGCAACAGGAATCATTTGGGTATTATCCTACACAAAAAGATACTTAGCTGTCAATCAGCCTGCAGTTGTAGTACTGCTGGTGCATAGTTTAAACAGAGAATAAAAAAGTTATCTAATAAAGACATTTATTAAAAAAAGTCTTTAAAAAGTTACATACCTTCATCTTTTGGTTTGTCAGCAAGCATAGTTTGAGTATCTTCACCCTCTGTTGGTTTGGTGACAACCATGGATGTCAGAGATGTGACAAAGTTGTACTTCAGAGAAAGCTCCAGGGCTTTTTGTGTTAGTAGTTCTTTTTGTAAAGGACTGGCTGAAATTCTGGGACATAAATACATATGTATTCATTGTAATTGTATTTTATTAGTCACAGATTGGTTTAAAATAATTTATATGTACAGGACCCATCAACATTGGTTTCACAGCAGTTTTCCATGTTTATTGTAATTTATGCTTTTACCTTCTTAAAAGTATAATCCAGGAACTACCTTGTTTACTCTTCCAAAATAAAATGTGAAACTGCAATATAAAACTATGGTTGTTAAGAATGCAATAACTATTTTATTAGAACTCTAAAATCTTCAAGAGTCTGGCAGTTAGCACATATGTTTAAGGCTATGGGTTGTTAAGCTGCTTCCTGTGATCCAGGGTTTGATTCCCTCAGCCTCCATTTACCTACCATGTCTTGACTAAGTTAATTAACCAGACAATGCTCCAGTGCCAAATATGAACAGGCCTGTGTGGATTGTTGCCCTACCTTGGTTAACAAATACAAAATAAAAGATACTGCATACAAGCAAAATGCACCTTTTGACTAGAAATAAATCAGCCACAACAATATCCCAACCTTAAACTATTCATTTTGAATAGAAATAAATCAAATAAGACAGAACCTCAACCTGAACCTATTCACAATCAGCAACTGTGTAATGTCACATTTTTAGCAGCCTGCTAACATCCTTACATACCTGAGTATCTTTCTTTTTAGAAAATTAAGTTTAAAAACAAAAAAAAGGCAAAGAAAAATAAATATCATGTAAATAGTACATCTACTATGAAGTACAAACAGCAATGTTTTAGTAAAAAAGATGATTCTTTTCAATAAGTCAATAGTCAGTTATTACATTAATACAATAATATATTATATTGCAAAAATAAATAAATAAATCCAGATTTAAGTACATATAAAATTATTGCTTACTTTCATAACTACTAACAAACAAATATTAATATCTCTAGTGTAGTGTGATATATACAGACATAGGGAATTCATTTTCCTGACTTCAGCCATGGTATTTTACACCATACCCCTAAATAGCATGTAGATCTCTCAGTTGTGAAAATATAAATAATACATGTCAAACATTGATTAATTTCTGCACTGTTGGACAGCCTAGATCAACAAAATTAGTGTCATTTTATTAATAACCTCTTGCCCTTCCTAATGCTGCCTATTATTACCTGGGTAAGTCATTAACTTAAAGAGACCAGACCCAAAAATATCTGGGCAGCAAAAGGAAGTACAGGTGTAAAATGGAAGTATAGAAAAATGGCGCTATAGGCTTCAGTGAGTTAAGGTAGAATTATGACCGTAAACTCCAAAATATCCTTCTCACAGGAAATAAGCCCCCATACCACATCACTTCATAGCAAACTATTGAACTCACTCAATGTCAAATGTAGCCCAAGTGAATATCTAAAACTGGCATCCCTCCCTATCAAACTCAGCACTATTCTCTTGGGCAACTTCAACTATCCATTAATTAACCAGTAAGTCTACATAATGACTAATATGTATACATAATGATTCATGTACTTTATTAATGCCAGCTCCTTGGAGCAACTAGTTATAGTCCCAAGTAAGTGTACTAAAATATTGGATATGATTCTCGACACAATAGCTCCACTATGCTCATCACCTTCAGTTACCACATCGCTGGTCAAGCCTGACCAGTGTTCAGTAACGATCACTAATTAGGCAAACCCAGAACTGACAAAATACAAACCTGACCAGTGTTCAGTAACAGTCACTAATTAGGTAAACCCGGAACTGCCAAAATACCTTCTGTCATCAGTAGCTGCTCTAGAGCAGATCTACTACAGCTAATAGATGACATGATACAATGTCAGCCCCCTCCTCATCTTAATGACCCTATCATGTATACTGCTACAGTTAAAGATAATTTCTGTGCCCATTCCAAAGCATGCATTGAGGTATTAGTCCCATAAGACACAAACACAATGCCATGTTCAGGAATAAACCCCAACGGTGGAGACCTAGTATAAACATACTATAAAATAAAAGAAAGATACTCTTAGCTCATATGTATAAACTTCATAACCGATTACGTAGAAGAGAACTCAGCATAAGATAATCAAAACAGGGGAAATTACATCCACAAAGACATCATTCATCAATGGATTCTACCAAGGTTCTGTGCTAGGACCTCTCCTGTTTGGCATCTACTTTTCTGAAGTAAAAGCCAATACCAAAGGGCTCTGACTGACTAACTTTGCAGATGACTGCAAACTAGGAGCAATCACTGAATCTCCAAATGAGTTAACCGTCTTGCAGGTAGGTTTGTCTCACATAAATAACTGGTGTCAAAATCACGATCTGAAAGTAAATGCAAAAAAGGCATTACTGTATCCTTTGGAAAGTTATCTAGCTAAGGGAACTACCACACTGGCAATAAGTACCTAAGAGTTGACCCAGCTATTCGGGATTTGGAAACGTATGTGGACAGTGACCTAACCTTTGACAAACACATATCTACTGTTGTAAGGAAGTCCTTCTATATTATACAACTTATAAACAAAGGGATTGTGTCTTTATCTAGAGATGTGATTGTCCTCCTTTACTCAGCCCTTACTAGGTCAAGCAATAATTATATTGATAATATATAATTATATTGCTCCCTTTGGCATGTATCTGCCAAGACAAATGCAAATGAAACAACCACACAGATACCTTACTAAAAGGATACAAGGCCTAAACAATGTGTCCGGCATAGTCTTATTTGCCCTACAGCTTCCTTTTTATTTTTTGTTCTGGAATTTATACCTATGGACAAAAGAGGTGGACCTTGGGAATTACAAACTGAGTACAGGGAATTGTATTGGCAGATAGTTTTGGAAACCAACAAATTCCCTGGTTTGAATGATACTGTATCTATAGCACCTGTTTTAAAACTCAGATCTGCCAGATTGTGATGATTCATCTTTGGTCAATAGATGAAGCACTAACAAGTTTTGTTTATTATGGTTTTAATGGTATTTTAATTTCAATAGTATTTTATATATATATTTTTATATATATTTTTTTATGAATGATTTTTTTTAAATATGAATACAACATATTCTAAGTGTATGCACTGATATATTTCAATAGATTTGATATTGTATATTTATTTATATATATATATATATATATATATATATATATATATATATATATATATATGTACATATATGGACCTAGGAAGTTTATTTGAGTGAGCAAACGTCCAAATCCATAATAACCGAACACACTTGAATGAAAGCGCTTTCGCGTAAGTATGCCCGGCCATTTGGGTTTCGGTCGTTTGCTCACTCAAGCAAACGTCCTAGATCCATATATATATATATATATATATATATATATATATATATATATATATATATAGATAGATATGTATATATATATATATATATATATATATATGTATATATATATATATATATATATATATATATATATATATATTTATATATATAAAATTTTTTTAGTGTTTTTTTGGATCCATGCATTTTGTTTTAAACCTGGTGTCTTACCTTTAATTCACTACCTGAGTCATTGGATTCATTTGTTTTTGTATAAAAGTATGATGCTTTGGGTTTGTGGGATACATCTGATGAAGTCTTTTTGCTGGACGGAAACACTGTGTGCATTGGGCGTTTATAAGTGTTTTGTGCTTCTGTGTCTTCAATAAACACTTCTTTTTCTGAGCTGGGTTTGGAATTTCCCTGAGTGCCTACATTTTCTTCTGAATGTGTCCTACATGGACTGACTCAAAGACCTGTCACTATACTCCATATCCTACAGACTGCTAAAAGGTGACTTGTGTGTGGCATACAAGACATCCTCCAACCCGTTACTGATGGATTTATTGCACATGTCAAATGGCATCAGAAATATTTGGTTTAAGATCTAAACCTCTTTGGAGGTATATTTTGCAGAGGATACAGCTGCTATGGAACAGATTTTTCATCCACATAAAACAAAGTTCATCCCTGTCCATTTTCAGAAACAATTTAGATCTACAGATGGGAAACAGAAAATTTACCACAGGGCTATACTCGGAACTACTAATGGACAGATGCAGCTCCTAAATGCTTTATTGCATGCATGGGTCCCTCAAATTATCTATGGTATGATACCAGTTATTGCCATTATGAGTAATATATACTTGTCGACTATGAGATGGGTAAGGCCATTCTACAATATATATATATTATTTTAAGCATAAAATTGGAAATTGGCTAGGCTTAAAATGGCCTGCAAGGGCAACTAGCTTAGTCCTTACCTATGTACCTATAAACAAATAGAAATATTTTGTGAAAAATAAAAGCTATTAAAACTGTACAAATAGCAATATTATCCATAAGAAGTATTCTTTACTCAGATCTGTATTCTGATCCAGTGACCAAAAACTCCTGCCTGTCCACAAACCTATCAAATTTGCTGGGCATTGCCTATACTTGTACCATGTTGTTAAGGCCTAGAATTCCTTACCTGTATCCATCAGGTCAATACCCTCCCTTCCATCCTTCAAAACCATTCTGAAAGACTTCCTAGCTAAAAGCTGTCTGTGCTCTTGCTCAACAACCAGGATAAACTATATCCCTAAATGTGAACAAGCTTCTACTCATACCTTACACCTCCTTACTTTCCCTTTGCTCACTCTCTTAACATGCAGTCTAACACCATGCTTATGGGTGACTTGAAATACCCCTCTATAAACTGTGAGACTTATGCAACCCATAATTCACTTGCTCGGAGGTTTTTGGACTTCATCAATGCAAATGCCCTGGATAAACTAGTTGACTCTCCAACTAGAGGTACAAATACCCCAGACTTAGTGCTCACAAACATGGGGGATACTGCTCCCTCCTATGCACTAACTCCTCCATGGTAAGATCTGACCACAAAATGATCTCCTTTATTATTAAAACTAACTTAGAACCCCCATCAAACTCCAAACCTGTTAAGAATTTTGCTAAGGCCAGTTACCTCAAACTACGTGACAGATTATTAAACTTCCAAGCCCCTCCGAACCTGGATGACACTAAAGCCTACTCTGAGCTGTATACAAAAGCACTGTACAACCACATTCATCCTTGAAAAAAGGAAGCAGTACCTGTCTGAGTCAAACCTAAGATTACCGGCAAAAATAAACCACCTTGTTGGACCCCTAGCATAAATACACCATTCAACAAAAGGAAAAATCCTCTCCAAAGCCAAGAAGGAACAACCAAAACAATGCAAAAAGGCACTCACCTCTCTAAACAAACAAATTAGAGAGCTGGTCAAATCTTCCAATACAAACTATGAGGCAAAGATAGTCTCCCAGGTGAAGGATAGCCATAAGGCTTTTTTAAATTATCTTTGTAACTTTAGAGGAAACACCCAGCAATGTGCTGAGTTAATTATGAGTGGCAACACTTACACCCAGCCTAAAACTATAGCAAACCTGCTTGCTGATAAGATTAGTTCAAATCCCCTCCCATCACCTCCTACCACACCCAAAGAAATACTCACAACCATCCCCCTACCAGCAATTGCAAGAGAACAGGTCCTTAATGCTCTTGCTAAAGTCAAAAACACAGCCTCCATGCATCCCAACAACATTTCAGGATGCCTCCTAAATAAATCAAAACAGAATCTATCAGGGCAACTAGAAACCCTCTTTCACCACAGTCTATAGATGGGCTTTGTCCCAGAGGAATGGAGGACTCAGCGAGGTACCCTGCATATAAATTCAGCTCATAAATTTAGAGAGATCATTCAGCAGAGAATTGGTTTCTAATGTTAATATAACTGTAAAAATAAGGTACATAGCTTTCTGAATAATACGTTATTCCATGTTTGGTGTATGTCTCAATTTGAGAATAGTTTCCGTAGCAGTGATGCAGAAAGATTATATTCTTATTACACAGAAAATTATTCCTAAAAAAATAATTACAGTTGTTTAAACTTTTGGGTACTTTCATACTGCTTACAGTTTGTAAATGTATTCTGCAAAGAAGGCTTATTTTTGTTTAATAATTATTTCTGTAGATTTGCTTTGTTATTTCATTGAATATAAAAATATGACTGTGTCTAAAGTGGCTGTATCACTCAAGTTATATTACACTGAAGCTGTATTATTTCAATTTGATATGATTGTTATTGTGATAGTATAAGAAAAAACAAGCTGCAAAAACTGATATAACACAAACACTTGGTAGAGAAAACCACTTTTTAAAGCAAAGCTTTCGGGCAGAACCCTTCTTCAATACTAAAACATAGCATCAAACATTTCACACTTTAAATACAGGTCATCAGTCACATGATCAGCAGCCAAAAGAAATCATGTGACAACACAAAAACAAAACAACAAAATAGAATACAAAATATAAAACGTATTATAAAACTTTGGAGCATAAAAGTCCTTTCTATATAACATACATAATTCATGAACAATTACAACACAATTTTTTAACTAGTATCGGTTTAAGGCTAACCATACTGTTCAAACCTGGTGGTGAATCAGCAGCAAGTCTCAATATCCATTCATATTCCTTAGTCTCTAACTGGTTATTAATGTCACCACCCCTTAATGTATGGTATACAATGTCAATCACCCTAACTTAAATTTATGTTCATTACCAAAAATAGATATATGTTTATATAAGGCATTCTTATCATAGCATCTCCTAATCTCCGATTTATGTTCAGTAATATGCTCCTTCAATTTACGGGTAGTCTTACCCACATAAAACGAAGGACAGGAGACACATGTAGCCAAATAGACCACAGAAGATGTAGTGCAAGTAGCTGATACTTTAAACTTAAAAACATTACCATGAGTGGGATGTATAAAAGTGTCACTATCATTACTGAGAATATCAGCACAACACATACAATTAAAACACTTAAAAGTAAAATGAGTTATTAAGTATGGTTAGCCTTAAACCGATACTAGTTAAACTACAAAATACCAAATTGTGATGTAATTGTTCATGAATTATGTATGTTATATAGAATGGACTTTTATGCTCCAAAGTTTTATAATACGTTTTATATTTTGTATTCTATTTTGTTTTTGTGTTGTCACATGATTTCTTTTGGCTGCTGATCATGTGACTGATGACCTGTATTTAAAGTGTGAAATGTTTGATGCTATGTTTTAGTATTGAAGAAGGGTTCTGCCCGAAAGCTTTGCTTTATAAAGTGATTTTCTCTACCAAGTGTTTGTGTTATTGTGATAGTATGCCAGCAATTTTGTGAAATTGCACAACTGTTGACAATTTGGTGTTTACTGCTGGGAGTAACTCAGTCAGGATTTTATGGGGTTATTTGGTAACATTAAGCTTTAAATGTTGCACCATTTAAGAAGGGGAATGAACCATGGCCACTTTTTCAGTTTCGGTCAAAAGCAGCAAAATACAATGACTGCCCAAATGCTTTAAGAGGAAAAGTTACTACACAATTATCAATACATCTTGCAAAATGATGCTGGGCAGATAAACTTAAAGAAATCAATAAACACCAAGAAGGTTGCATTGTTTGGAAACAGAGCTCCTTGCATTGGTAATTAGTTAAACACAGTTTAAAATGGGTTGCTTGAGGAGATATTTTCTACACTGGTGACTGTGACTTGAGTAAAGTAGCTATCACAGAAGTAAAGCAAGCAATATTTTCATGTTATTCAGTTGACATACAGCCTGGGAACTTGTCTCTGCTGCAAGTGACTCAGGGCTTTTAACACATTCCACAAGAAAAAGAAGACTGATGTCTGTGGCTGTACCTTTCAGAGAAGAGTGGGATACAGAACACCAGCTGGAAGGTTATGTGTTTATGAGCCAGACACACTGATAAATGTGTGATAAGATGCAGATGAAAACAAGTGCATGTTCACTAGTACAATCTGTGCGCTTCCCCAAGGATGCATTTTATGCAACTGTCTTTATTGGCCAGAAGAAAGCCAAAGATTTGCTTGCACTGCTCATTCTAGCTGTGCACCATAGCATCAAAAGAAACAGACAGGAAGAATTTGTTCTAGTGGACCTTCAAGATACGTTTAGCAAGACACGGAGTGAATAAGTACAATGAAGCTGCTATTTTCTGCTACAGTTCTTGACTAGCCTACCTCCTCCCTAGCATCTTTGAGATGCAACCTTCATTGCGGAGTCTTGGGAGACTTACTGTAGACCCAGTTTTGTTCACAGTGGGTATTCTATCATGATGGGATATCCTTAAGAAAAAAAGTTTAGCTCATCATTTTTATGCTGATGATACCTAAATTTACATGACTTTTCCTTTGGAGAAAGATGACTGTTCTTCAGACCTTAGAAGATATCCTCAAAAGAATGACTGTTAGTTGATTAAATCTTAAAATCACCAAAACATGGATTTTAGAAATCCATGACTCAGGCTCACTAAAGCTTCTCTTGCATAATTATATGTCAGGAAACACAGTGAAATCTGTAAGCAGACCCAGGTGATGATGATCTTGAAATCTTCCTGTTTGCATTTCATCAATATTGCAGTGGTCGATCATTTAATTAAATACACAATTTTTGTATTGTCTATTCTAAAAGAATGTAATGTAACATCTGTCTATGGCATATACTGTATGCTATGATACTACTTCCTATGTTGGAGCTTTTTTCCCCGGGCCTCTACTGAAAATGGACATATATCCAGTTAGACCAGCCCGGTCAACAAATGTAAAATAAATAAATAAATAAATATGAAGGACGTTCTTACTGTCATTCATTCTCTGGGTAATAACTGCCTGAATTACTGTAATTCCTTCTACCTTGGGCATTCAGATTTTGTGACCCTCATTAATACATTCAGAAATCCATGGCTGGATTTCTGACACGTACCTCACCATTAGGATGATATAATAAGGTACTATGATATCTGCAATGGATGCAAGTGGAATGGATGTGGGATTATAATGTATTACTGTTAACATACCTTGTCCTGTAAGACTTGTTCCTATCTATCCGGGGGGGGGGGGGGTAATACTGTCAACTGTCTCACTCTTTCCATTTGTCTAATGAGTGTTTGCTAGAGGTTGCAAAGTTGGTCTTAGATTGCTCATGTTATCAATTTTTTCTTGCCAGGCTGCTGTCGTGTGAAATTTGCTGCCTCATCAGGTTTGGCAGTGCAGGTCTGTGGCAGCCTGGGACTGGGTATTGTTATGTGATACATTGTACTACTACAGTATTACATTGTAAATGAAAGTGCCAGCTGTTGTACTGAGATTTGTTGTAGTGCAGCACTGTAACCACAAAGTCTGTGCAATGTGGCCAAGAAGTTAATGTACCCAAAACTCCAGCATTCATCAGGAGGATAACAACTGTATACTAGACTGCTGACCTATTACCTGAACCTTTTATGGGAGGGACGCAGTATTACTCTACTGTGTGCCACCATGCTGTGACTTGATCTATACATCTTAAATGGGAGGGGGGGGGGGTTGGAGCATGGCTCCTGTGTGTACAATTTGTATATTCCTGGCTACACCCCTGCTCTTTGGAAAGGCACTAGTCATGAGACTTGCTTTATTATTATTGTCTTTTACTTAAAATTAGGTAACAAAATACATTTTGACTAGTGACAGCAGTCTAGGCATCACAGACTGCGATCTCTGCAGGCTTATTCCATTTGCAGGACATGAGCAGTGGCAAGTTTCAATGAATAGGTAGGTATACTGAAGCTAGGACTGTTATAATTCATACCTTTCAACTGTCACTTAGAACAAATAAGGTGGTGTGATCACCTCATTTTTGGATAGGCAGCAGTAGTATCTCTCTTATTAAACTTAAACATACAGCAGTAATTTCATCTACATTTATGTGTCTAGCTTTTCTAAGCATTTATGTTGAGTACAGTTGATCACCAGAAATGGTTATCTGTTTAGGAGGCAGTTGGTGAATGAAAGCAAATGACTTTTAATATGATTATAATCAAGTGGTTATTACTGTGGCTTGGTCGGGGGGGGGGGGGGGCAGATCAAAATGTCTAACAGCTCCAAGTTGAAATACATTTGTGATGACTGTTTTTTTTTTTTTTACTTTTTTCTTGAAGGAGTACAGCTAACTCTGTGGACAGTGGTACCAGTGCATACTACCAAGAGAATCATACACTTATGTTTTTTATTTAGCTTTTGAAGATGTTGGCATGGATGTGATGTACCTTGTAGTTGCACGTGAAATAGATTAGCTATTATTTATGCCCTATAGTTGCAAGCAAAGTAGATTACTGTGGCTGTTATTTCACCACTTTTGGCAATCACACATGAGAAGCAATTACCATAAGTGGTTGTGTGTGTCAGGGAGTAGGCTGTGTATGGAAGCAAAGGCCAATTACATGAGTTATACAGGACAATCGCTGACCTGGCTTGTTTGGAAAAGAGGAAGTATGGAAAATAGTTACCTGTAGTGAACAGGGGAATGATCTGCATACTTGCTGTAGATCAGAGTGGGTGATATACCTTTAAGAAGCATTCCAGTCAGTAGGCACGTGCATATTAAGTATTGAACATGTGCAAGTAAGAGTGCCATTTTGAGTGAGCAGACAGAGAGAAAGCATGCATGTGTGTAGTAGTCAGTCAGTTAAAGTTTAATGTTCCTGCCATCCATCCTGGTGCGTTTGTATGCAATAAACTACTTAAACGAATATCTGAGCCTCTTCGTCTTACTAGTATATACATAATGAGTGACATGGTATCAGAATGGGATCCAGAGTTACAGCCATAAGGCAACCGGTTAGAAATGGTGGAATATACAGAAGTGGATCATCCCGACTGGTCAAATGACGTGCAGACAGGTCAGAAATAAATTGCAGGTACTAAAACTCACTTAAATGATTTTGATTTTTCTCACTATGAATGAAGCATTCAGAATGCTCAAAAGAAATTTCTAATTAAACAAAATGACCAAAATTGCGACATATTAATAAAAGTATTCAAAATAATTATGAAAATGTTTGAAACAATATCTGAATCGCATAAAACATACAAAAAAGGGAAAACAACCATATTTTTTTTACAATGTACTACTTTTTCGCATTAACAAAAGCTATTCAAAATATCTGAAGTGTCCAAAGTGTTGGCAAGTATGTGAAGTATTACAGTGCAGTTATTTTGCAAAGTACAGTCATTTCAAAGAACATTTCGCAAAGTCCAGTCTTTCGTAGAGATTATTGTGCATTTGAATATTATTACAAGTATCTGGTATGTGTGTGTGTTCATATATAATTACAAGGGCTAAGTCTGCATTATCCTTTGCTATATTTTGTGGGCATGGCAAAAGAATTTCTTACCTCTGCACCACTTGTGTTTGACAACAGTATTGTAGAAAATTGGAAAGTGTTTGAGTAGGAATACAATATTCGTACATGCTGTTTTTCTGACAAAGATGCATGTACAAAAGCATTTGTTCTCTTTAATTTAGTTAGTTCAGAAGCCACTGAAAGAGAGCGTTCATTTGTGTGTGCACCTCCTGTGTCTGCAGGGGAGGGGGAAGACCATCATATTGTGGTACTGGCTGAAACTCGGGAAGACCCTAAGTGCTTAAAATGTAAATTTAGAGAAATGTGTAACCCCCAAATGAATATTACAATGGAAAGACACTTATTTTCCACAAGAGATCAAAAGTTTGGTGAAACGTTTGCAGCATATATAACCGACTTGAGAAATAAGGCTAAAACATGCAGATTTGGTGATTTGAGAGATTAGTTGATAAAAGACAGGCTTGTGTGTGATATTAATAATGACACAGTGAGAACTATTTTGCTTTGTGACAGTGATTTAACTTTAATGTAGGCCATTGAGACTTGTCAGATATACGAGCTTACAGAAAGGCATACAAGTATTCTTACAAATGAGAAAGCAAGCTTTCTAGTACCTTCCACAGCTAATGCAGATAGTATTGCAGCATGATGTTTTAATGTCCACAGAGGTTCCTCACTAAAAGAATACAGGGTGTAAGTAATATGTCCTATCCCAGTATTTTGTCTCCTACAAGTTTTTGAGGGGAGATATATGCCTAGCATACAAGGCATTGTCAGACCCCACTCTGATGGACCTTCTGCATACCTATAAAACAAACAGCACCCGAATTACCTGTTCTAAAGACTTGAACCTTGCCTGTGATATAAACAGGACCTGCTGGATAGATAGGCATGTATCTCAGAGACTACCTCATCTATGGAACAGGCTCCCCATCCATGTGAAGCAGAGTTCCTCTCTAACCCAATTCAAGTGCAGCTTGGACAATTGGATGGGAAACTGGAAAGTCATCCCTGGTTTTTAACCTATGTCTCTAATAGACATAGGTAACCTGTAAATGGTTCATCTCCCAGGCCAATGCTTACACTTATCAAGGGTATCAGAACTTTCAGAGATTTGGGATGCATGGCTAGACTTAAAAAGGCCCATGTAGTCATTAGCCTAGTAAACACCTATAAACCTAAGTGATACAGGCCAAAGGGTGTGGTTGCTCCAGTAAAACGCAGGGCGCGTTCAGTAAAACAGAAAGTGTTCATGGCTACCTCCACCTCTAATACCAATCATAAACCAATGAAGTTAGATGCAGTACCAAATTTTATTGCCAACTGTCACAATTGTGGTGGAAATTGTGAACCTAAACGAGAAAAGTGCTTAGCTTTTGTTCAGCAGTGCCATTCTTGCAATAAGTGGAATCATTTCAAACATTTTTATAAGTCAAACAAGGCACATTTTTTTATTAAAAGTGCACACAATGAGCCAAGTTGATCAGTTAGAAAGCTGCAACCCTACTTTTTATGTTGATGGTATATCTGTGCTTGGTGAAACAGACAATATAGTAGATTTGTGGGCAAGGAAGGATGTCTTTTTGTAAGAAAAATATGTATTCACATATATAGTAAAATATGTATTCATATATGTTTTAGCATTATGCTTGCTGCATTAGAAGCCTAAAAGGGTTAACACATTTATTCTGCTACAGGCTTGAAAATAATTGCATGTACTTTCTGACTTTGCTTCTGGTCAGCTCAGTGAATGACCTTGTTCATACACTGAGAAACAGATGATTTTGACAGCATTAGGAAAATAGAACAATACAGTATTCTGAAATGTTATTAGACTTAAGCAAATAACCTTGTTCATGTTGAGTGAACACTGCAGCTGTAGAGGAACTAGATAAAACTAAAGGCTGTAATCAGTATATGCTTTGTGCTCGAAGTAAGAAAGAATTACGAATTGTAACACCAAATCGTTACAGAACGGTGGTCAGCAAGGCCACGTTGTTTTTGAGAAAACTTTCTCATGGGAACATTTATAATTGTTATATCAGCAGAAAAACTTAGTAAACACCTGTGTTAGAACAATGCTTAGAGTTATATTTGACTACATCAGCTTAGAGGGCAATGGCTTACAGAACAGTATAATAATGAAGTATTTCCTGTATAATGTCAGACAAATTTCTGAACTGCATTTTTGTCTCCTTGTACAAGAATAAAGGAACCTTAACTGAAATTTGGCTGCATTGATCTTTGATTTTTTCCTTTGACAAGTTGGTCCTTCGTTGACCGGAACCCTCTCGGTTATCCCGGATCAGACAGGCCTGGTGGCTTGAATCCGTACGGAAGAAGTTACCAAAATGGTTCTTCTTGTTCGAAAAGACCTCCGACTGAGTTGTCGTATAAACAGAGGCCTGCCACTTTCTGATCTGCGGCTGATGGGCAGGTTTCAATCAGACCGGGGTGATCAATTGCTGAGGCTCAGGTAAGGTGATTCTACTTTTTTCTGTTTTAGATCAGAGACTTGATTGTATTTGTCCAGTCAGGATTTTTGTGTAAATCCGGGTACAGAAAAATTGCTATCTTGTCATAGATCAGGAAAACAGAATAAGTAGGCAGGTAGTCTGAAGGGACAATAAAATCTTCGTGGTACCACGTTAAAAATAAGAAGGGTTATGTAACATTCATAAGGTTAGGACAAAATGGGTAATAAGTGTACAAAACGACCCCAAAATCCGCCGTTAACCGAAGACGCAGAATACATGCGGTCACGACATGCCGATAACATTAAGTACTACATTAACCCACACAAAGTGGGTTAATAAATATGAATTTGATGGTAAACTAGAAAAATCCTCACTTGTCAAACTTTTAAAACAACTCAAAACTGATTCCAAAGGGCAGGTAAAAAGACAGAGCAAATTAGGAATTCCTCAGGCACACAGGTGGATTGAGGAAACAGACCGAAGGGAACAAATAAATAAAAATTCAAAAGCAATGTTTTTAGATAAAGAGGATAATAACTTGGTTATAGCATCAGCCCCTCTGCCCCCTCCGCTTCCCTTGCTAGAATATGAAGTGAGTGAACAGGCAGGTCCACCCCCATGATACCCTGCTGTTCCGTCAGGTAGAGGTGTTACAAAAGCAGAGCCGTTTGTCAGAGATCCTGTCAAGACTAGGTCTCGAACACGCAGTTTGAGAGGGGATATTGAGTTATATCAAATAAATAAAAATTCGCGATCTATGAGTGAAGAGGAGATATGCCCACTCATAGAAGTACCAAATCCTCAGGCAGGATAAGAAGGGCAGGACCCAACTCTCCTACTATACAGACCGTGGACACCGGAAGATATCCGGAAAGCCACAGAGGGAATTCCCCATCCAAAAGTTAATTTTAGAAAGGTTTTAGAAGACTTGGAAGGTATGAGGTTAAGTTATCACTTAAACGGAGAGGAAGTAGAAAAAGTAGTCAGACAAATAGTAGGACCAGACTGGCACAAGATCAGTGGCAACTGAAATCCCCGTGACGCTGCGCTTAAGCCCCTCCCACATAGCAGCGCAGAGTTAGACAACAGAGTAAAAGGTCTAATGGACTGAATCTCTGAGAAATGGAAGCCTAGGGCAGACTGGACATGCATTAATCAATGCATCCAACAAGAAGGTGAAACTGTTGATAGGTATTATGCCAGATTATTAGAATATTTTAATAACCATTGTGGAATGCTGATTCCTGAAGACCACGCACAAGATTCCCCATATGAGCAGCAGTTAAAGAATGCATTTTTAAAAGGCAGTATTGCACCCATAAGCTGTTTTATTACGAAGCATATGGTAGATCATCGCACAAGTAGATTACAGTCACTGCTTGAATATGCTAGGCATGCTGAAAGGCATTTTAATAGCAAAAAGAAAAAGAAAGTCCAAGTATTTGCTGTAGATGACGGAGAAATTTATTTAGTACAGTCTGGAAAGAAGGGCAAGAAGAATTCCCAGGGAAACAAACAATCTGATCAGTGATCAGAGGACTTTGAAGGGCGAAAGAAAAGGGGGGAATGTTTCAAATGCGGTAAAAAGGGACATATGGCAAGGGATTGCAAGAAAAATAAGAAGGCAGCTATGGAGGATAAAAATGAAGAGGGTGAGGACTGACTATATGATAGTCAAGAATCACTGGATAGGAATAACGAAGAAAGGACAAATGAGAATGTGATAGACAGAGCAGAGAATGTGTTTGGAGAAATAGAGGAAGAGCAAGAAGCTACCGATGGTGAAGACAATGAAATATTAGACCTAGCCTTATTGAGCTTGGAGCTCTATTTGGCCGACATAAAACCAGAAGTTACACTCCTGGTAGAAGGGAAGGAAGTCAAATTTCTGTGTGACTCAGGGGCATCACGAACCCTGGTACACCCCTCCAAACTACCGGACAATTAAGAGTCACATGATTACATATTAGTGAAAGCAGCTAATGGACAGCTGTATCGGGAACCTCTCTCCCATAATATTGCAATAACAAATCCTGTTTCAGGATTAACCCAGAAAAGTAAAATTGTTGTTTCTGCGAAATGCTCAGTGAACCTTTTGGGCAGAGACCTTATGCAACTATTTGGCATAGCAGTAGTCCCAACCATGCAGGGTATGGAAGCACAGCGACAAATTAATACTTTTGCAGTGCAGTCAGAGGGTGAAACATTTTATTGGTACAGCCAGGACTTGGTTACGACTGGTCCTGGGGCAATAACTGGAGAGTTAATGAATGTAGCTATCAGTAAGTTCCCCTCCCTGTGCATTGACATACAACATCTGTTGCACTGTACTCTGTATTATTGTAATACACCAGGACCTGACAAAGAATATGAGCAAGAATTGTTTAAAAACCATGCAAACAGATTAGTATTGCATAATTTGTACTGGGACATGAAAGGGAACAGTGTAGTTAGCTGTTCATTGCCCCAGGAGTTCTTTGCACTGTATAAATCAAATTGATTACCACATGTTAGTTTAACTAAGGACAAGAGTATGAAATGGGCAGATCTAGGAGAAAAAGTCACAAAATGGGAAAAGGAGACAGAGTCAGAACTATCAGAACAAGGAGTACAAAGACAGAAATTGAATTGGATAACACAGACACACCCAGCTGTACACTTGCAGTCAAGCTGGGACAGCTGAGAAGCACTCTTATTAGAAGAGGAAGAAAAGCTTTATTAGACATACCAGAAACTCTCTGGTCAACAGGGAAATCAGATGTAGGACTTATTCGTACAGCAGGACCAGTTACCATCATGCCAAAGTCAGCATTTAGACCACAAAAAAGGCAGTACTCCTTAAGAAAAGATGCAGAAGCAGGTATTAAACCTATCATAGCAGCTTTACTTAAGGAAGGAATACTGGTGGAATCTCCTGAGTCACCATGTAACACACCCTTATTCCTGGTTAAGAAAGCAAATGGAGAATGGCGTATGGTCCAAGATTTGCAAGCTGTAAATGACGCAGTAATATCAAGGGCACCCACGGTGCCAGATCCACACACCCTATTAAATGATCTAAAGCCTCAACAAAAATATTTTTCTGTGGTAGATATTAGCAATGAGTTCTTTTCAATACCGATACACCGTGACAGCCAGTATTGGTTTGCATTTACATTTCAGTTGAAACGGTATACATATACGCGACTACCACAGGGATATTGTGAAAGTCCAATGATATTCTCACAAGAGATGGCAAGTAACTTGGCGGGATTTACCCCACCGAAAGGTAGTCAGATTTTACTTTATGTTGATGACATCCTGCTGGCAGCCCCCACCCAGCATGATTGTAAGGAAGACAATATAGCATTATTGAAATTCTTAGCCACTGAAGGACACAAAGTAAGCAAAGATAAATTGCAGCTTTGGAGAAAACAAATTAAGTATCTTGGATATGTAATATCCAAAGAGGGTAGGACATTAGATGAAGACAGAAAAATAGCAATCTTACAAGCACCAAAACCCACAACCAAGAAGGAAATGATGTCTTTTCTTGGCACGACTAATTTTTGTCGGATCTGGATCCCAAACTATGCTTTGGAATCTGCACCGTTAACCAACCTGATTTTTAAGAAGCCTATGGCAGCACAAGATTTGATACAATGGACACCAGAAGCAGAATTAGCTTTTTGTAAACTAAAACAGTTGATAGCATCCTCATTAGTTTTAGGATTTCCAAACTATCATAAACGTTTCTTCCAAACCGTAGATTGTAAGCAAGGTTATATGATGTCAGTATTGACACAACAACATGGGGACAAGCAATGCCCCATTGCTTACTATTCATCACAACTGGACCCAGTGGCGCGGTCTTTGCCCCACTGTGAACAAGCAGTAGTTGCGGCCGCAATGGCAATGCAGGCTTCAGCCTCAGTAGTATTATTCCACCCTCTCATATTGAGAGTGCCTCATGCAGTCGCGATTATTTTACTGCAAGAGAAGATAGCATATCTTTCCCCTGCTAGGCATTTATCCTGTATGACTATCTTGTTGAGCCAACCTCACATGACAATTGAACGCTGTACAACTTTGAATCCGTCTACCTTGCTTCCAACTCCTGGAGATGGCATACTGCACAGCTGCCTGCAGGTAACTGAGCAAAACACACTGCCCAGAAAAGATCTCACGGATGTTCCCTTGGATGATGCCGAGGTGACATATTACGTGGACGGCTCATGCAGGAAGGGTCCTACAGGACGGAACCTAACAGGATATGCAGTAGTTTCTGATACTGAAATTATAGAAGCAAAACCTTTACCACATAGCTTATCTGCACAAGCAGCAGAATTGATTGCCTTGACACGAGCATGTACCTTAGCAAAGGGTAAATGTGTGAACATTTTTACAGACAGCCAGTATGCTTTTTCTACTGTACATGTTTTTGCGCAACAGTGGAAAAATCGAGGAATGGTGACATCTACTGGCAAACCGATTAATCCTGCACAGTTTATTTTAGATTTGTTAGAATCAATTCAGTTACCTCAGAAAGTAGCTATTTGTAAATGCATAGCTCATACCAAGCAACAAGATAGGATTTCAAAAGGCAATGCGAGAGCTGACACAGCTGCAAAGCAAGCAGCCTCAGAAGTATTTCTTTTGAATAAGGAATTACAACTTTCTGAGATTTTAGACTTAGAAATGTTGAAAACAATGCAAACACTTACTACACAGGCAGAAAAACAAAAGTGGGTAAGGCAAGGAGCACTCCTCAAGGAGGACTGTACATCTCCAAAGAAAGAAAACCAATATTGCCATCTAATTTGTTTAGATATGCAGCTTTGTTGAGCCATGGGCAATGCCATGTCACAACAGGGGGGATGGTACAGTTAGTCAACCGGGTATTCACTACATATGGATTTACAAACTATACAAAAAAATTTTGTTTATCATGCCACACTTGTAACAAACATCATGCACAGGGGGTGTTAAAGCCCAAGCAAGGGAGTTTCCCTACACCACCATATCCATTTCACACTATTTGTATGGATTTCATAGAATTGAGTAAATGTGAAAATAAATGTTACTGCCTTGTCATTGTAGATATGTTTTCCAAATGGGTGGAAGCCTTTCCGACTAAAAATCCAGATGCAGCTACGGTTGCAAAGGCTCTGGTTAAAGAGATTATTCCTAGATTTGGTATACCGGAAAGGATCTACAGTGACAATGGCACACATTTCGTAAATCAAACTATACAGCAACTCAGTAGATATTTTGGAATTTCTTTGAAAAACCATTGTGCATATCATCCTCAGTCTGCAGGGTTGGTGGAGAGGCACAATGGGATTTTGAAGAACAAGCTTAGGAAGTTGATGTCAGATACACAAAAGAATTGGGTGTACTGCCTGCCCCTGGCACAGTTGAGCATGAGAACTGTTCTGAATGCGAAAGGATTGACCCCTTTTGAGATAATATTTGGGAGGGCATACTATACCCCTCAGTGGAAATCTCTCATGCCCATGGACCAGGAAGCAGACTGTACACTAGCAAGATATATGAGACGTATGCTGAACTCTAAACATCTTTTGCAGTCTTCTGTTTCAGGCAAAGAGCCAAATCAACTATTGGAAGCGACATTAGCCCCAGGCGACTGGGTCTGGGTGAAAATTGTCAAGCGGACGAATTGGACCTCGCCAAAGTGGAAAGGACCTTACCAGGTCCTCTTGTCGACACCCACAGCAATCAAGATCGGTGAGAAATCCTCTTGGATCCATTTGACACACTGTAAACTTTGCAAAAACTTTGAGCTAGATAAAAATCTTGCTGTTTCACAGAAAAACTAAACATGACAGAATCTAGAGCAAACAGGAATGCAGAACAACCCCAGAAGTATTGCATGGTTATCCTGTTAATTGTACTGACAACAATAATCTTTTTGCTGTGGCCCATCCTTTTTTCCGCCACACCAGCTGAACTGAATAAACGTGATGAGCCGACCATAGACTGGCACCCGAACTTTAACACTTATCAGCCAATTACACGTGTGTATGCTGAGACTTTTAATGTTTCGAATTGCTGGATTTGCACAGCCATACCAACAGCATACGGGGGGTTATTAATGACTGCAGTCCCCCTAGTGGTCAATGAGACCTGGGAAAATCTGGTTTATGAGACTGTAGCTATCAAAGCACATGATAAGGTAGCACTGTATTTGCCTGTGACACAAAAGGGAATTGTATGTTTTTATAAGAATGACACAATTCAAGTGGGTTGGAGCAGGTGCAATGTGACTGTACATTACAAATGTTATACCAAAGCAAACAGAATGGATACAGTTTGTAATTCAAATTATGACTCATTTCTTGAGTCCATGCACAAGACTATTGATGAAGTGCAACGTAATCCTGTTCTTTTTAAGCAACTGTCTGTAATAGATAGGAAAATGTTTCATGTAGGGCAGCCATTTCGTAATAAAGTAACTACTAAGGTAGAGGATTGTTATTTTGTGTGTGGTAAGAAAGCATATAAATGGTTACCTGAGAATTGGTCCGGCAGTTGTTTTTTGGGGTACCTGGTTCCAGCTATACGACACACTGCAGTTTTGCCTCAGGGAAATATTCGAAATACCCGAGATGTAGCCAAGAAAGCTGTCAGAAAGCCTGAGAATCCAGTGGGATGGATCGAGGTGGGCTGGAAAGATCATCATACCGTGGATACCAAGCTGACACACATGGACTTGAGTGAAGCTGTCATATCGTGGGCAGGCATATTACCAGCATATGGAGAGGCAAAATCGATTTGGGACCTGCGAAAACTGTCTAAACTTCTCAAAGTAATGAGTAATGCAACTTTTTCTGCTCTTGAATTGATAACTGATGAACTGAATGCTATGAGAACTGTAGTGCTCCAGAACCGTATGGCTCTCAACTTCACCCTAGCGGCGAGAGGTAGTACGTGTGCTTTAATCAAAGAAGAGTGTTGTGCGTATATACCTGATTATCAACATGAGATAAATGACCACCTTGAGGTGATACAGCAAGTGTCGGCCATGACCAAACCAGGTCCCAACCCACTGACGGACTTTTTCCAGAATCTGTTTGGGGGGTGGGGTACCTTCATAATGAACATATTAATAGCTGTCTGTGTGGGGATACTCCTGTTGGGAGTGTGTGTGTGTTGTGGCATACCCTGCATGAAAAAACTGATTAAAGAATTGATAGACATGTCAGTATCTGAAACCTTGTATCAAAACACTGAAGTTGATAAATTGTTGGAAAATGAAATGCTTTCAGAGGTTTAAACTAAATGACTCACCTAACCGCAAATCCCACGTGGAAGAGGTTGGGAGAAGAAATTAACTGTTTATGCTTTTGAAGAGAATAAAAGTGTTAATAGGGGGGAAATGTAAGAAAAATATGTATTCACATATATAGTAAAATATGTATTCATATATGTTTTAGCATTATGCTTGCTGCATTAGAAGCCTAAAAGGGTTAACACATTTATTCTGCTACAGGCTTGAAAATAATTGCATGTACTTTCTGACTTTGCTTCTGGTCAGCTCAGTGAATGACCTTGTTCATACACTGAGAAACAGATGATTTTTATAGCATTAGGAAAATAGAACAATACAGTATTCTGAAATGTTATTAGACTTAAGCAAATAACCTTGTTCATGTTGAGTGAACACTGCAGCTGTAGAGGAACTAGACAAAACTAAAGGCTGTAATCAGTATATGCTTTGTGCTCGAAGTAAGAAAGAATCACGAATTGTAACACCAAATCGTTACAGACCGGTGGTCAGCAAGGCCACGTTGTTTTTGAGAAAACTTTCTCATGGGAACATTTATAATTGTTATATCAGCAGAAAAACTTAGTAAACACCTGTTTTAGAACAATGCTTAGAGTTATATTTGACTACGTCAGCTTAGAGGGCAATGACTTACAGAACAGTATAATAATGAAGTA
The DNA here is from genome assembly GCF_019279795.1 of Protopterus annectens. NCBI lineage: Eukaryota > Metazoa > Chordata > Ceratodontiformes > Protopteridae > Protopterus > Protopterus annectens. Next base: position 1,176,063,888 of record NC_056739.1, on the reverse strand, counting down.
TTTCCTGTATAATGTCAGACAAATTTCTGAACTGCATTTTTGTCTCCTTGTACAAGAATAAAGGAACCTTAACTGAACCTTGGCTGCATTGATCTTTGATTTTTCCTTTGACACTTTTATACTGTTCGGATTAATGGGAGTCCTGTAGAGCTCAAAGTAAATACTGGTTCAAAGTGCAATGTTATGTCAGCAGAAACATTTACTAGAGTAAGAGCTGCAGAACACTTGATCTGACAGTGTGCAAAGCTTGTTGCTTATGGTGGTAAAGAGATTCAAACCAAAGGCTCAGTAGTGCTTTCATGCTACTCTGCTGGGAACATCTATGACTTGCAGTTTTACGTGGTCAGGAGACACGTGCAGTCATTATTAGGCCTCAGAGAAGTTTGAAAATGGGACTCCTTTCATTTAACAAAGAGGTCCACTGTGTAAGCTTGAGTGACAACTGTTCAAATTTCACCCAGACTATTTTTTTCTGAGTATGCTGATATTTTCACAAACAAAATAGGGAAACTCCCAGTTGTGTATTCCATGAAGTTAGACCCAGAGGTCAGCCCAGTTATTAGACCAGCACAGAAAGTCCCAGCAGCTATGCAGAATAGAGTCAAGGCTCAGCTAGACAAAATGGTGCAGCTAGAAGTAATTTGTCCAGCAGAAGAACCAAATGAATGGATATCTTCCATGGTAGTGGCTCATAAGAAAAGCTCAGATGATATCAGAATATGAACTGATCCAAGAGATTTGAACAAAGCCTTAAAAAGGCCTCATCATCCTATGCACACAGTTGAGGAGGTTGCTGCCCTCATGCCAAATGCTACTGTTTTTCTATCTTAGATGCAAAGAGTTCATTTTGGCAAATTTTGCTTGACTGAAAATCTTCATTGCTAACCACATTTGGTATGCCATACAGGAGGTACAGATTTCTAAGAATGCCATTTGGAATAATTTCTGCCAGTGACATCTTTCAACGTGCGATGGAACAAATATTTTCTGGCTATCCATGTGCTATTATAGTAGATGATATTCTTGCAGGATGCAATGGTCAAATCGAACTTGATAGAAACCTCAAGAAAGTTCTGGAAAGAGCACGTGAAGTGAACCTTGAGTTGAATCCTCAGAAATGCAAATTCAGGCTATGACAAATTACTTACATTTGTCGTTTGTTTACCGGTTCAGGTTTACGACCAGATCCTTCCAAGAAAACAGCAATTCTTGAGATGCCAGCTCCAGACAATGTTCAAGCCCTACAACGTTTTCTTGGCATGGTCAACTATCTAGGCAAGTTCATTCCAGATTTGAGCCAACTTTCAGCACCATTACAAGTGCTGACACACAAAGATGCAACCTGGTCATGGTGAGATCAACACCAGAGAGTATTTGATGTCTTGAAACAGAAAATTGCCAGTCCACCTACTCTACACTACTATGATGTTCACAAACCAGTTACTCTTTTCTGTGATGCTTCTAAATTTGGTCTAAGTGTAGTTATTCCTCAAGAGGGTAGACCAGTAGCCTGTGCATCGAGAACTCTTAACCAAACTGAGATGCAGTATGCCCAGATTGTGAAAGAGAATCTAGCAATTGTGTTTGCATGTTCGAAGTTCCATGATTATATTTATGGTTGACTTATCCAGACAGAAACTGACCACCAACCTCTAGTTACTATTTAGAGAAAGCCTATGTACACAGCTCCTGTGAGATTGCAAGACATGATGCTCAAAGTGAAAAAGTACAATTTCAGTCTTGTTTACATGAAAGGCAAACTTCTTTATCTTGCTGATACCTTATCCCGATCGCTCAGAAAAAACACAGAACAGCACAAGAATGTCCAACCTGATTTTGAAGTCATGGAAGTGAGAATTTTTTTTCCAACCATCTTGATGAGCTTAGAACTGACACAGCTTCAGATCTTATTCTCCACAAGCTCAATCTCTTTATCAGTCGAGGATGGCCTTCAAAACAATCTTGTTTACCAGCCTTAAGCTTAATGCCAAAAAAATGTGTCATCATTCCCTTTGGGAAAAACTCAGTTCCCATTCCCTTTGGAAAAAACTCAGTTCCCACTAATTACCACATTGATGGTAGCCCACTGAATACTGAAGGTATTATAAGAGATCTGGGGACACATATTGACAGCAACCTCTCCTTCGACCACCACATTGCCTCTGTGGTCAGAACGTCCTTCTATGTGGCACATATGTGACACATCTCATTACCAAGTGTTTTGCATCTAGGAAGAAAGAGGTCATCATCTCTCTCTACTCTTCCCTCATTCAACCAATCATTGAGTATAATGCCCCATTTGGCATGTACCTTACTAAACACCTGCAACAGCTGGAAAGGCCACAACAGTACTTCACGAAGAGGATCCCAGGCCTTAAACACATGCCCTACATGGATAGACTCAAAAAACTTCAGCTTTTCTCTGTCTCATATCGTCTATTAAGAGGCGATCTCTGCTTGACTTACAAAGCCATGTCTGACCCAGCCCTGTTAGTAATGTTACACCTAAGGAAATCCCAATCCCTCCGCACCACATGATCCAGGGACCTCAACCTCATTACCACAATCAACAGAACATGCTGGAGGGACAGGTTCATAACCTTGACACGGTTATATTAAACCTTGACACGGTTATAAATAGAACGTGCTGGAGGGACAGATTCATCACCCAGAGACTCCCTATGCTGTGGAACAAAATCCCGGTACATGTGAGGCAGAGCACCTCTCTGGTCTTGTTCAAGAGGAATCTTGACCAATGGATGGGAGATTGCAGATATACCCCAGGGATTACTTCAGCGTCACTGCTTGACAGAGGCACAGCAAAATGATAGGCATAGTTTTTATTCAAACTAAAGGGGTGGCGAAAGCCACATAACTATGGGCTAGGCTTATAAATGCCCTTGGGCAGATAGCCTAGTATGAACCTATGAACCTATGAACCTATGAACTCAGAGACTGCCCATGCTCTGGAACAGACTTCCCATACATATCAAGCAGAGCACCTCACTGGCCCTTTTCAAGAAAAATCTTGATGAGTGGATGGGAAATAGAAAGTTCACCCTGGGGATCAGTCCAATGGCTTTACTTGATAGAGGCACTGGGAATTAATGGTGGCATGATGCCAGGGAACTTCTATGGGCTAGGCTTGTAAAGGCTCCAGGCCCATTGGCCTAGTTCACACCTATGAACCTATGTGCAGCAGTATTTTCCATACAGAGGCGAGATTTTGTCAGACAATGGTATCATCATGAAAAGTCCAACAGTGATTGTTCCAAAATCCTTACAACAAGAGTATATTAAAATCTTGCATCATAGCCACCCAGGAACTGACTCTACCACAAGAAGGGCGAGAGGACTCTTTTTTTGGGCTTCTATGTCCAAGGATATTGAAGAAGTACTTGCTTCTTGTTCAATCTGTAATAGTACAACACTGCACCAACAGAAAGAACCATTTCATTTAAACCATATTCCTGATCTACCTTGGTCAACAGCAGCCACAAATATCTAAGTGGAATGGTCAGCATTACTTGGTGTTAGTAGACTCTTATTCAAATTGGTTTGAGATTGACCTACTTCCTAACCTAACATCCAATACTGTCATTACTAAGTTGAAGAGACATTTTTCTGTCCATGGTAGTCCATACAAAGTCATTTCTAATGATGCACAGTTTACTAGTCAGCAGTTCAGACACTTTGCTGAAATGTGGGACTTTGTTCATATTACGAGGAGTGCAGAGTACCTGCAGTTAAACGGCTTGGCTGAATGTGCAGTTCAAAGTGCAAAACAGCTGTTGGAGAAATACAGACCTGATGTTTTCCTAAACTCAGAAACATTCCTCGCAATGGTCATCTTGGTTCACCTGCCCAGAGACTTATGTCAAAACAAACCAGAACCACATTATCAATCAGCAACAATTTATTGGTTCCAGGTGCTAAGAACAACAAAGCAGTGAAAGTCCAACTGTTAAAAAAAGTGTTTGTCGCAGAAGTCCTACTATGATAAGACCAGCAAACCACTCAGTTCATTAAAAGATGGAGAGATAGTGAGGATGCAGATGTCAAAATGTTTTGATCACATTGGATTTGTGAAAAGTTTATGTCAAGAGCCGAGATTGCACATCATGGAATCACAAGGAATGGAATTTAGGCAGACTTGGAAGCATTTATTACCGGTGTCTGAACCAGTGTTACAGCAGCTTGCCTGTGACAAAGATGCTAATTCTCAGAGTGACTTGTCCAATGCTCCTGTTCTAGAGGACATTCCATCAGCAATCCCTGTTCCTGCGAATATCCCTGAGAGTCCTGAAGCAGAACATTCCTCAGTGACTGTCCCTGTTGCTAAACCCAGTCCTAACTCTTACATTACGAGATCAGGTCACAATTTCCAGAATTAGTTCCAGATACAAGCAACCTGGATACGACTGTTGTTTTGTTTATTATTGTCTGTATAAACTGCATGCCTATTCAAATGCCACTGCCTCTATGAGACATCTCAGAAAAGAGGGAGGATGTAGATCAGAGTGTGTGATATACCTTTAAGAAGCATTTCAGTCAATGGGTACGTGCATATAAGTACTGAGCACATGCGAGTAAGAGTGCCATTTTGAGTGAGCAGCCAGAGTGAAAGCATGCATGTGTAGTAGTCAGTCATTTAGTTAGTTTGTTTAAGTTTAATGTTACTGCCATCCATCCTGATGTGTTTGTATGCAATAAACTGCTGAAATGAACACCTGAGCCTCTTTGCCTTATTAGTATGTACAAGACAGGTGACATTTGCCTAACTTAGTTTTCCTTCCCCAGGAGAATGGTTATAATTGGAGAGTTTGGCAGTGCAGCCCTACACAACACAACACTCATGGGAGACTTGAAAGAATCCTATGAGTGATACTGTAGCCAGTTACAAAGACAAAACATGCAAATGAGTTGCATCAAAATCCTATATGTAGCCAATGTCACAAACATTTTAAATGATTAACTCATTCTCTCCATTACAGCTCTTTTGAGTGTGTGCTTTTAACTCCTAGTGGGTGTGGCTTGAGCCTTTAAAAAATGAAGTTATCATCTTACAGTTCTAACAAATACTCATTGACAGAGGTTAAATATCAATACAATTGTGCTTTCCATCATGTATGCTTCAAGATGAAATCTTCTGATACCTTGTATATAGCATGGTTTTGGAGTTATTAATGCAAATATGAATAAGCAATATTTGACGCCTAGAGGCATCAGTAGGAGGTAACTGCAGATGCATCTGGAGGCATCACTTGGATGCAATGAGGAAGAGGTTGAAATAAATTGTGTTCATTATTTGTTTTTGTTTTTATTTTCCTCACAATCAAGTATGAGATGTAAATATATGGTGGGTGCTCTTATGGAGAAGAGGTAAGCAGGCATGCTTTATGACAAAACACATGATCATTACATGAAAACTGTCAAATAAAAATGGCTCATTCCAGTCAATGTGTGTGTCAAACAGAGGCAAGATGAAATATGGTAATTATGGCTATGTTTTTGTTCTCTTCTCAATGAGACATAAGAAGAATAGAGAATGCGGGTACAATTTCTGTTGGCCATGTGATGTATGAAAGAAAACGGCAGTTAAAGGACCACTTCTGATTATCAGTATGGTTTGTTTGTGGGTAGAATCAGTCAAAGAGCTATACAGTCATTAGATTTTGGTGATTCCTTCACATTTATAGATACAGTACCCTGTAAGAAGGACCATATTCCTCTGGAACAGATATTAGAAGTTCATGATTTTTTTTTCATTGCCTTCAGGTAAATCACTTATGGTTGCTTATACATAGCTAGTAAATCCAGTGTTTTAGAGTACATTTGCTGCAGCAGTTTGGCCCGTTGCTTGATTTCCACCTGGATGTTATTTGACCTCAGCATAAAATTTTGGGGGCAGGTGCTTTAAAAAAAACAAACAGTAGTTTAAGGATCACTTCTGATTGACTATTGATATTGTTTGTTGGGGACAAAGTATCTGTAAAAAAGCTACATTGCCATTTTAGTTGTATGATTCATTTACAGCCAAAGGTAGTGCAGCCTATCAGAAGCTGTGACAGTGTGTGTATTGTACCAAAGCATTTTAGTAGAAAGTACATGACTTTTTTTTTATTTATTGTGAACTTTTTGGTGAACTGACATAAGGGCTGTTACATACAGTAGTAAATGCAGTCTTTCAGAGGGAGTTTGTTGTCACAGTCTAGCACTGTGATTTTGATTTCCACCTGAGGGCTATTTGAACACTGGACTAAAGTGCTTGGGATGGCTAGTGTATGAAAGTAAATGGCTGTTACCTGATAAGTTTTGAAAAATATTTTTAGTTGTTAACATGCTGTGGCAACAGTCTCATGTTTTCAGGCAGCTAACGCTGTTGAGTTGAATTCAAGGGTATGCTCTACTGGAAGCTCTGTGGTAAGAATTGCAGTCTTAGATGAGTCTAGTAACTCGGTACTCTGTTGTTACTACTGGAATGTTATGTATTGGAAACTTGGATGTAGACAGATATATAGCTTTCAGCATGAATTCACAGGTCTTTAACTGCTAGTCTGACATTTTGCATTATACTCTGTTTTCATTCTGGATGCTATGGTGAACTTCTGCGGAGCACATTAAGTAAAATAGTGGCCTAAGGCACTTCATTGTTGAGTTGTCAATACATAAGAAGTAAGGCTCTCCTATATTTCTCTCAAAAACATATTTTTCTTCCCTGCCCCCCGGAGAGGTGGTTACTGACTTGAAACTGTAGTTTTATTGGCCACTAGGGGTCATTTCCATAACTCCTTCATTTGTCCTCAGAGGAGTGGTTTAAGGTTATAACTTGTAGTTTATTGGCCATTTTGGGTCATTTCCTGTCTTTTCCAGCCCCCTGCTATAAAGCACGCTTTAGCGCGATTTAGCCCGATTTAGCACGGAGTTGCTACCGTTGCACACTAAGGCAGCAGCGGTTAAGCAGGTTTAAACTATTCGGGCTACCTAAAGTCCACTCTTCAAATTTTCTCTTAAAACTACCTTCCTCGAACTATACTACTGATCTAATCAGCTTATCCTATAATTAAAAATATCATCTCTACTTGACTCCAAGTAGACTATTCTCTATCTGTTAAACGTAGCACTTGCTCCTACAGTACTTATTACCTTGATACGGCACTCTTGTCATAGATAGTACCCCAAAAAGGCAACCCCCCATTTCTCGGTCACCCACGTCCCCCGGAATCTTTTTTAAAGTTTTGTTGTCTATTCCTTCTAGCATGTCGAGGGATCAGTTGCTAGTGTCCCCTCCTGCTCAGCTGGTTAACCTGGGAATATTGAGGCAATGTTACAATTGCCTCATGTACACAGACAACCCTCTCCTCCTCCCACAAAACACAAATACATGCGAGAGATGCAACTATACGGCCAAACTGGAGGCTGAGCTCTCTCAACATAGGACTGGCAAGACCAGTCAGGAGGAGAAGGTTACCACACACACTATAGACCCAGTCTCACATAGTACCATTACAACCTCAAATCATACACATAAACACACAAAGACATACTCGGAGGCTCTGATCTATAATCTACCAAAACAGCAGAGGCCACCAAAGCAGACACCCAAACAACCACCACCTCAGAACACAACACCTGCAACACATAGACCTCACAGTCAGAGTGTCAAACAGTCACAGCCCTTAAGGCCAAACACAATGCCAGACACACTAGTCATTGGTGACTCCATAGTCAGACACACTGACGTCCGCTCACCAGACTGAGTAAGGAGAAGGTCACAGTAAGCTGCCTGTCGGGCGCTAGAATCCGCCACATAACGCAAGCACTCAGGTCTCTCAACAGCAGGTACAAATATGACTCGGTCATTGTCCACGCTGGTGTAAACGACCTGAGACGTACCTCCTTGGACTACATGAAAAGAGACATTGAGGAGCTCTCTGATTATGTAGCCCAGGCAGGTATGACCCTGACCTTGAGCAGTATCCTACCTTCACCAAGAATGATGCCACAATACAGAGATAAGATGATCAGCTTTAACAATTGGCTTAAACACTGGTGTCATTCAAAGGGGATCCAGTGTCTGTCTGCCTGGGATGACATGCTGGACAAGCCACGCTGCTTCAAGGGACAGCTTGCACCTGTCACCCTGGGATTCCGGATATTAGCAAAGGCTCTTGCCACCCCATAGTGCCTTTTTAGGCAAGGCTCAAATTCTAAACCTACCACCCTAGAACACAAAAAGGAAAAAACTAAGGGTAATGCTGCTCAATGCCAGAAGTCTAAATCTCAAAATGCACGCACTCGAGGCCCTTCTCAGTATGGAGAACATCGATGTCTGTGCTGTGACAGAAACCTGGTTCAAGGCTCCGGAGAGCACCCCAGGCCTATCAGGTTTTACCTCATATCATGCGTTCCGGCCCCAAAATCCGGACAATACCAAGAAAGGACGGGGGTATCCATATTCATCAAGGACACCCACACCTCAAGACTGGTGGCAACGCGCGATGCATCGGAGACCATCCAGGTGCAATTAACCATAGGCAAGACTGCTCTGCAAATTGTAGCATGTTACAGGCCACCCTCACAAACTCAGGAACCTTACATGGCCTTCCTGAAAACACTAGAGGGGATAAATGTATCACCAAACACCATCATACTAGGTGACTTCAATTACCCTAATATAGACTGGGAACACTACTCAAGCCCAAACACCCTAGCCCAAAAGTTCCTGGAATTCATAAACTCAAATGCCATGGAACAACTAGTCACCATCCCCACAAGAGGAGATAACATACTTGATCTCATCATCACGAACATGGGAGCACAATGTTCAACACCGGAGGTGTACCCCTCACTGGTGAGATCAGACCACAAACTAATCTCGCTGGAGGTCCTCATCCCACCCCACCTGAAATAAAAAGACCACAGTAAAGAACTTCTCAAAGCCGACTTCACACTTCTAAAGACTAGTGTGGTCTCCTTTAAGGCCCCGAGCGGCGGAAAACAGTACTCAAGCCGCTGAATCACTTACAAATGCCTTCTACCAGCACCTGCAGGACTGCATGGATAAGGCAATCCCAAGCAAAACAAAGACTCTTTGTACCAAAGGCAAGCGTCCAGTCTGGTGGACCCCAGCCATAAACAAACTCTACAACAAAAGGAGGAAGCTACTACAAGATAGAGCAAAATCCTTTTAAGACACCCTTGATCACTATAAGTAAAAAACTAAGAGCTCTCATAAAATCATCCAAAGCAAATTTTGAGAGAAAAATAGCTAAAGACTCAAAAGACAATCATAAGGCCTTCTTTAGCTATGTTAGAAACCTGGGAGGAAACTCCCAGATATGCTCAGAGCTAGTTCAAAATGATGTGAAGATTACTGATCCTACAGACATTGCCAACATACTGGCTGACAGGTTCAGTGCAAACTTCTCCCCTCCCCAAAGGAGAGATATCTATACCAAAGCGATTGCAGCCCCCAAACATCTCCAGCCCAAGTGAGAACTGCTCTCTCCAAAGCAAAAACACAGCATCCATGGGACCTGATGGTGTCCCGGCTGTGTGCTCCATGAACTCAATGAGGAATTAAACCCACAGCTAGGACAGCTGTTTAATCAAAGTCTTACCTTTGGATACGTACCCAGGGAGTGGCGCACTGCAACTGTGGTACCACTTCACAAAGGCGGTGCCTCCACCGACCCTGGAAATTACCGGCCCATTAGCTTGACAAGCCTTATCTGCAAAGCCATGGAGAGGATCATAATGGACCTCATAAATAAAGACATAGGGAATTTGCAGACTTTGGATCCAACCCAGTTTGGCTTTGTCAAAGGCAGATCATGCCTCTTAAACTTGGTTGACTTTTGAAACAGTCACCAAAGCCATTGATGAGGGAAAGGCAGTCCATACAGCCTACCTCGATCTGGCTAAGGCCTTCGATACAATACCCCACTCGGGTATCATTGAAAAACTCATCAGCTTAAATGTCAACCCATACATCACAAGATGGGTTGCAAACTGGCTGAGTGACAGAACCCACAGGGTCAGAGTTGCTGGCGCCATGTCAGACTCAAAGCCTGTCACAAGTGGTGTCCCACAGGGCTCAGTCCTGGGCCCACTCTTGTTTGGCATCTACTTTTCCGAAGTACAAGCAAACACAGGAGGGTTATGGCTGACAAAGTTTGCAGATGACTGCAAACTGGCGCCATAGTAGAAAACACATCTGATACAGATATCCTTCAGAAGGGTCTCACAGAAACGGATAACTGGTGCCAGAGCCACGGCCTAAAGTTAAATGCCAAAAAATGCATAGTCATACCCTTCGGGAAAAACAAGGTTACCCTAGCTACCAAATAGGTGGCAATCCACTGAGCACAGAAGAAGTTATCAGGGACCTGGGGACCCAGGTTGATAGTAGTCTGTCATTCGACACCCATGTAGCTAAAGTAGTTAGGAAGACCTTCTACATTGCCCACCTTATCATGAAGGGATTCTCATCTAGATCAAGGGAGGTCATAGTCTCCCTTTACTCATCACTCATCAGGCCAATGATTGAGTACAATGCCCCATTCGAATGTATCTGACCCGACACTTGCAGCAGCTGGAGAGGCCACAAAAGTTCCTCACCAAAAGGATAAAGGGTCTCAAAATCTGTCCTATGCTGCCCGACTGAAAGAACTCCAGCTCTATTCAGTCGCTACCACTTGCTCAGAGGTGACCTTTGCCTAACATACAAGGCCATGTCAAACCCAGATTTGATGAATATGCTTCACCTCAAAAATCTAGATCCATCAGAGCCACAAGGGCGGCAGACTTAAACCTTGACACGGCTATTAATAGGACGTGCTGGAGGGATAGATTCATCACCCAAAGACTCCCTATGCTGTGGAACAAAATCCCGGTACATGTGAGGCAGAGTACCTCGCTGGCCTTGTTCAAGAGAAATCTTGACCAATGGATGGGAGATCACAGATATACCCCAGGGATAACCTCAGTGTCACTGCTCGACAGAGGCACAGCAAAATAATGGGTATAGTTCCCCATACTAAAGGGGTGGCGTAAGCCACAAAAGGATGGGCTAGGCTTGTAAATGCCCTCGGGCAGATAGCCTAGTATGAACCTATGAACCTATGAACCTATAACTCTAAGGTTAGAACTGCAGTCTGAGGTGTGTTCCACAGCTGAACATTCTTTTGTTATTACCTGAAAGTCTTACAATGAAATATCATAGGGTAACAGAGATATACATTTTCAAGGAACTAGTAGCTTTAATTAATGTGCCTTCTTGCCACAGTCTGACATTTTGCAGTATACTCTGTTTTCATCGTGGGTGTTTTAGTGAACTTTTGTCTAGTACTCTTTACAATACTGGTGTCACTGAACTTACAACCCTCTCCCCAAGTTTAAACTGATGTTCAGTAAACTAAATTAGAAAAAGATACAGTAATATATATATATATATATATATATATATATATATATATATATACATATATGACATTTACCTAGAACTACCAGCTAAGTGCATTTTGTAGTTAGCTGAAGGTCATGATACACTGTTCTGAGGAATTTCCAGTAAAACTGTGTATGGTTTCAGAGAACCGATCCTTTATTGGAAGGTACCACCAGTAGTCTTATGTAGCCATTTGGATGTTTTGGTTTCACCATTTTGTTTCACAAAAATGTACATTTTATATTTTTTCAGTGTGACTAACTCAGCATATAAATAGAAAAACAAAACTCGAAGTCTCTAAGATGGAATGAAAAATGCTTGACAGCTTTACTGGCATCTCCTGGTACCTCGGCTAAAAAGCCTTCAAGGAATAACTTATACACCAAAAGCACATCTTTATATACAAAATCACCACTTGTACATTGATTAATTAATTGCAATGAAAAACAATGTAGCTCCCTACCCTGCTTAAAACATAAGCTGGATGAATGGATGGGCAATTTAAAATACATAGTGGATCTGCCTCGCAGGCCTTCATTGAACTGAGTTATAACTACCTATTAATTATTAATGACTGCGAGTATTCTTGATTTGGGATCTTGTGGCTGGACTGCAAATCATCCTCCGGATCAATGGGCTAGTAATAACTTATGAGCTGGTGAGTTTAAAACCCTGCACAACAATAAGTTTGTTATAATAAAGGAATGAAAGTACAACTGTGTAGGTAAACTTACCAGAACAGTAGATGCTCAAATGATCACTTCTGCAATAGTATTAGCTATATGGGTTATATCCTGCATAGGAGATAACAGCCGGACAGCTTCCAAAGCGAAAGGGCACTTTACATATGCTCAGACTATTATCATCTCCAGCAGAGATGAAGAACATAAATGGATTGGGCACTAAGCCATTCAGAACTTTCTTGTCAACTTAGAGAAGCAGACTAGATCCTTGAAAGAGGTCAACGCTTGACAATTAAAAATGAAATTTCTCACCCTGGTAACAAAAACATACAAAAATAAGAGGAATGGAAGAATGGAGCAGGTATTGCAGTAGTGAATATTCCAACAGCTACTGTTATGGTAAAATTACTTACACAACTATAGTATGTTTATCATTTGATCACTGCTGCAGTAGCCATAACTAAATGGGAAAATTAGAACAGCTTAAACTGACTGGGAGGAGGAAGGATGAAGGCCCAGCAGCCTTTGCAGAAAGGTCCTAGTAAAGCCTACTCTAATTTGAAGTGCTTTGTAAAGGTATGTACAGAGGACAAAGTTACTGTTTATAGAATACCTGTAGAATCTACCCCTTTCCAAAAAGCCACAGATGAAGCCAAGGTCCTTACAGAGTGAGCCTTGACCCTGTCTGTAATAGCATACGACAACTATTTACAGGCAGTTTTCTTTGACATATGTTGTCCTTTTTTCTTACTTTCATAAGAAATGAATAACTGCTAACAGTTTCTTAAAGTTTTAATTCTTTCAAGATAATATATCAGTTGATTACACGTAACCAGAATATGAAGAATTGTTTCTCTCTTGCTTTTAGGTTCTGAAAAGAAGAAACGAAGATAGATATCTTGGCTCAAAGTCCACTCGGATACCACATTAGACACAACAGAATAATTAGTTCTCAAAGAAATCTTACCTTTGTGGTAAATGAAATAAGGTTGACCCTTCACAAGAGCTTGTAACTCATATACTCTTCCTGTAGAAGTCAGAGAAATCAGCAAAACTGTTTTCCATGTTAAGGACCTCAGATCAGACTGATACACTGTTTCAGATTATTTTTTTCCCACAACAAAGTTGAGATTCCAAGGATGAGCCACTTGTTTTAAGACCCTTGTATATAAAGTACACTTGTGTAAGTTGCACTTATCCATAACAGTAGATGTTTGACTTCCTCAGGAAGGAAGTGCCTAAAATGAATCAGAATTGAATCATGTAGGCAGTTAGTTAAAGATGCTAGACTGGGTATTATCAAACTTTCACTGTTTTATGTGATTAGATCCAGTTTGTGAGGACGTTTATGGTAATTATGTTGCCTGGGCAAACAGGGAGTCGCCAAAATGATTCTTAGGCAGTCCTTTTGAATATTCAGAATTACCTGGTATCAACGGAAAGGCATAAAGTAATATTCATGACCACATGAATGATATGTTATCTGATTTACAGGCATGTTTGCAAGGAATGTAATCAGCTGTCTGAAATGATCAAAAATATATACTTGAGATGTTCCCCCAAAACTTGATTAATTCCTGGAAAGCCCTCCCCCCATTCAGTTTCCATTTATAAGGGTCTGTCCTGGTCCTGCTCAGTTCGTCTGCCACTATATTTTGCTTTGAATGAATGTAAAATGCTTGAAGAATTAAGGAGTGCTGAAGAGCTACCTCCCAAGTCATCAAAGCCAGCCTGTACTGAGGATAAGACCTGATGCATCATTGCTTACTTATGTACCACATCTCTATGGTGTTATCTGTAATCACCTGAAGCGGTTCTGGGGACCACTGATGAAGAAATTTCAATGCATGGCTCACACTCTTCATCTCTTTGACACTGGTGTGTGTTGGTTTGTCTGAGAAGCTCCAGAAGCCTTGCATCTTTACCCCCAAAGACACTGCCCCAAGCAAAATCTGAGGCATCTGTAGTTAGGGACTGATTTGAAGGTAAGGATAACATGGAAAAACTGTATTTGCTTCTACTTGCGATCTTCACCATTGCAGTCCCTTATTGACAAACCTCAAAATTGGAATTGAAATTCCAGAGGATGCAAATGTTAGGGCCATCTGTTTTTTCAAATAAAATAACACTAGCTAAAGAGTCTAAGGAACTTGCCAAACAAGATGTAAAGTGTGAAAAAAGGATGTTTGTTATTTTTTATGCTTTACATTTTGTTTGGGAAGTTACTTGGACTCTGGCTCTAGCGGTATTTTATTTGAAGGTTTGGTTTTACTATAATGCTACACTTGTGTTGTTATTCCATCTATTTTCTAGAAACCACTGAATCTTTCTCATGTGTAACAAGGCAATAGGAATCATGAGAGTTACAGAGGCCATGAAAACCAGGATCTTGAGATACTCTCTGGCTGAGGTCTGAGATTGGTTTGAGGAACTCAGGAAAGTTTCCAACAAAAATACACCTTCTCCAGTGAAAGATCAAAGAGAATTTCTGAACATTTATCTGGAACTCCAGATTGGTCAGAAAAGACCAAACACATTCTAATGACTACTGACATCTGATAAAAGACTCTGCAAAGATCATTAAGTCATCTAACTAAGCAAATATGTGAATGACATTTAGTCTACAATGAGCTATGACTGGAACTAGGCACTTTGCATTACCCAAAGGGTTATCTACATCTCTAAGGGTGTTCACAGAGAACTGATAATGTGATCCAGACACAGAAAATATTATACATTTCCTGAAGCCTTTGGCTATGGGAATGTGATGATATGGTCCAATAATACCAAACAACCTCCTTGGGGAATGACAGGTAACTGTTTCTGAGTGGTCAGCATCTTGAATTTTGGGAACTTCCACATACAGATTTAGAAAGCAAAGATCTAGAACTGGTCTGCAAGAAGACTCTTTGGTACCAGGAAACATTCTGGAATAAAAGCCTTTGCTTCTTTGATTTCATGGTACTGGTTCAATGACTCCTGGAGCGAGTAAGTGCTGAAGAACCCAAGGAAAAAACTCTGCCTGGTTTGGAGGGTGGGAAGGAACTCCCCTGAAATGAGGATTTTATATCCAGTGTCAACTGTATCCCTTCTTAACCACTTTTAATACCCAAGAGTATGAAATAATCTGTTACCAAAGGGGAAAGTATAGAGCCAACTTCTGGAACAGAGTTTGAGAGACAGGGGTGGGGAAGGGGGGCGTAATGGTGGTATGGTCATGCTGAAATATTAGACTATCCCTTTTTTTGAAAATTATCCTTGTTTTTTGTTGCTCCTCTCTTGCCATCTCTTTCTGGTTCCCTGTTGGGCTTGAGAAGGCAGGGATGGTCTGTTCTGTTTCTTAGAAAGAAAAGAATATTTGTAAGCAGGGTCCTGGAAACTCCCTGCATTAATTACCCTCTCTCATCAAATTGTCTGAGGACCTGAGTAGCAGATGGGCCAAACAAAACTTCCTCATTTAAAGCTGAATTTAAAATTTCAGACTTTACCTCATCAGACAGATTTTGGTTAAGTGCCGAGGCATATCTCACTACATCAGTATCAGCACCAGCATACACACCCTTTAAGGCTTGTTTTGATTCTTGGGAAATTTTTAGAAACAATTGGATTCAGATAAGCAATACTTTTGGGAGGAAGTGTACTACATAATTATTTCAAATGGTCTGCAAAAAGCAGAATAAACTTCCACATATGATTTTATTAGTTAAGAATTCTATATACCCAAGTGGAGGAAGAAAATAGTCTCTTGCCATATTTATCCAATATCTTTATTCTATGATAACTGCAGAAGGAGTGGAATATACCAAGAGTCTATTCCCAGCTGGCAAAGGTGACATGAGGTGGGAAAAATTAAAATGATGTACTTACCATAAAGATAGATCCATGTTGTCAGTTTCCATCTGGTTCAACCTGTGGGTTATCAGATCTGACTCCAATCTGAGACTGGCCATTTCCAAAGACTTCAGCCCCCAAGCTCTGCCTCCCCTACTCATACTACCCCACTCTATACAGAGTTGCTTCAGATTGAGTTAGCCCCTCTACAAAAAATCCAACTATCCATTTTAAGACCACAAACCAAGGACCCCATAAAGAGGATAGGGAGGGAGAGACAAAAGCCTCAACAACTCAGTCATATAATGTCCAAGAAAAATGCAATACAACGGAGGAAGGAAGGAGGGATTTCTGAACCAGACAGAAACATATCACAAGTATCAATCATTATGGTAGGACACGACTTTTGTATAGGATGTTATCTTTTATGTCTGGGTTCAACCTGTGGGACAAAGTCCCCAGCCATGTTTTACCCAAACAGGTCCTATGGGAACACATTCTGCAATACAGTGGAACCAAAGGAGGCTCTAGACCTCAACTGAATATCCAACTTGTTGTGAGGCACAAAGGTGTGTGAAGCCAGCCAAGTAGTTGCAGCACAAATGCCATCAATAGCAGCTGTCAAGAAAAAGGCCATGGAGGTAGCCATAGCTTTTATAAAGTGACCCTTTGGTGTGCCTTTCATAGGCTCATAGGATTATATGAGGCCAAGGACTACCAGAGTCTTTACAAGGCAAGCCGTGCAACCCAGCCAAGTTTTGCTCCAGAGGTCCATGGATGCCTATATGGTGGGGTATATTGGTAAAGAGGTAGCTAGGGGTTATGTGGGGGGGTTATGTAAGTTGGGGATTAATTTACTTACTGCCAACCTCTGTCCATCAAGACACAGAGGCCAGACCAGGAGTGAATTTGCAATTTCCTATCCAATGATCAAGGTTTCTTCTGAATAAAGTCAGGGATGAATGCCTCTTCATGTACATGGGGAGCTTATTCCTTTGAGACACAAGTCTGTCCCTCCAGAAGGTTCTGTTTTTGTTGCAGACAAAATTCAGGTCCTTGGATCTAGTATTTCTAGTGCTGTTTGTATTTCAGATGAGGAAGAAATCTAACAGAGCTGGATCTGAAGATGACTTATATGCTAAGACATAGATCTCCTCTCAGTAACCTGTAGGAGACTGAATACAGAAATGAACTGTGTAGTATATTCATATCCTGAATTCTCCTGGTGAGGAGCCTTTGAGGGCATTCCAACTGTTGCAAGTGCCTGGTTAGGTACATGCCAAAGGGGCACTGTACTCAGTGATGGGCCTGATAAGGGCTGAGTAGAGTGGTACTATTACGTCCTTGGACCTGGATGTCATACCCTTGCTTATGAGTTAGGCGACAGAATGAATTTCTTACTATCCTGGCTAAGTGTTGGTCAAACACTGGATTACTGTCTTCATATGTTCCCAGATCCTTAACTATCAGATCAACTCTTAGGGATGTTTTATCGATGAAATTAGCTCGGGTGGACACTTTCCTAAAGGGCACTATAATGCATTTATTTTCATTGAGCTGCAATCCATAGCTTTTGCACCAGTCATTTGTTTGTTTTAGATCCTCTTGTAAGATGTTGGTGTTGTGGGGGAGCATTTATGATAGCTCCCAATTTGCAGTCATCTGCAAACTTGGCGACCCAGAGGCCTCTGAGATTAGCCTTGAGCTTTGAGAAACAGATACCAAACAGAAGCAGGCCCAACACAGAGACATGGGGTACTACAATAGTGACCAGTCTGCTGGGGAGGTGGTCACACCATTCCTAACTTCTTGGGTCCTATCCGTGTGCCAGCTGGCAATCCAGAGAGTTATGTAGGGATTTATGCCTAGTTTTGAGAGTTTGTCAACAATACCTGACTGGGGTATTGTACTGAATGCCTTGGCCAGGACAAAGTAGGTAGTATGCACTGTTTTTCCTTCATCCATGGCCACTATGGTCCTCTTGAAGAAGTCTACTAGGTTAAGTAGGCAAGACATTCTTTAACAAAGCCAAACTGGGATGGGTCTAGTATCTGTAAGTTACCAATGTCCTTGTTGATCATTTCCATGGTAATTCATTCTATGGTTTTGGGTATTATAGTTGTCAGTTTGATGGATCTGCAGTTCCTGGGGGTCAGTTGATGGTCCACCTTTATGTAGAGGGATGGCTGTTGCAGCCCTCCATTCACCTGGTACATAACCTGTTTTGAGGCTGTACCTGAAGAGTGCAAGTGATCCTGCTAGTTCATGTTCTAAGCTATTTAGGAGGCAACCAGGGATATTGTCCGGCCCCACTGAAGCAGTGTTTTTAACCTTAGTGAGTGCCTCCACAACTTTCACCTTGTTGATAGTTGAAGCAGGGAGTGTATTGGATGAGATTTTACAGAGGGGGGGAAGGTGACATTAGAGCTAAATTTATCAGCCAGTAGATTGGATATGTCACCCTGATCAGTGAATTTTGTGCCATTTATCACCAGTTCTGCAGACTATTGAGTATTACCTTTAAGATTCCTGACATAGCTGAAGAAGGCCTCATGATTTTCCTTAGCCGGGAATGCTATCCTGACCTCTTATTTGGCCTTGTTGAATTTTACTAAACCTCTAGGTTGCTTGTTTGGTTGAATCAGAGAGCTCGTCTCTATGAGGGTTGCTCTCTGATTTTGGACATGATTTTTTCTTTTGTTATATAACTTGTTAAGGTAAGGATTCCGCCAGTTTCTTTCTTTTTGATATAGATACGGGTTTACTTCTAATAGGTATGGAAGCCTCAACGCAGCCATTTACATGTTTGTACAGGATTTCTGTAAGTAATTCTACATAGGTAGCTGTGTTCTCCGGGTTTAGGGGAGCTGTGAATTTTGACAAACTGTCACTTAATACAATGTTGTTAGCTTCAGTATAGTTCCTAACTGTTATGGGTTTAGTTGGGTTTTCAAGGTTGATTTTTGTTTTGGGGAAGACAGATTTATGGTCTAACTTCACCAATGAGGATATGACATGGGGGGGTGCAAAGCTCTCCCATGTTGGCGAGTACTAGATCCAATATGTTTAATCCTCTGGTTGGAGAGTGCACTATCCAGTCCAGGGTGTTTGTGTTGATAAAGTCCAGGAAATGTTGTACCTGTAAGTTAGACACAGTATATGTTTCCCAGTCCATGGAGGGATAGTTAAACTCTCCCATGAATAGGGTATTTGGTTGGATAGTGAGTGCCTCTAGTAGGTCTAGGTAAGAGATGTGAGCTTCATCAGTCATAGAAGGTAACCTGTAGCTGGCCAGGACATGGTAGGGAGCCTATGGAGACTTAGACATGGAAGAAGTCTAAGGCAATATCTTGTTTAACAAACTTGGAGTTTTATTTGCTGCTAACATAGATTGAGACATCTTCACTTTTAACCCATTTGTGTTGCTGTTGTTCTAAATAATCTTCCACTGCTGCAGTACTTTTTGCAGCTTTAAACCAAATCTTGGTATCAGCACAGATGCCTATGCTCTCTAGAGTGAAGCTGGCTTGTAGGGCATGTGTTTTCCTTGTTTAGGCTCCTAGCATTGAGCAGTAAAACCTTAATGCTGCTTTGAGGTTTTTTTTTTTTGCCATGTTGGTAGCTTTGTCATTTTGACACTACCTAAAAAAAAGACTAAGGGTATAGATAAAGTTTTAGCCAATATATGAAAGGCCAGTGGGACAGATGCAGACCATCCTTGGCAAACTGATCTGTTAACCATGTTCTCCAATGCTGACATTTGATTCCACTGGAGTGACACCAGAAACTAAACTTAAAATCAATAATTTTCTGATTCTTGGCTGGAGCGCCTTCTGTGTGGAGTCTGCATGTCCTCCCCGCAGTTGAGTGGCATTCGAAAGACATGCGTGAATGGGCATGCCTTTGTTGAAGGCTGGGCATTGAGCTGGCACCTTGGCACTGTAAAAATCTACTGCCAATCATTAGCGGACTGGAGTTCCACTGTGGTGACCCCTAACTGGGAAAAGCCGAAAGAACAACAATGGTAGTATAATCCTTGGTGAAGGTTCAATGCTGATCACTGCAAGGCATGTACCTGTCTGTGACATATATTCAGAAAGGTCAATAATATCTTTTTTCAGATAGTCCAGTGAAGTATGCCTCAGGTCATTTACACCCACATGGACTATGGCAGAATCATATTGATACGTGTGGTGCAGTGACTTAAGTGTGAATATGATATACAGATCCAAGCTCTAGCTAGGATTTCTTGACAGAAAGGTTTAGTTCACTGAGGTCCAGAACTGGACGCAGGTCCCGATTATCTTCTCCTTGATCAGCCTGGTGAGATGAACATCTGTGTGCCGTACAATAGAATCCCCTATGACAAGAGTACTAAGTAAAGTGTCTGCTTGCCTTATTGGCTTTGTTCTTGGGGGATCATTTGGTGTAGGCTTATCTGTGGTGTCAGATGTTGCTTTTGGTGTGTACTTTAGTGATTGCTAAAGGTAGCAGTTGCAATTTGATGGCTTAGGTCAATGAGGTTTAGAGAGGTTTCTTTTAAATGCATCGGCATAAGAAGGTCTATGTGTTGTATGTAGTATGTGTGAAGGATGTAGTGTGCATGTTTTTGGCAACCTTGTTTATAAGTAAAATTTTTGCCTCCAAGGAAGTTATGTATGTACATCTCTACCATACTGTGTTAGTTTCATTAAGGATTAGAAGGTTGTCTAAGTACATGAGATAATTCTTGCATTGTCTCAGAATGCCCATATCTACCAAGCTGGGCATAGAGACAATAGGAAATTGTAAATCTATGCTGTCAGGACCTATATTAGGGCTAATCTTTATGGTTTAAGGTCTTGGTTTTACAGGGGTCACATGACTGGTGTCTAGGTTGAAGGCTAGATGTTAGATAGTGCTGTTTGATGCTCTACCTACCTTCCCTAATCATAGCTCCAGACAAAACCTTTCTATGTTATGGGTTAAAGCCCTAAGTACTAACTTTATAGGTCTGCCACTTTACAGGATATTGCTACTCATCAGTGAACAGTCATAGCCATAAAAACGCACTTAATTTATAGCAGACAGAAAAAGTTGAAAACTAACTCTTGTGCCCTCTGACCAATAAATGGATTTGATTTTAAGCTCCTTGGAGCGTTTCCCAACTCAGAGAGAGCAGGTAAACACCTTCTGCCACAAGACGGATGATCCTGAAACTTCTAAATGTAAAAGTATAGCAAAAGTAGCTCTCAAGTACAAATTAAGACCCAACTAAGTCCCTTAAAAGCCTTCTGGTTGATGAAAACATCTCACTTTATGTCTTCCTGTGTATTTCCCAACTTGAAATGGCCAGGCTACTTTACTATTGCACTAGAATAGCAGTTCCAGTCTTCTTAATGGAAAACCACACCTTGTTTAGCCAAAGGTGAACCAGTACCAACTAACTACAACAAATAATTATCACTTCAAGCTTCCTTGTGTGTTTCCCAACTTGGACAGAGTAGGCTACCTTTCTACTGCCACTAGAATTGCAGTCCCAGCCTTCATAATGTAAAAACACACTGTAGATAGACAAAAGTGAAAAGATATAAGGAAACAAATCAAATAAGCTACAACAAAGTAATTCTCACTTTAAGCCTACCTGTGCATTTTCCAGATTGGACTGACCAGGCCACTTTACTATTTGCACTAAAATATCAGTCCTAGCCTTCTTAGTGTAAAAAAAGAATTATGTACTTACCCTAACTTGGCATCTGTGCTATCCAGTGTCATTATTCCTCACAGATGGGTCTAGGACAGATTAGAGCTCAAGATCTTCCCCTTCCCATAATCCCGCTTTTACCCTCTAACCCTCAGATTGTGTTTGCTAAATTAGCTGAAACTCAGACATACATCTGAAATAGAAGTCAAAAACTTTTCTCGAGATCCAACCCACTTCAGCTTCACTAGGCCTACCAGAAGGAAGAGGGAATAAGGGTGGGAATGTGAGGAATAATGACACTGGATAGCACAGATGCCAAGTTATGGTAAGTACATAACTCTTTCTCTGATGCTATCAGTGTCATTATTCATCACAGATGGGTCAGAATCTCCAGCTACTATGTCCCTGGGTGACCTCAAGGAAGGATATGATGGAGCACGGAGGAACCAAAGAAAAAGGTTATGTCTTACTATAATGTTCCATCTGTATTGTTGATCCTCATTCAGTCATTACGTATGGGTATCGGTTCCGACCACGGAACCGAGCCGGCCATTTTCCTAGCTCGTGTCAGCTACAAACTCTCGAGCTAAACTCTTACCCATAATACCCCTCTCCCTATTACCTCAGAATGAGTTTGCAAGTCAAAAGAAGGTAGAGGCTACCTCTGGTCAAATGACCTAAGAGAACCAGATGGTGAGATCCACTAGAAGCCACAGGAGGGGGAAGGAGGGAGGGTCGTAATGACTGAACGAGGTTCAACAATACAGATGGAATGTTATGGTAAGACATGACTTCTTTATCTGATATTGTTAACCCTCGTTCATTCCTTACGTATGGGACAGAGTGCCCAGCTACGTCTATTCCTGGGAGGCTCTCAAGGAAGGACATTCCTGAGCACCATAGAACCAAAAGATGCTCTTCCCCTGGAGGCCAAATCCAATTTGTAATGATTGATGAAGGTATGAGGCGTAGCCCAAGATGCAGCTGCATAGATGTCATGTAAAGAAGCTCTGGCATAGAAGGCAGCAGAAGTTGCCACCGACCGTGTCGAATGAGCCTTCATGGTAGTAGGCAACGGAATATTATGTTGTGTATAAATGAAGGTCACAGAGTCTTTCAACCATCCAGCTAATGTGACCATAGCAACAGCAGATCCTAATCTAGGTCCAGAATAGGACAAAAATAACTGGTCAGATTTACTAGGGGACCTAGTCCTGTTTAAGTAAAAATGGATTTGCCTGTGAATATCTAGAGTATGTAGGCAATACTCTCCTCTGTTTGAATGATTGGGAAAGAAAACTGGCAATTCAATGGTTTGATTAGTGGACATTTCAGAGATCACTTTTGGCAGAAAAGAAGAATTAGTTCTCAAAGACACTCTATCTCTATGAAAAATCAAGTATGGACTCTTGATGCATAAAGCTTGAAAGTCAGAGATACGTCTGGCAGAAGTAATGGCGACAAAAAACAAGGTTTTCCATGACAAATATTTGAGGTCGCAAGAAGAAGCTGGTTTGAAGGGTGGCATTGTCAGAGCTTGTGGAACTAATGACAGATCCCATGGTTGAATAGGTTCTCTAAAAGATGGCTTCAGATGATTCACACCTTTTATGAAGGTCTTGCACAATTTGTGTGACATAAGAGAGGAGTCTTTGACACCCTCATGGAAATTAGATATTGCAACCAAATGAACTCTAATGGTAGAGGCCGATAGACCCGATTGAAAAAGGTCAGCCAGATACTCTAGTACTATCGACACTGGTGCTGAGAAGGGATCTATTTGTCTTTCGTTCAGCCAACAGGTAAATCTTTTCCACTTGCTTAGATAAGTAATTCTAGTGGAAGACTTATGAGATGCAATGAGAATGTCACGTACTGGTAAAGAAAGATCATTCTGCCTGGCAGTCAAGGGAATAGGAGTAGCCAAGCTGTGAGTTTCAGGCTGTCCAAGTTGGGATGAATCAGGTTCTGTGGAGGTTGGATGGAGAATCCATGGAGGTTGGATGGAGAATCCATGGTCGATCTAGTAGGTGAGGCCAAAGGAAGGGGAACCAAATCTGACGAGGCCAATATGGTGCTATGAGGATCACCTTGCTCTTCAACTGATGGGCTTTCTTCAGAAACTGGGGAATGAGGGAAAAAGAAGGGAATGCATAAAGAAGGCTCGAGGGCCAATCGTGGACTAGAGCATCCCTGGGTGACTGTCCCAGAGGGGGAATCAGGGTGAAGTAGTTGCTGCATTTGTAGTTGGTCGGGGATGTAAAGAGGTCACAGCAAGGACGGCCCCAGTGATGGAAGATCTCCGCCTCTATCAAGGGATTCAGAGATCACTTGTGAGGTTGTAGAAGGTACCTGCTGAGTCTGTCTGCTATCATGTTGGAACTCCCGGGAATGTGCGTTGCTAGAAGAAAACAGTTGGTAGCCATCGCCCATTGCCATATCCTCACGGCCTGACGACAAAGGGGATAAGATTTGGTTCCACCTTGTTTGTTGATGCACCAGACCACTGCCATGTTGTCTGATTGAATTGCAATCATCCCAGACGGCAGCAGGGGATGGAATGCTTGCAATGCCAGAAGCACCGCCCTCATCTCTAGAACATTTATATGCAGTTGGGCCTCCAATTTGGACCAAGTGCCTTGGACTGTCTGTCTCTGACATAGCCCCCCCACCCCATCAGGGAGGTGTCTGTGGTCACTGTGGCCTTGGGTTGCTGGGGGGAGAAGGGGCAAGACCATTGGGACGGATTGTGTGTCATCCACCAATTTAAATCCTGTTTGCACCTGTGGGTTACTCGAATCATGGCTGAAAGAGGATGCTGAAAAGGATACCATTGGGTGAGCAGTAGCCATTGTAGAATCCTCATATGAAACCTGGCCAGGGGGGAAAAGGTGATGGAGGCTGCCATGGAACCCAACAGCTGTAGGACAGAGTGAGCTGTGGATTTCTCTCTTGAAAGGATTGGGATCAGTTGTTGCTTTATCCTTAGAATTCTGTGCTCTGGAATGGCTGCTCTGCAGTTCTTTGTATCCAAGATATCTATGAATTCTGTGGACTGAGATGGGGTGAGATTGGATTTTTGCCAGTTTATGGTTATGCCTAGCCTTTGTGCAGCGAGGAGAGCGTATGCCAGGGATTCTTCCAATAGATGTCTGGTGGGGGCGGAAATGAGCCAGTCGTTTAGGTATGGAAACACCTGAAATCCTTGTAGTCGCAAGTGAGCTGTGACAACTGCCATGCACTTTTTGAACACTCTGGGGGCTGTAGAGAGTCCGAAGGGCAGTACTCTGAACTGGTAGTGACTGGCTCCCACATGGAAGCGCAGAAATCTTCTTGATGGCCTGTCCACTTTTATGAGGTAGTACGCATCTTGAAGATCTATCGAGCACATCCAATCATCTTTTTCCAAAAGCGGGAGGATAGACTGTATTGTGACCATCCAGAATTTTTGTAATCTCACAAACTTGTTCAATACACTGAGATCCAAAATTGGTCTCCAGTCCCTGGTTTTCTTTGGCACCAAAAATAGTCTTGAGTAGAATCCGGATCCTATCTGGTCTGAAGGGACTATTTGGATGACTCTCTTTCTTAGCAGCTTTTCTATCTCTAGTGCTGCTTCTTTCCTTTGATTGGGTGGGACTTCAGGAAGGTTTTTTAAAGGGACAGGACAAAGATCGAAGGGGATATGATAACCTCTGGTTATAATCCTTTGTACCCAAGAATCGGTGGTGATGGTTAGCCAGGCAGAAGGGTACAAGGAAAAACGACCCCCAACCACCTCCAGAGGAAAGGAGTTGGGCCGCTCTTCAGGAGCGCTGGTAGGATTGGCCAGGGAAAGAGTCCCTGGAACCCTAGTTACACAGACCCCCTCTGCCCTGAAAGGAGAGTCTTCCCTGTGAGTTTCCCCCTCTGCCTCTAGGGGAGGACTCAGCCTGTGTGTCACGGAAAGGACCCCAAGATTTCTTAAACCATATCTTCCAACTCTTTTGGTTTTGGGAGAAAGCACATTGAGGGGAAGAATAACAGACACCTATGGCAGAAAGGGTCTTACCGTCCTGTTCACATCTGGCCAGTGTGCTTTTAACTTTGGGTGCAAACAATGAAGAGGCCTCAATGGGAGTGTTAAGAAAGGAAGCCTTAAAGGGTTCTATGAAATTGCGCAAGCGCATCCAGGCTTGTCGTCTCAAGACCACAGTTGAACCCACCACTTTAGCTGCTCCTTCTGATGCATGAGATATCAGTCGCATAGAGGAGTTAGATATTGACTCAATGGTGGCCAGCTGAGAGGCCACTTTGTCACTGACCTCATCAGACACGGCACCAGCCAAGGTTTCAGAGAGCTCGGAAATCAAATCCCTTTGAAGCCTGGTAAAGTGTGCCATATAATTCAAAGACCTGATAGTAAAGGTCACTGATGCAAAGGTGCACTTCCCTATCCTGTCGAGGGCCTGGCACTCTGTTAGGCAGATGGACAGTCTGGCTTTCTTCTTCCGCCAGATACTTTTTTTTGCGGCCGCCACCACCAGAGCATCCACAGGAAGACCTTTAGACCAATGGAGATCCATAGCAGGAGGCTTATCTGGCCTCCGGGGAATAGCCTCGACGGTGTCAGGAGCCTTCCACACACACTGCACAATGAGCCGGACAAGTTCATCGGCAGGTGGAGTAACCCAGGAGGTAGGGGGCCGGGCGCAAAAGGCCTGTAGGAACACAGACTCCTTGGAGGTCGGAGTAGAGGGCTGCCAGTCACCTCTCTGTTTAAGGATTTCAAGTATATCACCAAAGGATACCTCAGAGGGTGACTGAGGGGATCCTTCCCCCTCACCAAAGTCTGTGTATTCAGTGAGGGACTCCTCTGTGTAGTCCATGTGCTTCCTCTTACACAAACTTTTCCAGTGGACTTCCTCAGGGGGAGAAGCTGGGGAAGACAGCGGAAAAGGGGTTTCCTGTGGGAATATGTCCTGAGGCCCTTGCACCCGGTGTCCGCTAGCTATGGCTTGTGAAAACAGTGTACCAGAGGAGGGCAGGGGGATAGGCAGCACAGTATCACCAGCAGAAGCCAGGGCCTTCTCCATCAGTTGAAAGGCTGGTCCACCTGAAGAGGGGTGAGTGTCCAGGATAGGGGTCACCCCTTCCCTAAGTGGCTCAGCCTGCCGACTTGGGAGTCCCCGGATGGCTGTGGAACAACAAATTATGTGTGTCACAATTGTCATCCTTGGTCATAGCAAAACTCTCCTGCCACAGTGGCAACTGCATTTCCTTAGCGAGATCCATAAAGGGAACTGCAGAGGGGGAAGACTGTGCTATATCAATGGACTTCAAAGGCAATGAAGGAGGAGAATAAGAAGGGGTCTTTGGAGAGGGGTGATCACCTTCCAAGGAAGGATAGGTCCTGGGGGGTGGGATACCTCTGGCCAGAAGCACTTGATTCACAAGACGCAACACGTTATGTTCGGAAAGGCTTCTAGTGGACCTCACGTAGACTGAGGGAGAAACAGGTCTGTCCACAGAAGAGGCAAGTTTGGTGTCCACCTCACCAGTCAGCACCGAGAACAACAGTGCCGAAAGAGACTGGCCTATGGGTTTCTGCACCGACGTAACCATTGGTGCCGAGGTCACGATCTGCACTGACACAAGGATCGGTGCCGAAGTGGTTGTCGGTACTGAAGCTGGAACCGACAAAACTGGAGCCAATAACTGAGGCGTCGGTTCTGAGTAAGATGTCGGAGCCGATGTGATCAAGGTCTACGCCAACTGAACGGTCAGTGCCGATGCAGTAGTCGTAATAGTCTGAACCGAGGAGCCCCTTGGTGCCAATATAGTAAAGGCTACAGGAGAAGATGGAGCTGAGATCACTGATTGTGCCGAAGGCCTTGTTGCCGAAGGTCTAGGCACCAAAATCACTGGGGCTGACTGAGTGAGCTCTGAAGCAGAAACTTTAGCCTTTTTAGGTCTTGGTTGGCAGAAGTCCCCAGCCGGGGACGAAGGCAAAGACTTGGCCTTAGTAGGATCATCCAAAATTTTCTTATGGGCTCTAGAAGGGGTTGAAGCCTCCAATCCAGAAATAGCCTCTGAAAAGGGAGATTTGAGAAGTCCCTTCAGCAACAACTTATTTTTCCTTTCCAACAAGGTTCTGTTAGAAAAATTTTTACAAATAGCACAAGGCGGATCAACAGATAAGTGGGACACCCCCAAGCAATAAATGCACAAAGAGTGTGCATCTGATGTAGGTAATTTGTGTCCACAATCAGAACACCTTTTAAATCCTGGACTGCCTTTCTTATTTGCCATGATAGAAAAAGGGGACAGTAGAAAGGGTACCAGCAATGGTACAAAAGAATACCCGAAGGTATGAAGATAGGAAGAGATTACCAATGATGGTAAGGGAGAAATACCTCGCGGTAAAAGGTGTAGAGTAAAGAGAAGAAAACTCAAGAAAATATGGTCGCTAAAAGCGATAGGGTAAGAGACAACAAAATAGAAACTTTTCTGATAGAAAAATTTATATATAAGACTAGTCTGTCAACAAATATCTATACTTAGCTCAAGAGAAACAGTTTGACATGATCGAATGGCAACACGGCAAACGAAATCTGGTGTAACAGGGAGAGGGGGATTATGGGTAAGAGTTTAGCTCGAGAGTTTGTAGCTGATGTGAGCTTGGAAAATAGCTGGCTCGGTTCTGAGGTCGGAACCGATACCCATACGTAAGGAATGAACGAGGATTAACAATATCAGGTGCCTTGTTCCTGGATACCAAATCTAATTTGTAGTGTGAAATTAAGGTATGAGGATTAGACCAAGTCGTTGCAGCACAGAACTCATTAAAGGAAAGACTAGCCAAGAAGGCCGATGACGTAGCAACAGACTTAGTGGAGTGGGCCTTAACTGGTCTGGGTAGGTGCAAATTCTGACTAGTATGAATGAACGAAATGCAAACAGCAATCCACTTAGAGATAGTCACTTTGGAAACTGACTGACCCTTTCTGTTTTGGGAGAAAGCCATGAAAAGTTGGTCTGACTTCCTAAATTCCTCAGTCCTTTTCAAATAAAACACAGCTGTCTATGGACATCTAAACAACGCAAGATATATTCTCCTTGATTAGAGTAATTAGGGAAGAAAAACAGAAGTTGAATCAACTGATTGAGATTTTCTTCAGAGGCCACTTTGGGTGGAAAGGAAGGACTGGTTCTAAGAGACACCCTATCCTTGTGAAAAATCATAAACAGTGACTTAATGCACAGAGCCTGTAGTTCCAAGACCCTTTTGGCAGAAGTAATGGCTATCAAGAAGGCCATCTTCCAGGATAGGAATTTAATGTTGCATGAACTAGCTGGTTCAAATGGCTTTTGGGTTAGAGATTGCAGCACCAAGGTCAAATCCTATGGAGGTGACAGATCCTTAATAGGAGGCCGAAGAAGGAATACTCCTTTCATAAAGGCTTTGCACAACTTGGAAGAAAAGATAGGCTCATCGTTGACATGGAAATTAGAGATGGCAGCTAACTGAAGTTTAATAGTAGAGAAACTTGCCCCATCCTGAAAGAGGGAAGATAGGAGCAATATATCTGGAATAAGGGCTGAAAAGAGGTGTAGATTCTGTTATCTGACCCAAATAGAAAACCTTTTCCGCTAACTGGAATACACTTTCTTCGTAGATGGTTTTTGCAATTCCGAAATAATGTTCCTCACCAGGGAAGGAAGACTGGACTGAGTCAGAATTACTGGAACTGGAGAAACCATGCAGTTAGATAAATGATCCGGAGATTGGGAAGTGAAAGCCCCCAGGGGTGGGAGAGAAGATCTAGAATGGGATCTAGTATCCAAGAAGGATACTTCAGATGAGTCCTTAGGAAGGAGAACCACACTTGATGAGGCCAGAAAAGGACAATGATGATGAGAGAGCTCTTCAGGTGATGAGCTTTCTGTAAGACTTTGGGTATTAGGGGAGTCAGAGGGTAAGCATAGAGAAGACCCAGAGTCCAATTGTGAACAAAAGCATCCCTGGTTGACTCCCCAGTAGGGGCAACAGGGCAAAGTAATTGCTGCACTTGTAGTTGATCAGGGAAACAAAAAGGTTGCAGTGTGGTTGACTCCAATGGTCAAAGTTCTGCCTCACCACAGACATATTCAGGGTCCACTCGTGAGGACTCAAGATAGACCTGCTGAGTTTGTCGGCCAGCACGTTGGAACTCCCAAGCATATGGGTTGCAAGAATGCATCTGGAAGACATCATCCACTCCCACACTCTCATGGCCTCTCTGCACAGAGGATAAGGCCATGTCCCCCCTTGCTTGTTGATGTACCAGACTACAGCCATGTTGTCCGTCTGAATTTCTATGGTCCCCAGAGGGAGGCAATCCTGAAAGGCTTGCAACATTAAAAGGACTGCTCTCACCTCCAGCACACTTATGTCAATTTGGTCTCTATAGGGGACCTCGTACCTTGGACCGTCCTGCCCTGAAGATGCCCCCCACTCCAAGAGGGAGGCATCCATGGTCACCATGGCCTTGGGCGGGGGAAGACATAAAGGCATACCTGCATCAATTTTATTGTTATAGACACAGGCTGAGACAGAATGGACTGCTGGACTGCCAGGGTCCATTGGAGAACTCGCATATGATACCTGGCAAAATGCACCAACTGAATGGCAGCTGGCATACAGCCTAGCACTTTGGAAATCAAATGAACATGTGGGCATGTTAGATTTAACAAGAGAGAAACTTGATCCTGGATCAACTCGAACTTGCAGGGAGGCAGTGCTGCAGTCTCTTATATCATGTCCAACTGTACTCCAATGACTTCCAAGTTTTGGCTGGGAACTAGATTTGACTTCAGCAGGTTCACTGTGATCCCTAGATGCTGGAAAAGCCTAAGGACATACCTGGTCGCCATTGTTAGTCGATGCATTGTGGGAGCCATAAGGAGCCAATCATCCAGATATGGAAAAACCTGGAAACCCTGCAGCTGGAGATGAGCTGCCACCACTGCCATACATTTGGTAAACAGCCAGGGGCTGTGGTGAGTCTAAAGGGCAGGGCTTTGAATTGATAATGATTAGCCCCTAGCCGAAAGTGTAAATGTGTCTTGGAGCATCTGTCAATCTTAATATGATAGTACTCATCCTTGAGATCCACTGAGCACATCCAATCGTCCTTGCACAAGAGGGGCAGACTTGACTGTACAGTGACCCTCTGGAACATGGACTTCTTGACAGAAAGTGAACTTAGTTCACTGAGGTTCTGAATTGGACGCAGGTCCCTAGTCTTTTTTGGCACCAAAAAGAAGTGAGAGTAAGTTCTGGACCCTCACTGTCTTGGGACCTCTTGAATGCCTCTTTTTCAAAGGAGGTCTTGCACCTCGAGATAGGCCAACTCCCTTTGAAGGATAGAACATCTGGGAGAGATCTTTGAGTTGGAGGGGGCTGGGAGAAGGGACTGGAGTAACCCCTGGAAATATTTTTTAGCACCCACTGATTGGGGGTGAGACTTGGGAGAGAAGACCCTTAACTGCCTCCAGGGCAGGACAGTTGGGCAATGCATCAGGAGTGCTGGAAGGGCTTCCCTGGGAAGGATTCCACAAAGATAGGTATGACTCAGTGTGGCAGCTGTCCCTATTGTAACATAATGGAGCAAGGAATTAGCATAACCATTAATGGTCTAAAAATAACTAGTAAATATAACTGCAATTCTAAGGCAGTGGTTTACATGGCAAAATGTCAAGTCTGTCCCATCATTTTACATTGGGAAGACAGATCGTAGATTAAGGGACAGAGTGTATGAACACGTGTATAGCATAAATAAACATAAAGAAGAAAATGCTCTAGCAAGGCATACATCTGTTTTCCCAGACCATAAATGTAAGATTAAGGTCATAGACCAGGTTAATAATGACCCTAGGGGTGGCCCTCATTCTCTATTATTAGAGAAATTAGAATTAATTTGGCAAATAAAACTTAATGCCTACACATACCCTGGCCTTAATGACAAATGCTCTAGTATGTGCTTATTGAAATTAAAAAGTTTAGAGAGGTGAATCTGATATTTATACACAAGTATATGTGCATGTAAGCATATTGGTTCTCCTTACTTTCTACATATACACATATATCTTTCTTATCATTCTGCATTCTTATTTTGTATAAAGGTATGAATAATAAGTGGTCAGAGGGTAGAGTATATAAGTATATATATATATATATATATATATATATATATATATATATATATATATGGGTCTACTTCTATTCACTGACTCCCATTTCGTCGAACTTTCATTTCACTGAAAGTTCATTACATCGACAAGCATTTTAGGTGGGGGGCTTCACCCCCGACACTAATGTGGGGGCTGTGCCACACCTCTACTATATATATCAACTCCAGGGTCACACAACATTGGGGGAGGGGGAAAATGCTTGTCGATGTAATGAACTTTCAGTGAAATGAAAGTTCGACGAAATGGGAGTCAGTGAATAGAAGTAGACCCATATATACATATATATATATATATATATATATATATATATATATATATATATATGTATACATATATATATATATATATATATATATATATACACACACACACACACACACACACACACACACACACACACACACACACACACACACACACACACACACACATATTTATCTGACCAGAATTAAGATTTTTCAGATGCTTAAAATGTACAATATCTAGTCTTGCATATATTTAGATTCACAAATCTACATATATTTTTATAGTTTTATATATATATATATATATATATATATATATATATATATATATATATATATATATATATATATATATATATATATATATATATATATATTTGTATTTATATGTTTATATATATGCAGTTATATGTTCATATATAAGAACACATTTAGTTTAAAAAGAATAAGTTTTCTGTGGAAAATATTTTTGTTGGCTGGTTGTAAAATGTTTTGAATAACATACGTAATTTAATATATGCATACTGGATTTGTAATGAAATTACTTTTTTTACTTTAATTATGTAATGAGTAGGTCACCTGACCTTTTTAGAGCTGTATTTAAATTCATAAATTTGAAATCTCATTTTATCTGAGGAAGTCCAATGATTCAGTTGGATGAAAAGTGCTTTATAATAAAGAAGTGTGTTGCAGAGTTCGAATAGCTTGTTGGATTTTTATTCTACAGTTTGCTTTTCAGTTTTTGTCGTTTTGGAAAAGGGTTCCCAAGAGCCCTGATTTTGCAGACCCCCTCTGCCCCTAGGGCAGTGTCTACCTTTGTATCGTACCCCAGCCTGTGGAAAAGGATTCCGGGGGATCATCCTGAAAGGAAGATGGAGTACTCCAGAACCAAAGCTTCTTACCACCCCTCTGGGTCTTAGAAAAGGACCTCTGGGAGGTAGAAAGCTTGATTCCACCCATGGAAAGTCTTGCCTTCCTGCTCATGACAGGATAAGGTCTCTTTAACAGATGATCCCAACAAAGTGGAACCATCAAAAGGGGTGTTTGTAAAGGACACCTTAAAGGCATGATGCCTGATAGCAATTCCTGTGCCTGCCACTTGAGAGGTGGCCTCCGCAGTATTGGAGATCAACCTCATTGAGGAATTTGCTAGGGAGGTGAGAGTGGACAGCCTTGAAGAGACTTACTTGATGCTTTCTTAAGGCAACAACTCTGACAGGGAAGTGGTAAGCTCTGAAACCAAATCCCTTTGAAGCCGGATAAAGTGGGCCAAGTAATTGGTTGTGCTCAGACCAAAAGTAGCTGAGGCAAACACACGCTTTCCAAAGCAGTCAATCACCTGGGACTTCCTGCTCAGGGGATGGACCAAGAAACTCTGCTCAGCTAGCTCCTTTTTGGTAGCAGTGGCCACCAAGATGTCATTGACAGGGACCCCTTTGCTCCAAAATGACCTATTTTCAGGGGGACTGAACAACTTATCTCCTTTCTTGGGCATGGGTTTCACCATGTCTGGTTCCTTTCAAGCCCTGCTGGTGATCAGGTTCACAAGCTTGTCAACAGAGGGGGAAACCCAGGTAGAAGATGGGCCCATCCCAAACACCTTCAGAAACATGGACTCCTCTGAAGACAGGGGTTAGGAAGACCATCCACCTCTCTACTTGAGGACTTTCAGGATGTCCCCAAAAGAAACCTCCTCAGGCAGAAGTCTGGGGGACCTGTTCCCCTCCTCAAAATCCATTTTGTGGTGAGGGACTCTCTGGGGGAGACCAGGTACCTCCTCTTACATGTTCTTTTCCAAGGGGACTCCTCCGTGGGGGGCTGAGGAGAGGACTTGGAAGAGAAGAGTACCCCAAGTGGGGCAGTGCCCGACTGAATGCATTTGAGAGGGGGCTGTCCCTGGATGGATGATGAGGCCTCAGCATCCAAACCCGAGAAAGACTGGGGAGGACCTTGGGAAGAAGAAGAGGTAGCTACCAAACTGGAAAAGGCCCTCTTTGCCACCCGGAAGGCTGACCGACTGGACAAAGCCTCTCCTACCTTCCCAGTGGCCGGGGCCACATGGGAAGGCAGAAGGGACCCTGGTGCACAGCTGAAGCCTCTGGACGATATTGGCCCAGAGCTGTCCAGTGCCAAGGCCACCAAGTGAAGTAAGTGGTCCAAAAAGTCCGGGCCCAAACCCATCCTCCAGGGAACCAGCACTGCCCCTTGGAGACAAGGCACACTTTGGTCCAAGGACTGTGGAACAGAGCCAGCCAGGGACCGCGATGGTGTCAAGAAGGGTGGGATTCCTGACACCATCATCGTCTCACTGTGAATCACAGGGTCCTGACATTCCAATTCCTTCTGGATCAGAAGAGGAGAGTGGAGACCTGTGGATGGGGAGGTTCCCCTTGCCGCATGGGCTGGGGACAACAGGTTCAACTCGATTTGAGCTTTAAGGAAACTCTGCATCATCCTATCCATGTCTGAGGAAAGGCAACTTCTGGATGAAGCTGAGGAGTGGCCAGATCTAGCTGGGGATCCGGCCTTGGATGTTGAAGTCCTGTGGCTCTGAGCAGGAGAGCAGCTAAGACATCTTGTCTCCAACTGGGTCCTGGAGGATCTGGTAGAAGAACCCACTGAAACAGGAGAATCTAATACTACTGTCAAATCCGACAGTCTGAAGGAGTCTGAAGACTTGGGAGCCATATCGGCTGGATCCGACAAACTAGTCGGATCCAGGGATGGTCTACTCTTATTCAGATTTGAAGACCTCCAGTCTGATGGGGCCTTGGCTCCAAGAGCCTGATCTGGAGAGCTGTGGATGACAGCCCTTGGATCCAAAGCCAAAGAAGCTGGACTCGGATATGGGGATCTGTGATCTGAGAGACTCAGCTTTTTAGGAAGAGAAGAAGAAGATACCCCAGGGGTAGGAGAAGGTCTATTCTTTGGCTCCTGTGAAGACTTGGAAGGGGATTCTGAGAACAGAGGCCCCCTCTTCTCCAAGTCTTTGAGGAGGAGTTTTTTGTGGCACTCTACAAAGGGCCTGGGGTTGAACACGGCACAAATGTCATATTCAACCTCCAGGTGCGCTAAACCTAGATGGTACAGACACTCCTCATGCGAGTCAGAACATGGCATCTTCTGACTGCACAAGCAGCATCTCTTGAACCCCACAGGATTACCAGCCATACCAATAAGACACACACACACACACACACACACACACACACACACACACACACACACACACGCACGCACACACACACACACACACACACACACACACACACACACACACACACACAGACACACACACACACACACACACACACACACACACACACACACACACACACACACACACACACACACACACACACACACACACACAGTCAAACTAACTCTTAGAGAGAGAAAAAGATAGAAAAGACTAATCTAAGAAAGGGAGTGAAGCACCAAGCACTTGAAGGGGAGGAGGGGGAGAACCTACCTAAACACCCACTACAGTCTGCTAGGGAGAGGAGTAATACAGAGAAAAGGGCTAACTATGGAAATACTTCACTAAAAGGAGGAAATAGAGAAAAAGGCAACAAAAAAGCACCCCTTACCTAGAATCTTATATTTGAGCCTGGACCACGTCTTGAGCGATTCAGTGACAAATGAGATCTGAGAGTTAGAGGGTAGCAAGGGATTATGGGAAGAGGAGGAGCTTGAACTTGGGATCTGTCCAAGAATTGGTTGGCTCAGATCTGAGGTTAGATCCTAGAACCATCTGTGAGGAATAATGACATGGATAGCATCAGATACACACTTTAATTAGCCATAATTGAAAAGATACCAGAAACAAGTCTAACAACTTGCTACAAGTAATTGCAGGTGACTCAAAGACAGACAAGCTAGCAATTAGGCATGCACACACAGTGACACACACACACACACACACACACACACACACACACACACACACACACACACACACACACACACACACACACACACACACACTTTAAAGCAATTTCAAAGTACACTAACAGTCTAAGGCAATGGCCTTCCCTGTTTCTTCTGTCAGAAACCAATAAGACAAGCAGGGGAGATAAGCCCGGGAGAAGCTTCTATGTCCAGGTATACAGTAGGAAAATGCAGCTCAAAAATCTCCAAGTATAAAACCAAAACAGGAATAGCAAGGGTGGGTGGGAACCAAACTCAGAAAAAACACCTAGCCCCAACAGAGAAACCAAATAATGATGCACACTATACAGATGTCTTAAATTAGCAGCTTTAACTTAAGATAAAAAGCAAAAAACACACAAAACTGATTTAAATGGTAAGATATGTGAAATTACAAATATACTTTAAATGTACTTTTCTGAATGCAAAAATATAGTCAAACTATAGCCTAATAAAATGACGGACTTAAGACACTGGCTTTCTGAACCGGGCCATTAAACAGGAACCAAACAATTGTTTAGACTCCCCAAAAGAATTAGTTCTAGCTAAATAACATATCAATAGCCTGTGAATATCATGACAATGCAGTATGTATTCTCCTTTGTTTGAACAGTTGGGGAAAACACTGACAAATGAATGGCCTGATTCAAGGTGGGTTCTGACACCTCCTTAGGCAAAAAGCAAGATCTGTTCCGACAGAGTCACTATTTTTATGAAAGACCAGATATGGGGGTACCAAGGGTAACAACTGCCATTCTGACACATGCCTAGCTGAAGTAACAGTCACCAGGAAAAGACTCTTCCAAGACAACTACTTCAAAGAGACTGTTGCTGAAGAATCAAAAGGAGGGCCAGTAAGAACGTGAAGTAAGAATGTGAAGCATAAATGGTAAATCTCAAGAAAGAACAGGGTCCCAGAAAGAGGATCACAACAAGAATGTTTCTCTGAGAAAGGCCTTGGAAATTTTCATCATTGTCACAGGTTTTTACATTACCCTGGAAAGAAAATATTATTCACTATCAAAGATATTTGGATGATATTTGCATATTATGGAGAGGCAGTAAGGAATGTCTCCAAGAGTTTTTAAGATACATCAACAACACTACTGACTTTTTAAAGTTTACATCCAATATCAGTGATAATTCATTAAATTATCTAGATGTTATGTTGACCAAGAACATGGAG
Organism: Protopterus annectens; assembly: GCF_019279795.1. Lineage (NCBI taxonomy): Eukaryota > Metazoa > Chordata > Ceratodontiformes > Protopteridae > Protopterus > Protopterus annectens. Next base: position 1,176,026,666 of record NC_056739.1, on the reverse strand, counting down.
CTAAGAATGTTTGAGTCATCAGTGTTTAGAAAGAGTACCTTTTCGAATGCATTCTTGCATTTTTGTAGTGGTCATCCCTTTCCACAAAAGAAGGGTATCTTGAAAGGCCAATTTATTAGAGCCTCTAGAATTATTTGACAAAGAAGTGAACACATTAAAGAACCTATTTTTAGAAAGAGGATACCCCCATGCCTTAATTGATAGAATGTACCAGGAAGTATTAAGTAAAAGAGGGATCACATATTCTCCCTTATTAGGTTTAACAAAAGACGACACAGTACCTGAAAATAATGGTACTCATATACAAAGCAAAGAATTTGACTCCAAATCTGCATTTGTGTACACGTATAACAACAATGCTTTTGACTTAAGAAACACTGTAATAAAATATTGGCCTATTTTAAGGTCAAATGAGGACAATAACAAATGGCTACCCACTCAACCAACATTTGTTAATGCAAGGAATATGAATCTTAAAAAAAATATGTTTGAGAGACAAAAGCAGCAAATAAAACAAACCAAAGGTACAACAAAGGGTACCTTCAAATGCAACGCTTGCAAACAATGTGCACATATATTGAATGCAGGCTCTTTATACATTAAATCAAGAAAGTTTAGGGTCAAACCAGATTTGTATTACAATTGTTCATCCAAAGGGATAGTTTATATAGGTCTGTGTCAAGTTTGTGAAAGTTTTTATATTGGAAAAACTGAGCGGGCGCTACGTAAGAGGATATACGAGCACCTCTACGACATTCAGAAAAAGAAGGAGTCCAATGCCTTTTACAGGCATCAGACAGTATGCCCTGGGATGACCTTAAAATTTTTTGTTTTAGAACAAGTTCCCTTAAATCCTCGAGCTGGTGACTGGGAGGCCACTGTTGAGTACAAAGAATTAATTTGGCAACTTAGACTAAACGCAACTAAACCATCCGGTTTAAATGATGCCATAAGTATCAGTAGTCTATTGAAATTGAGACGAGCAAAACTATAATAACAATCTATACAGCTAATGTTGGTTAGAAGGTTACAACAGGTGGAGGTGGATGTATAGTCTTTGAAAACTATTTTGATGTTGAAGGATATATGTACACAAACATTTCTAACACAAAAAGGTTTTAATACATATAAAAACTATTTTTAAAATAAAGCATGGACATACCAAGCTAAACACTTTGATTTTTAGCACAGGATGTTTTAGATAATATGTTTCTTTGGTACACATTTCATCACATGTATGCATTTTATCATAAATGTAGTTTTTTACACATTCAAATATGTATGGTAGTGTATTTATTTATTATATTTATAAAGGTTACTGATAGATTATAGGTCATTATTCTAAAATATTTACATTAATTTATTTACATACAGTGCACATAGTAATATTTTAACATTTTATAGATATTTAAAGTATTAAAGTTATTATTACTGGTGCGACTTGACCCTGATAATAAAGATATTTAGTTAGTACAGGTCACTGACACTATTTCTGCATGATATTTAATAATTTTAGAAATGACGTATTTAAACATGGGGGATTTACTATAAATATACTATAAAGAAAGAACAGGAAACATTGATCGTAGCTTACGATACTTCACAGTTACTAGATGCTTAAACGTAGCTGTGTTGGTATTCATTACATGAATTATATGTATTTCTGTTGTTTTTACCTGGTTTTAATTTGCAATGAATTGCTGACAATTATGGTTTGATTTTTTACATAAAGTTTTAAAATCAATTCTCATTATGGTATCTTAATTAAACTGATTAATTACACTAATTGGTAATGAACTGCCCTATTTAAAGGGAGTTCACTACCCTGCTGTTGTATCTTGAAAAAGCCTGGGATTTACACAGGCGAAAGCGCTTGATGGATTGATTTCTGTTCACCTTATTGTGTTGTTCGTCTTCAAAATTAAAGTGATTTTATTACATCGAAGAGTCTTGGAAGAGTTCATTGGGCATCGTGGTGCTTTTTGCGTTTTATTGTGGTTTTTGTGGGACTTAGTTCGTGTTTTTATTGTCACAGGAGTATTATCTCTGCCAATATGAAAGCTAGAAATAGCAGATAACTGAACCTTCGTGGAATAACTACATCAAGAATGAAACATGTCTGCAAGGAAATCAAGAATAGCCTCAAAAGATGATGAAAAGGGATCCAAACCTTTAGAAAATGCCCAAAAACAAAGCATTTCCACCTGATTGTGTGGACTTTGTGAGTAGATGTCTTCTGGGAAGACAAAAAAAATATGTCCCACTCTCTCAGAAAACTTGAGATCTCTGGCCATCATGGGAATTGGAGAAACCATGTGGTTAGTTTCAGAGTCCAGAGTTTAGGTGGGCCAAGCCTGCTGGGTGAGAGATCAGATCCAGAATGGGATCCAGCACCCACTGAGAGTACTGCAGAAGAGGCCACAGAAAGGGAGCCAACAACTGATGGGGCCAAAAGGGAGCAATGAGGATCCACAGTCATTGTGCAACAGATGGCTTCCTGAAAAAACATTAATCAGAGGAGTGGGAGAATAAGCGTACAGGAGACCCAGGAGCCAAGCATATAGGACAGCTTCCCAGGATGACCGTCTCTGAGGAGGAACTAAGGCATAAAAATGTTATACTCTGTGTTATATCAGGAAGCAAATAGATCACAACACAGAGTGCCCCAACTCCAGAACATCTGAGCTGCTACCCACAGATTTAGGACCACTCATGGGGAATGATGTTCCTTCTGAGACTGTCTGCTAAAATGTTGGATTTTTCTGGGATATGCATTACTACCAGAAACCATTGAGTTGAAATTGCCCACTGCCAAACTCTCATGGCCTCCTGATAACAAGGATAGGGCTGTGTTCCTCCATGTTTGTTCAGATAACAAATCCTCAGATTTAGGGACCACACACGAGGAAGGATGTTCCTGCTCAGACTGTCCACTAAAATGTTGGATTTTCCTGGGATATGCATTACAACCAGTAACCATCAAGATCAAATTGCCCACTGCCAAACTCTCATGGCCTCCCAATAAGGAGGGTAGGACTGGGCTACCCCATGTTTGTTCAGATACCAAACTACCAACAAGTTGTCTGCCTGCACACAAATCACATCCTTGAGGAGGAAGTCTTGAAAAGCCTGAAATATAAGGAGGACTGCTCTCAGCTCCAATACACTGATGTGAAGAATGGCCTTGAATGTAGACCAAGTCCCTTGGACTTTCTGCCCTTCAAAATGTCTCCTCCACTCAAGAAGGGAGGCATCCACTATGACCGTGAATGTGGGGGAGGAAAAACAAATGGTCTCCTGGCCAACATTGTGGGAGACTACAACCACCGCTTGATTCGACTTTGACAGACTCGCATCAAAATGATGGGAAAATCCATGCACTGGGTTAAGTAGGACCACTGTTTTGCTAGTGTCCACTGCAGTATCCTCATTTGGTATTTTGCCAGTGCAACTAAGCAAATCGCTGCAGCCATGTAACCTAAGAGTCACAGAAGCACAGAAGCCAGAATTTCCTTGTGAGATAGTACTAGACTGGCCTGAGCAGGAAGGGTAGACACTCTGTGTACCGGAACTCTTGCAATCGGACACTGTTTAACTCAACTTCATTATCATCATCAGCCCCCTTTTTCCCATTTTTTTCTACATGGGGTTGAAGAATCATGTTAACTGTTGCCAACTCTCTCGATTCAGTGCCACACTCCTGCCTTCTTTAACACTCATGCCTGATTGTCGCATATCTTCTTTCACACCATCCACCTCTTTGCTGGATGTCCTCACTTCCTCTTACATTCTTATCTGTGCTTAGTTTCATCCCATGTGCTTTCAGTTTTGCATTCCATTCTCTTGTCCTTTGCTAAACTTCTAGCTCAGAGTCAGCGTGTAATGCCACATTGTCTGCATACAGTAACTCTGTTGATCTGCCCCCCTCTGACCTGTTTGCTAATGTAGTCCATCACCAGTATGAATAGCAGTGGGCTCAGAGCTGAACCCTGGTATACACCCACTCCCACTGGGAATCCCTCTGTGAGAATGAAGACTGTTCATACTTGGGTAATTGGGTTCTTGTACATTGCCTGCACTAATTCTACCAATGTTTATGGGACTTCAAACCACTGGAGTACTGCCCAGATCAGCTTTCTTAGAACCTTGTCATATGCTTAGTTCAAGTCTAGGAATACCCAGTTGGACTCTCTTCCTCATCTCTATCTTTTGTTCAAGTATCTGTCTCACTGCAAACATCTGATCAGTTGTGCTGCATCCTGATCTGAATCTGAAATGCTCATCTCTAAACTTACATTCTACTACTTTGTGTAGCCATTTATTAATCACCGTCTCCATAACTTACATGCAATATGATAGGAGTTTGATGCATCTGTACTGCCCACAGTTGTGGATGTCCCCTTTGTTCTTGTACACTGGCATGAGTATGCTTATTCTTCAGTCATCTGGGATGCGCCTTTCTCTCCACACTGCTATTAGTACCCTCAAGAGCCATTTCTCCCCTATCTCACCCAGCATCTTTATCATATCTGCTGTGACATCATCTGAGCCTGCTGTTTTGGCTGACCTCATTTTGCTTAGTGCTGTTCTTACTTCTTCTAGGGAGGGCTCCTCTTCTTCTCTCATCATAGGCTGTTTCTGGGGCAGTACAACTTCTGTGATGTTTTCTTCATTCAGAAGCTGCTGGAAATACTCCTTCCATCTGCCTTTGATGTCCTGTGGCCTTGTGAGCAAGTTGTTGCTGGCATCCCTTATGAAGGGTTTCTATCTTCTTTATCTTTCTATCTTTAGCTTGCAACCTGACATAGCTTCTTTATGCCACTTACTGAGTCACTTTCCAGATGTTAGTAGAGTGCCTTTCTGATGCCCTAATCTTTGCTATTGCAACCTCTTTCTTATCTTCTTTGTTAGCCAACCAGTAGTCCTTACTAGTCTGGTCAGTCTTTTCTATCTCCACTTCTTCCTGCACTCCTTTCTTTTGATGACTTCCTGGACTTCTACATTCGACCACCAGGTTTCCTTATGTACCTTATTTCCATACCTGGCTCGGCCACATGTCTTTTCTGTAATCCCAACACATGCTGGTTTTAGGCACTGACATTCTTGTCAGACACTGTTTAACTGACAGCCTATAAACTCCAACATCTGAATTGGCTGAAGGCTTGATTTTTGATAGTTTACGGTGATTCTTAAAAAAGACACAATTGGAGTAAGGCATCTCTGGCCCTGACGAAAGTTGCCCGATGTAGCACTTCAGCTTCATTTTTGAATTTTGTAGTTAGTCCCTACTACTGCAGATGCCAGCACGTCCTGCTGATGTACATCCTAGGTTGGTTTACACATATACACTGAAACTACATCTAGGTATGGTTTGTAATTACTTGTTATATTAGGTTGTATATGATCATGCTTATCAAGCCTTTTATTCTTCATAAGTTGTCATAGTTTGTGCAAACTCAGTACATGTTGGTCTACTGTATTTCTCCTGCTAAGCAACTATTAGTCATTTTGCTATTATGCTTCATGCCTGACTTTTTACTGCAAAAGTTGTTACTGAATGTGCAAATGCAGTACATGTTAGTTACTATTTCACCTGCTAAAGTATTATTAAAATTTTATAGCAAATGAATACATGCCTTGTAAGTGTTCTCAGCAGTTAGTGATAGAGCATGGCTAGCAGTTAGCTTGGCTATCCTGCAACCTCTAATCTACCATTACAGCCTGATTTTTGTGATACTGTAGCAGCACTTGCGGCCTTCAGCTCATTTAATTAAGCCTATAATTCTTTAGCCTAGCACAAGCGGCACACGTGTACATTGTAAAGATTTTTCTTTTCTTTTCTGTAATGCTTCTCTTATGAAGAGACCACACTGTGCCAAATAGACCGTCGGGTCAATATCTGGTTTATACTCTGAGTACTTGTTTTACTGGCAGGTCTGTTGTTGCTTTCTATCTCACATTATTCTATGAAGTTAACATTGTAGTTTACACAAGGCAAAGACCAAGTGGTTTCAGATAGCTTATTATCTGTCCAAACACTGTGTTGTTCAGATTGTATTTTTGGTTAAAGTTAAGTAAGTCTAGCTCATCTAATCTCAGTCTCTGCATTCCCTCCTACTTATACCCATGTGTTCTTTCTACCTTCTCCTTACAACCCACTACCATCTTTTGACTGACCCCCTCCTCTACCTTTTAACTTTGAACTGCCTAACCCCTAGACTGTGGTACATATTACCTTTGAGGCTGTTACTATCCTTAACTCCCTCCACTCTTAAATCTTCCAAACTCTGTACTTGCACCAGTTTTAACTGTTTCCCTCTCTCTTCACAGGCTGTAAGCTCCAAGCTACTATCCCTGCTAGTGGAAGGCGACCATACCCCTGCATCTGAAACACCACATTCAGCTCTATTTGATTCACGCCTGCAAATAACAGTTAAAGTATGTTTCTTCACCCTAGCCCTACTGTCTGTAATATGTTAATGCAAATCTGTACCTCCAACCTCTAGTCACACATCACCAGAATGACTTTGGACTCCCCTCCCTTTTCCCATTTTTCTCTGTACATGGTGATAATCTCTTGTAGGGTCTGCTGGATATATTAAAACCCTATTCTATTATCCCACCCAAGCTCCAGCACTCCGACTTCCTGTATTGGGCTGCAAAGTATGCTATGCACATTGTACAACTTCTTCTTAAATTCCTTACTGGAGAGTTCTGAGTAAAATCTTGTCTCAGTAGCTGATTGTTTTTCACTGAGTTAATTGCAGTTCCAGGCTCAACCTGCTCCATTTGCCTCTCTCTGCTAGGGCTCACTCTGCTCCCCTAGACTACCCTCACTCCCACCCAGCCTCATTTTACTTAAATTATACCTACCCAAACCACACACCCCTCCTTCCCTCAGACTACCCACACCCATCCTCTTAATTACCAACCCAATCATATCGACCTCTCCTTCTCCACTATACACTCCATTCACGACACTCATCCAATCTCACTCTACCCCTCTCCCTTCATTTCTTTTTTTTACTGCCCCTCCTAACTACCCACCATGCATCGCTACTTGTCCTTATTAACCAATACTCTCCTACTGCATTTCTTCTACCTCATGTACAGCTCCACCTCTCTCCACTCATATGGAATCAGACACCCACACTCTCCTACTCTTCCACTGTCCACCCACCACCCACACCCCCACATTTATATTGACATCAGGCCACAACTCTATAACAGCCCAACCTCTCTTCTCCTACCCTTCAAACACAAACACCCACTGTCCTAATTCCTCAGTTCTCAGATATCAGAATCTAATTAATAAGCTACCTTCTAGTACACAGTACAACACAAATTAAACTCCAAGCTGACACCCATCCCAACCCAGGACCCACTATAAACTCCTCACCCTGCTCACCATCTTCCCCACCTAATACCCCAACACATTCTAGTCAATCTATCACACACCCCCACCCCTACCCCCTCTTCCAAAAACCTGTAAATCTGACCTGCCCTTTACCAGTTTCATAGCTGTAATAACTGAAAACTGGTTAAAGGCCCACATTAAAGACAAAGAAGTTATCACAACCAGATATAACATCATTAGACTAGGCAGGTTAAACAAGGAGGGGGTGGAGTCGCCATTATATTTAAAGACACCCTCAAAATTGAACAGTTAAACTGTGCCCTCCTGATCTACCTAACTCAGAAATCCTAACTACCCGCCTTGAAATCAACCCAAACAAAACTATAATTATCATAGCCACCTATTTCCTCCCAGGCAACAACCTTTCCACCATTGAAGGTCTACACTCTTGGGCATCTACCAATTTCAACAAAGAGACTATAAGTCTTGGCGATTTCAAACTTGATTGGCACTCCTGCTCATCCAATAACCCTTCTAACTTCCTAAAGCTTTTCAACTTCACCCAAACCATATGCTGTCCAACTCGCACAGACAAACACTTCAAAAAGCAGTCAACATTAGATTGGATATTGACTAACAAGCCCAACCTAAGTCACATAGCCGTCTGCCTTCCAGACTCCTTAAGCAACCACTTTCCAACCTTTCTATACAGAAAATGTGTGCATACCCATAGCAATATCATTTAGAAATATGTCCGTAGTATGAAAAAATTCTTCCCCTCTACCTTTAACCTACTACTTCAACAATGCGACTGGACACCACTTAGAAACCTCCCACTAGATCAGGCTGTTCAGTATTTCAACACCACCTTTCGCAAAACACTCAATCTTGTTCCCACCAAGAAAATATGCTCAAAAACTAAGCACCTCCCCTGGCTAACCAATGACACCAAATTACAATTCAAACACAGGGATAGGTCCTGGACAGCTTACCATACAACCAAAGATAAATTAGTCTTCATCACATATCAACAGTTACAAAACCTAGCTACGAAACAAATAAAAACAGATAAGCAAACATACTTCTAAACATGTCAACAGAAACACCTAAACAACCCCCCAAAATACTTGCAAAGCATTAACTATCTGCTCAGCCCAGGACATACCCCAACCCCTGCACCAGCCACCTCAAACATTTCTAACCCTGTGGCAACTCAATTTGACTCTCACTTTATAAATACAATCACCTCCCTGCTTGGCAGCCAGGCAAATCAATGTCTTATTCTTCCTACTCCCAACTCAGATCATCCCAACCCCTTCACTTTTACTCCCATTCAAACTAGCTACATAAAACACTCCTATCCAAACTAACCCCCTGCTTCTTGCAGCAGACCAATTATCCAAACCAATTTCTAAAAATTGTCGGCCCTTCAATTTGCTATCTTATACCTATCCTGATTGACCACTCCATCACAAAACAATATGTCCCAGTTCTCTAGAAAATATAACACATCATTCCCTCCACAAAGGTGGACCCTCTAGAGAATGAACTAACTACCGTCCCATAGCCCATCCTCTCCCCTTTTGCCAAACTCTTAAAAAAATGCATTCACAACTAACTTCTCAACCACTTCCTTAATCACAGCATACTATCCACCTCTCAACATGGCTTTAGACCTAAACATAGCACTAGCACTGCCCTAATGATTTTCACCAACACCATTCAACAACTCATAAATGAAGGCCAGCTAGTCTCATCTATCTTCCTGGATATGTTTACAGCTTTCAACTGCGTTTCCCACCAACTGTTTCTCAACTAACTCTCATCTTATGGCCTCAGTTCATCATCTCTGCCCTGGTTCCATAGCAATCTTTCCAACTGTCAGCAAGCCACCAAATGGGAGAACAGTCTTTCCCCCTACTCCCCATTTCAGTTGGTGTACCTCAAGGCTCCATACTAGGCCCTCTCCTCTTTAGCATATTTACAAACAACCTCAGCTCTGCAACTCAACTAGCCTATATCATCCAGTATGCCGATGACTCTACACTTACCTGCTCAGCCCCCTCACCCCAGAGACTTCAAACAGAAATGCAAACTTCTTTTCGGGACATAGAAAAATACCTCACTGAACATCAACTCATACTAAACCTTAATAAAACTAAGATAATAGTTTTCAGAAATAATAAATCCAAACCTATTCAGTCCTCTGTCACATTCCTCTTCTCGAATGGTATCAAGATAGAACCCACAAGCCAGACCAAACTTCTAGGTGTCATAATGGATGACCATCTAAAATTTGATAAACATATTTCCCTGACAATCAAAAAAGTACACACCAAACTTAGCACCCTCTACAGGACCAAGCCCTCACTGAAAGTGCCAGGCTAGCCACTGCTCAATCTCATTTGCTTTCTACCCCCTTCTACAGATCTCATATATTTACAAACCTACGAAAAACTGACCTTAATAACCTAGAATCCTGCTACAAAAAAATTGCCAAGTTTGCCACTGGTCACCTACACAGAACCCACCACTGCATAGTCCTCTCCCATCTCAATTGGCTAGAACTTCCTAACCTTTTATTATTCAATCAACTCACCATGGCCCACAAATCAGTCCACCAACCCAGTAATTGCCCTGCACTTGCTAACTTAGTCCAACCTAGTTTAAATCTCAGGTCACTTAGATGTTCAGACAAACTAATGCTAAAAGTTACCCACTCCCGCAACTACCATGGCAACTTCCTCTATTCTCACAAAATTGCCAAACTTTGGGACACTCTTCCTCAGCCCATAACAAAAAATCCTAACTATCATGAGTTCAAAAAACTCCTAAAGGACTACCTAGTCAATCATTGGCTTTGTTCCTGCCATACTCCAGGTTAAATCTGCCTACCCCTAACTACATCATTTAATTCCTCTTCTTCTAACTCTAGCCCTTTCCTGTGGCTACTATCCATCCTATTTGTACCCTACAGTAATACTAATATCCTGCATTTTTCTTCAGCATCTTGGACATGGTTTCATATGCAATATTGCTGTTCATGTACTGCAACTGTTATGTCAATGTCATTGCCCTGTGTATATTGTATCTCCCTAATGCTTCACTGTATATGCTGTGTACTCTTAACACTGTTACTTAAATTGTAATTGTTTTGTATATAATTAATATTGTCAATTTGTAAGCAATGTTAGTTTCTTTACTATTTTACTTAATGGAGCTTTTCTCCCCGGGCCTATGCTGATAATGGGCTCCTGGCCAAGTCAGACATTACTTGTTAAATAAATGTAATAAATAAATAAAAATAAATAAAATAAATGTAAGCAGTGAAAAGCCAATCATCCAGCTAAGGAAACATCTGGAAACAATGCAGTCTGAGCCAGGCTGCCATAATTACCATGCACCTGGGGAGCACCTGGGGGTGGTGGTGAGACTAAAGGGGCAGTTCCATGAAGTGATAATAACTGACTCGCAACCAGAAATGTAGATATCACTTGGACCACTTTGCTATCTTTATATGATGGTAGGTGTCCTTGAGATTGATTGAGCACACCCAGTCATCCTTCTTCAAAAGAGGTAGAACTGACTGCAGCGCAACCATCCAGAACTTGGTTTGTTTTACAAAGAGATTCAACTTACTTGAATCCAAAATTGGTTGGGCATCTTTGTTCTTCTTTGGAACTAAAAATGAACCTGGACTAGACCCCAGATCCGCATTGGTCTGATGGGACTTCTTGGATGACTCAATTTGTGAATAGCTTTCAAATTTCAATAGCTGTATCCCTTCTGTGGCAGGCTGGCATGCCTCAAAAGTGCTTGGCATTTAATTTTGGTGGAAATAAAAATGGAATCATGTAAGCTCTGCATGTGACTCTTAAATTTATTAGGGGAAGGGACCGATAAACTTTCTTCTGAGATGCCTTCTTGGTGGCTGCCACCACTACAACTGCATCTGTGGTGGGACCCTTACTCTAATGTTGTCAATCTTTGCAAGGGGCCAAGATCTTATCAGGCTTTTTAGGTAGAGATTCCAAAGTATCAGGCTCCCTCGAGCTCCTCCAAGGGACTAAGTCAACAAGCATGGCGAGAGGGGGAGCCAACCAGGATATAGATGGGCCCACCCCAAAAATCTCCAAAGATAATGACTCTTCTGAAGATGGGGCTTTGACTGCTTGTCCCACATGCTGGCAAAGCAGCTCCATGAGATTACCAAATGAGGCATCTTCATGGGGGGATTTTGGGGACCCCTCTCCTTCCTCAATGTCAGTAACCTCTGTGAGGGATTCCTCTTTGGAATCCCTCTTTGGAATCCAGGTGCTTCCTCTTGCAGCACCTCTTGCCATGACCCTCTGGCATGGGAGAATCTAGAGGACAGGTTGAAGAGGCAGGGGGCCCTGAGTGTGGGGCAGTCTGGAGCCCTACTGAGGTGGGCTGTCACAGAACAAGCTGGTGCAAGTCCACAGGCACAGACATGAGGAGAACAGGAATTCTGGCTGGTGCCAACCACTCTGTCTGTGGACCAGAGAGCATCCTTTCTACATCAATGGCAGAGATGGAAACTGGCCACCCAGAGTCTGCAGCCTCTAGGATCTGAAGACTCCAAGGACATGCCAGACTCCTGACTCACTCCTATCCGCCCCAAAGTCAAGATGAGAGCTGAACTATCAAGTACTAGGGTGCTGACAGGGAGGGCCAACTCTGAATACTGAATGAAAGGTAGACTCCAATCAGGTTAGAGACCCACTCCAATCAGAGATCCCCAGAGTTGAGACAGTCAAGTTAGGAGTGGAAGCAGGAATCAGCCACTCACAAACTTCATCCCCAAGCATGGTAATGAATAAGCAACTAGTATTATTCCTGTCAGAAAACTCCTTTTCAAAATTTAGACTGACAATAAAAATGGCAGGTACATTGTCACACCACTCAGTGCACACAAATACTAACATTCCTCTACTACACCCTGTCCATATAAACACTTCTTGACAGTAAACTTTTCAATAAATTACACAAAGTTTATATAAGCAGTACATTTTGTCACAAAAATGGCCCCCAGAATAACAGAGCTAAAAACAGTGGTCTCTGACAGGAAACTTCTGATATTGGAAAGAATACTGGGTTTCTTAAGAGGAAATATTGTTAAAAAGCCCTGTTTAAAAATAGTATTTTTTTCTTTAAAAAGCAATAGTTTGTGTAGAGTAGTTTCCCTGCTGTTGACTTATGTGCCAGTATTGAAGCTGACAACCAGTTGCTGCTCCTGTGAAGCCTTTCAGCTGTTTCTTTCATGAGGCAGCAAGAAAGTCCTGAACAAGTCTTCACTCTGACTGCTGATTCCCATCCAGAGGTGTGACCAATCACCAGTCACAGTAAAGGTGTGGGAGGATGCCAAGGCTTTTTGAAGCTGAACAGCTGATGTGCCCAGGGCAGTACACAACCCATATAACCTAAAAGCTGCTGCAGCAATGGGAATTATGAACACTCCTTTCAAAAACATTTTAACATGATAATGCATTGAAAGGTGAGGATCCATGATCAGATATGTTGAAAGAGGAATAAGAAAGGCCAGATGATAATAACTCACAAATACAGTAAAACCAGAGAAATACTAACATTGAAAAGGTCCTGATTCTTGTATTGGCAGAGATTAGAAAGTCTTTTCCATTTGCTAATATATGATTTCAAAGTATCAGGTTTCTTTGCTTCCTTTAATATCTGTTGCATATACTCAGAAAATAAGTGCCTAAAAGGTACCTATCACTCAGGTAGTTAGTTAAAGTTGTTTAGTTGTTTCAAGATGGGATGCATCAACCCCCCCCCCCCCCCATCTTATGTGAGTAGGTCCAGTCTGTGAGGAATCTTGTTGTAACTGCCCTGGCCATCTCCAAAAGAAGTGAGAACCACTGTTGTCTGAGCTAGAAGGGAGTCACCAAAATGATCTCTGGAGAGGCCTTCTGAATATTTAGAATGACCCTGGATATCAGAGAAAAGTATGGAAAAATATACAGGAATATTCCTGTCCAAGGAAATGAAAAATGCATCTGTTTTCTGGGTCTTCTTGCATTCAGCCCTCAAGCAGAATTTTGCCAGTTGTTTGTTGTGAATGGAGGCAAATGGGTCTACCTGAAGTGCTCCCCACAGCTGGATCAATTTCTGGAAGACCCACTAATTCAATTTCCATTTGTGAGGGTCTATCTGGGTCCTGCTCAACTTGTCTGCACCCAAATTTTGTTCTGACAGTATGCAAGATGTCTGAAAAACAAGAGAATATGCTGAAATGCTATACCTGAGGCTACCACGGCTAGGCTGCATAAGATGTGGTTCACCCCTGTATATATGCCACACTAATGTGGTATTGTCTGTAACCACTCATAATTGTCCTGGGAGCCATAAATTATGACATTTTATATCAGGCATTTATTACTGCTGACATCTCCTTTACATTTATGTGTTTTAGTCCGAACTCCTTTCTCCATAGACCCTGCACTACACAGACATTGCTCCTCGGGTAAAGTCTGATGTGTCTGTAGTTACAGACTGTGCTGCAGCTGGAAGGGAAAATGGAAGACCTAGATTCAGAAAAAAATGGTCTTTCTACCAAAGGAGTTTCCTTTTTACAAATTCCAATTCAGGAACCTGGAATGTAAGGGGATGCTGATGTTGGGACCATACTGATTTCAGGTACCACTGCATTTTTCTCACGTGGAGTATTGCTAGAGGAATCATGAGAATCATGGATGCCATAAAACCCAGTACCCTGAGAAATGTCTTGCTGGGACCTTGGTCTGAGTGGAAAAACTCGGGAATAAATCTAGATATGGATCTACTTTATTAATAATTTACACTCTCTTTCAATCAGGGCTTTCTTATTCAATATACAGACAATTTTACTATCATTTGCTCTGCTGACTCTATATCTGACCTCCATCATATTACTCAAATCACCTTTACTGCTATAGAAAACTGGCGTAGCAAAAATCATCTGTTGTCAGTCCTAACAAAACCAAGCTAATTCTATTCACCCCTAAGAAAAAAAAAACGTTAAACAAAATCAATTCACAATACTCTCTCAGAGCAAAACAGCACCTGAAGTAGCACAGCACCTCCACTAAATTACCAGGAGTAATAATAGATGGACACCTAAATTTGACCTACATATTCAGCAAAACAATAAGAAAACTAACCAAAAACAAGACATTTTGTATACTAGTATAGTAGTATCATATATCTACTTCCCTCTCTCACCTATGGTGCTCCATGACTCACCAATTTACTATCTACCCTAAAATAAAAACCTGAAATGTGTTACAACAAAGTTGCTACGTTCTCTACTAATGCTTTATATTCCACCCTCCATTGTACAGCATTACACACTCTTAATTGGCTGGAACTACCTCACTGTCACTCCTACTTGCAATTAACAGCTGCACATAAACTTATATATAAATCTTCCAAATGTCCCTCCTTCTCCTCACTTTTCACCAACCATCTACCCAAAAGGACCAACTTTTATACTCCTGCTCGGTAGCTAGAACTTGGAATGCTCTTCCTTTAACACTTAGATCCATCCAAATCATTCTATCTTGTAAAACTTCCTTACATAATTACTTCTCTACTATCTGGATCTGCAATTGTACCAATCCTCCAACTTTTAACACTTGACCACCTCTATTTCCAGAGCTCCTGTTACACTCATACACTAAATACTCAATTTGTTTCCACTTTTACCCTTATGTAATATCTGCATAATAAATTAACTGCTACAAGTTGACTACCTTATGCTGATGCTTAATCAATATTTGTGATTCTCACTCTAATATTAGTTTGAATTAACTGTACTAATGGATATGCCTCTTAATTTTACCTCAATTCCTATCAATTGTTAATTTGCCTGAAACTGAATGTATTTTGTGAATTTCTCCAAGTGATCAATTTTCATCTATGTATATATACACTTTGGAAGTTAACTTGATTGCTATGGAATTTGTTTGTGGAAATCTTTCTAATTGTTCATGATTATTCCATGTACTTGTATTTTTGGAGCTTTCCTCCCTGGGTCTCCACTGAAAATGGTCTCTTAATGCCCCAGTGGACTATCCTGGTAAACAAATGCCAATAAATAAATAAAATAAATACTTTTTCATGTGGAAGAAAAAGATCTCGTCACTTAGTTTCATCTTGCACTCTGTACAAGAAGAAGGTTTTAAGACATTCACTGCCAGTTTTGCCTGTGTGGCTCATACAATCATGCTGGTATCCTATTATCATATTAGTAATGATGTAATAATGTGAACCTGCTGCAATAATGTTAATGGTTTTATAAACTTCAGGGAGGCACACAGTGGTAGCCATGTATGTCTATTCCAAGATCCCTAACACAGTAGATATAAAAGTATCAAGAAAAGACGTATAAGAAGTAGTACTTATGAACACTAGCAACTGGTCTTATTATCATATGGTACTAAATTAAATTTTAACAAAAATTAACTTAGCTTGTGTATATATATATATATATATATATATATATATATATATATATATATATATATATATATATATATATATATTTATATATCTTCTTAAGTGCTTCACACATGCATACTGGTTATGAGTTAGACTATTTTACTTAGTAACAATTTTCATACTAAATATCCTCTAAAGTCATTGAACAGTATGGGCATCTCACAGAATTGGAAATATTTTATGAAACAGTACTATAAATAACATTTGATTAACCGAGAATAAAGTAATAAACTGATTCTTGCAGCCTTCCCTTACATACTGTAGACCTCTTAGCAAGGCACTTAATTAGATCAGCATTTCCAAGCTACTTTGGAAAACATGCCACTGTATGTAGTGGGCCTTACCCAGTTAATTAAAAAAACTTTTTCCGGTAATATAAGAATGTCATTTGGTCTTGATAAATGTGCAAAAGCAACCTTCAAAGGAGGAAAACTGCAGCATCAAGAAAACATCAGTTTGGAACAATAATGTGATATAAAAGAACTTGAGCAAGAGGGAATGTATAAATATTTGGGAATTGAAGGATCAACAATAAAACAGCAACGGATGTGAATAAAACTTAGTAAGGAATATTTTAGAAGACTTAAATTAATCCTAAAAACAGTGTTGACATCCAGGAACAAAATTCAAGCTATAAAGCAATTTGTTGTTAGTGTCTTAACTTACAGTTTTGGAGTGATTGATTTGCCCCAAAATGTGTTGGATACGTTAGACAGGAAAGCAAGAAGGATGCTTCATGCTCACTAAATGATTTATAAAATCAGTACATACCAAAATTATATATTCCTGTTCGGAAGGAGATATGGGCCTCCTTGAAATTGATTACATGTATAGATCTGCAATTGGGGAACTGCACACATATCTGCTGACCTCAAAAGACCCAAACGTAGTGAAAATTTTGAAACATGAGAAGACTAAATCTAAGATGACTTTTCTCTGTAGTCTAGCAGATGCATATCGGAGTCAAGCAGGAATGGAAATTAAACCAGAAGTAGATAAAAATCACGCAGCAACGGAATGTCCCAAAAAATGAAAGAATATAAGGTGAAGGACCACATGAAAGGGCAAGAAATGTAGAAAAATCATAAATATAATTACAAGTATAGAAAACTTCTGAAAGAACCTCATGTTGATCAGGAACGAATGCAGGAATGGTTAAGAAGAGGTGAATTTAAACCATGAGATGAAAGGTTAATATTGGTGGCCCAATATAGTGGATTATGTATGCACATTGGTTTATAAAGTCCATTGAACATGTGGGAGAAACAGACAAATGTAGGTTTTGTAAAACAGAATTTGAAACAGTCGCATACCTCATTGCTGGTTGTGACATACTAATGACAGAAGGACTGTATACTGAAAGGCATAATAATGTGGCAAGACTGTTGCACTGGGGACTGCACAAACATTATGGCATTGAAGTAGCTGCAAAACACTGGAAACATGAGCCACAAAGCATCATAGAAAATGAAGTCTACATCACATGGGATCACCCATTACTAACAGTTCAAAAGACAGATGCTAGAAAACAGGATATAGTGGTCCATGAAAAGAAGACAAAAGCAGCACTGATCACTGAAATCACCACACCCAGTGACTAGGGTGTCTTCTGTACAGAGAGGCACAAAGTCATAAAATATCAGGATTTGCAGGCAGAAACGAGAGCAATGTGGAAGAAAGATACCCATACAGTTCCAATAGTAGTAGGGGCAATGGGTTTTATAAAAATGAATATACAAGCGTATTTAGATATGTTACCAATATATGTAACTCCGTACGAATTGCAGAAGGAGTCATTACTGGGCACATTGCGGGTGTTGTATAGAGCACTTCTGGCTAACATCAAAGATTGAAACAATACTAATTTCATGCACGTTTATCATACTTTGACTTAGGAATGTGGTCCATTCCCATCATGGTATTAGAAACCCAAACGATTTGGAGAAATTAAAACAAAGAGCTTAATAATTAGATTAGCGTTTCCAAGCTGCTTTGGAAAACATGCCACTGAATGTAGTGGGTCTTACCCAATTAACTAAAAAAGTCATTCAATTCATTAAATCTACAGCCAATTCTTAGTTTAATTAGAGGAGCAAAGTGTACTGAGTGTGAAGCTTATGACTTTAGAGCACAGATAAGCTAAGGTGTCTGCAGTCCCAGTAACAATACTATGACAAGACTTATAAGAGGATTAAAATAGCTAAGGACTGTTCTTCCCATCTGGAGCATCAGCTGTCTGCTTAAGCAGTTAAGTTCTTCTGGGGTGGAAAGTAAAATACTATGCAAATGCTTTGGACTGTACCATGAAGAATCCTCTTTTATCACCCCTGCAGAGAATTTGCACATGAATAAAGTAAAGGTACAGGTATAACTTAAAGGGAGAAAAACCCAGTATACAACTTTCTTTCTTTCTACCCCAACAATACAGCAGCTTCCAACTGCTGGATGAAACTAGTACTGCTGTCCATAGAAATGAAATGTCAGTTTTCCAAAGAGAAACTTTAAACAATGCCAACCACTTATCTACAGTGACTATTTTCTGTGCTCAGCAAATATCGTCAGATCCTCCGTGTGATGAGAAAGGGGATTTACTCTCCTCAGCACCTACTCAGTATTACTATCTACAACTCTTTCCGGCTCATTATAAAGGGCTATCATCTCCCAAAACCTGGGTTTTGGGGATTGGAAAAAAAGAAGTTATGTACTCAACATAACGTTCCATGTTTGTAGTCCATCTCGCCCTTCATTCTTACATATGGGTTCGGAGCCGATCCTCGGCTCCGACTCGGCCGATTACAAAGCTCGAAATCTCTCAGTTGGGTCATAGCAAGGTAGGTATCCCATAATGCACTAGTAAGAATCCCCAGATCTTGTTTGCTGCTGTCTATAAAAGTGATAGAAAAAATTTCCACAAGGAACAACAAAGATGAAAGGTCTCCACCCTACAGAAGAGAAATACTATCTTGTCTCTAGATCCTCCAAGAATACATGGATGGGGTAGGTGGGAGAAGAATGAAGGGCGAGATGGACTACAAACATGGAATGTTATGGTAAGTACATAACATCTTTATGTTCTGTAGTCCTATCTCGCCTTCATTCTTACATATGGGACAGTATCCTTAGCACCTTTTTCTCGGGTGGCTCACTGGAATATACTCCTAAGAACCGTGGAACCAAAGGGCTCTACCTCTTGAGGGCAAATCCAATTTGTAATGAGTAATAAAGGTATCAGGGGTAGCCCAAGTTGCTGCTGCACAAATACTGTCAATTGTGGCTCTGGCTTGAAAGGCAGCAGATGTGGATAAGGATCTCGTAGAATGAGCCTTAATTTTAAACGGGAGTTCCTTTCCTTTGGAAGAGTAAATAAACAAGATACAGTTTGAAATCCATTTTGATAGAGTTATCTTAGAGACTGGCATACTTTTCTTGTCTCAGAAAAAGATACAAACAATTGGTCTGATTTTCTAAGTTCCTTGGTTCTATGTAGATAGAACCTTAACTGTCTGTGAACATCAAGTTGATGAAATTTATATTCTGCACTGTTTAAATGATTAGGAAAAAATACTGGCAGTTCGATAGTTTGATTCAAATTGGACTGAGAGCAAACCTTGGGGATGAAGGACAGATTTGTACGAAGGGAAACTCTATCTCTATGAAAAATCAAGTAAGGAGGTTTGACTGACAGTGCTTGCAACTCTGACACTCTTCTGGCAGATGTAACAGCTACTAGAAAAATGGTCTTCCAAGAAAGGGACTTCAGTTCACAAGAATGTGCTGGTTCAAAAGGCGGGGAAGTAAGTTTGGACAGAATGAAATTTAGATCCCAAGGAGATACAGGCTCCTGAAAGGGAGGTCTTGGCAAGGTAGTGCCTTTAAGGAAAGTTTTACACAATCTGTGAGCCATAAGATTAGGCTCATGTTGTCCCAAATGAAAACTGGAGATCGCTGCCAGTTGAACTTTGATTGTAGCAGCAGCTGATCCCTGATGAAAACGTTTGGTTAGGAATTCTAACACCAAGGGAATGGAGGCTGTTTATGGATCTATGTTTTTCTCTTTTCCCAGATAGAAAATCTTTTCCATTTGCTAGCGTATAATTTCCTCGTGGAAGGCTTGTGGGAAGACGTGAGGATATAGGTAACTGCAGGTGAAAAATCATGAAGCATGACTAGGGATGGAAATGGAGCAGCCACGCTGTCAAGTTGAGGGTATGGAGGCAGGGGTGGAGGGTGCCTGACGTGTGTCAAGAGGTCTGGAACTGGGTCCAGAGTCCATGGATCATCTAAAAGGTGAGGCCCGAGAAAGGGGAACCAAATCTGATGAGGCCAGTAAGGAGTGATAAGAATCATTCTGCTTCCCAAGGTCTTTGCTTTCTGGATCACCTTTGATATCAGCGGAAAGGGAGAGAATGCATAAAGAAGTCCCGGAGGCCAATTGTGAACAAGTGCATCTCTCTGTGTCTCCCCCAGAGGGGTGGGATAAGGGAGAAGTAGCTGCTGCATTTGGCATTGATTGGACTGGCAAACAGATCACAGCAAGGCTGCCCCCATTTGCAGAAAATCTGTTCCGCAACTTTCTGATTCAGAGACCACTTGTGAGGCATCAGGATTGCACTGCTCAGACTGTCGGCTATCACACTCGTTGTCCCCGGGATATGTGTTGCCACTAGAAAGCATTGGGAAGATATCGCCCACTGCCAAACACGAAGAGCCTCTCGACGTAGGGGGTAGGATCTGGTTCCTCCTTGTTTGTTTAAATATGATAACATTGACATATTGTTTAACTGGATTGCTTTCGTCCCTAAAGGAAGAAAGTCGTGAAGTGCTTGCAATGCTAGTAGCACTGCTCTCATCTCTAGGACATTGATATGCAAGTGAGCCTCATGATCTTGCCATGTGCCTTGGACAGTCCTGCCTAGATAATACCCCCCCCCCCACCCTATCTGGGAGGCATCCGTGGTCACAGCAGCAACAGGCTGGCGAGGAAGGAAAGGTGTTCCTGTCATTAGTTGATCAGGCTGAATCCAGCAATGAAGGTCCTTTTTGCAAGATTCTGTTATCAGAATAGGATGAGACAGAGGCAGTAGTTGAAGAGATCACTGGGAAAAGAATAGCCATTGAAGGATTTGCATATGTAGTCTGGCTAGTGGAACTAGAGTTATGGTAGAAGCCATGGTCCCTATAAGTTTCAGCACTGTCTTGGCTTTGACTCTTTGTTGAGGAAGTAGACTGTATATCTGTTTATTTATTTATTATTTATTTATTTATTTGCAGTTGGTTTACCAGGATAGTCCATTGGGCCAAATGAACCCATTTTCAATGGAGTCCTGGGGAGAAAAGCTCCAAATAAGGTTACAGTAGGATTTACATCCATATTACAATAATTACAAGAATTTTACAAATATAGTATACAATATGTGGTAGACAGAGTACTGTTCATATTACAGTTAGAGCAAACACTTTTAGGTAGAACAACTGGTGGTAAACATTTTTGATGATACAGTCTAGAGAAGGTAAGCATTTCAATTTAGAAAGTAAGAAACAATTTCAACAGAGCAGACAATGTAGTGAACAAAAATTTTTTTTTTTTTAGGAGGAAAGTGGAAAGTGTCAAGTCAGTATGGATCATGAAGGATGTGAGCATGAGCATTCCCACTGGGAAAGTAGGTGAGAGTGAAGAGATTTTTTGAATGTAAGGTGGTTGAAAGTGGTGCGAATGGCAGGAGGTAGGGAGTTCCAGAGTCGTGCAAAGCTAAAGTTTAGGAGATTTTTACCAGGGGGACGCTTTGGCTTATACAATTCGATTAGATTTTGGTTGTTAGATCTAAGTACCCTGCTGGGACGGTGAAATTTAAATGCAGAAGAAAGAGATGGACAGAGGTCAGGTTTGAAAATGAGCTTATGAGCAAGAGTAAGTTGAGAATAGATAAGTTGGTTAGGAAGTTCAAGCCATTTTAATTTATGGAGTGAAGGGCAATGGTGGGTAGAAGATTTATGGCTGGTAGCGAATTTAGCAATTTTATTGTAACAGGAGGAAAGTTTTGTTTTAAGGGAAGATTGGATGTTGGTTAGGAGTGGGGCTCCGTAGAGAAGAGAGGGGATGAGGAATGAGGTAGAGAGAGTGATTTTAGTGGAGGGTGTAAGGTAGCGATTGTGTCAGTATAGCATGCCTAGTTTTTTATGTGTTTTTTTTATGTTGAGTTGAATGTGAGAGTTGAATTTAAGGTGACTGTCTATTTGAACACCAAGTAATTTAGCATTGGACACCAATTCCACGGATGTGTTGTTGTGGCTGTTAATTAATAGAGAATTAGTACTGATAGAGATGTGTTTAGAGGGGGTAAATACCATTAGTTTGGTTTTAGAGGCATTAAGAACAAGGTGGTTATCTTTCATCCAGAGTTCAGTGGAAGAGAATGCATCTTGTGTAAGCTTTTGTAGTACTGGGAAGGATGTAGCAGTGCAGATGATAGTTGAATCATCTGCGTATTGGATAACGCTGGAGAATGGAATAGAGTTGTGGAAGTTGTTAATGAATATATTAAATAGCAGAGGACCCAGTATGGAGCCCTGGGGAACTCCAGTTGGGGTATTTAGAAAAGAGGATGTGGCCTTTTTCCATTTTACTGCTTGATGTCTATTCGATAAGTAGCTAGAGAACCAGGACAGTGAGGAAGGAGATAAGTTGAGTTGAGAGAGTTTGGTTAGAAGGAGCTTGTGAGAGATTGTGTCAAAGGCCTTTGAAAGATCAAGTAAGAGGGTAGAGACAATATGACCTGAGTCCCGAGCTTTATTTACAGTGTCTAGGAAGGAGAGGAGGGCTGACATAGTGCTGTGGCCGGGTCTAAAACCATGCTGATTTGGAGTGAGCAGATTATTGCCCAAGAGGTAAGGTAGTAGCTGTAAATGGATACACTTTTCTAGGAGTTTAGAGATGGGGGATAAGATAGCTATGGGGCGGAAGTTTGCAATATTGTTGTTATTGCCACCTTTGTGTAAAGGTATGATGTAAGCCTTTTTCCAGATTTGGGGTACCATGCTTTCTTGGATAGAGCAGTTGATTAGTATACTGATGGGGTAGGCTATGGCTTCAGCAGAAATGCTGAGGAAGTAAGAAGGAATGTTGTCAGGGGCATTGGAGCATGGTTTTAGTTTTTGTAAAAGTTTTTTTATTGTGGATGTTGGAATTGGTTTTAGTGATAGAGGTGTGTGAAGAGGGGGTGACAGAGATGGAGAAGGAGTGGTAGTAGAGATGGAGGAGTGGGGAGGAGGTGCATGAAGAGGGGGTGACAGAGATGGAGAGGGAGTGGTAGTAGAGATGGAGGAATAGGGATGAGTGCTGGTGGGAGAAGTGGAGGATGGAGAGGTATTGGAGAATGAAGATGTTAGTTTGGAGATGGAATCTATGAAAAATGAGTTGAATTGTGTAGCTAAGTCCTTGTCAGAAGCATTGGGGTCAGGAGTGGGGTTGAGTAAGTTGCCAGGATTGATAAGGGTAGATATTCCTTTCCAGAACTTCTGAGGGTTTGTTTTATTATTGTTTTGAAGTTTGGAGAAATAGTTTTGTCGATCAGCAATAATGAGCTTTTTTACTTTATTTCTGAGTGTTTTGAATTCAAGATGGGAGAGGGGAGATTTATTTTTATGGTAAAGTGCCCAGACTTTATCTCTGTGTTTCATAGCTGCTAGAGTAGTTTTGGTTAGCCAAGGGGTAGTTTTTAGTTTTATTCTTTTGGAGCTTAGGGGAGCATGGTGATCTAGGATATTTAAAAAGATCTGTTGTCTGAGATTTTGTATTCTGTCTGCAGAAAGATGAGCCATCATGGTGACTGTGTCTATTTCTGCGCCTATAAAAGTCACATATTCAGAGGGCGACAAGGCAGACTTTTCCCAATTTATCGTAATCCATAGCTGAGTGCAGAGCTGTATGATTGAATCCCTGGCTTGTAGAAGTAGGTGCCTGGTGGTAGCGGTCAGGAGCCAGTCGTCCAGGTATGGAAACACTTGGAATCCAAGACGTCTCAAGTGAGCTGTCACTACCGCCATGCATTTGGTGAACACCCTGGGGGCTGTGGTGAGACCAAAGGGCAGAGCACGAAACTGGTAATGACTGGCTTCCAGCTGGAAGTGTAAATGACTCCTCAATGCTCTGTACATTTTTATGTGGTAGTACGCATCTTGGAGGTCTATGGAGCACATCCAATTGTCTTTCCCTAACAGAGGGAGTTATAGACTGCAGTGTTACCATTCAGAACTTGGACTTCTTTACTGATTAGTTTAATTTGCTGAGGTCCAAAATGGGCCTCCAGTCCCCTGTTCATTTTGGCACTAAAAAGAATCTGGAGTAAGTTCCGAATCCTATCTGGTCTGCGGGGACGGTTTGGATGACTCTCTTTGTAAGCAACTTTTGAACTTCTGTGGTTGCTTGATCCCTGCGATTGGGTGGAACATCTGGGATTTTCTTAGTGGTATGGGGTGGGAGAAAGAAGGGTATGGAGTGTCCTCTGGTGATTATTCTTTGTACTCACTTGCTTGGGTGATGCTGAGCCAGGTTTCTGGATACAAAGATAAGCGACCCCAGACTGGCTCCAGAGAAGCGCAGTTAGGCCCCACTTCAGGAGCACTGATAGAGACATGCACGAAAGGAATCGTGGCCACCCTGGTTTTGCACCCCCCCCGCCTCTAGGGTGACGTCTACCATTAGTTCCTCCTCCTCTGAAGGAGGAATCACCCTGTGCATCCAGAAAAAATCTCTGGGATTTCTTGAACCATATTATTCCCCCCTCTCTGACCCTTGGGGTATGGTCTAGAAGGGACAGAAAAAATGTACTCCCATGGCAGAGAGAGTTTTCCCTTCTGGCTCACACATGATGAGTGTATCTTTTACCTTTGGTCCAAACAAAGAGGAACTGTCAAAGGGAGCATTGGTAAAAGAAGATTTGAAGGGCTCCGCAAAGTTACATAAATGCATCCCGGAGTGTCTCCTAAGGGAAACTCCTGAACCCGCTGCCCTACTCACTCCATCTGCTGCATAGGATATCAGCCTCATGGAGGAGTTAACAATGGAGTTTAAGTTGGACAACTGAGGAGTAACTTTCGCAGGGACTCCTTCAATTGATGTACCTTGGAGACTATCTACTAGCTCCTTTAGGAGATTTCTTTGAAGCCTAGTAAAATGAGTGATGTAACTCAGCGATCTGAGTGTAAATGCCACTGAAGAGAAGATACACTTCCCGTATCTATCGGAGACTCCTTGTTCGGTGGATGGATAGATGAAGTCTCCGCTAGTTCCTTCTTTGTGGCTGTCACCACCACCATGGCATCTACAGGCACACCTTTGGTCAAAAAATCTTTCTCTTTGGGGGCTGAAAGTAATTTGTTGGGCCTTCTGGGGACTGGTTCCACAGCATCAGGAGTTTCCCACACCTTTCAACTAACTAGTTCCAGGAGCTCATCGAAAGTGGAGACACCCAAGAGGATGAAGGTTGGGACCCAAAAGCCTTCAGGTACACTGACTCCTCATCAGAAGGGGTGACAGTGGGCCAACCACCTCTCTGTTTCAGGATCTCTATGATATCTACAAAGGAGATCTTATCAGAGGACAACCTAGGGGACCCTTCTGACTCCTCGAGGTCAGTGTCTGAGGTGATGGACTCATCCGGGGAGTCTACATGCTTCCTCTTGCAAGTTCTCTTCTGAGGGAGCTCCTCAGAAGGGTATTCTGGGGAGGTGTCAGAAGACTGGGGGCCACCCAACTGGTGCTCCTGAGGCCACGGGTCTCTGCTTCCAAGAGAGAGACAGATGGTGCTGAGACAGAGGTCGGTGCTTGAGGGGGAAGAGCATTGGTACCATTGTGCGGAGCTAACGACCTAGACAGCACGCTCATCATCTTGAATGCAGATCTCTCTGGCTCAGAGGACAGTCCCAGTTCCAAGGAAATGGATGTAGCCCTCGGCTCCAAAGCAATCGGCTCCGAAATGGATGTAGGATCCAAGCTCAGCCTAGCTGACACACCGAGAGGTAGACTCTGAACCAAAGAAGTTCTGGTCCAAGTGCCCCTGTCGACGCTGACTGGTGAGCTTTGGCTCCTAGACACCAAGGACTGCACTGAAGGTGTCAGAATGAAACTCTGCTCCGAGACAGACACCAAGAGGTGCTGGAACCAAGGGTTCCACAAGTGGCACAGAAAGCACTGGCTCTGTAGGACCAACATGGCTTGGAGGAAAAACAGCAACAGGAAGAATGGTCTTAAATGGCTCCAGATCTGACCGGGTCAGAGCCAGCAACAATTCTGGTAATGCCGACTTCAAGAGTCTAAGCACTACTCCCTCTACATCCTCTTCAGAAAGGTTCTTGGAGGATCTTGATGATAAGGTAGGTGACCTACATCTCTGCAATATAGGAGATCGTAAAGTTGGGGAGACCGGCAATAACTCTCTGGACCGGCTCCGAGGTAAATTCTCATTGATCGGCTCCAGAAAACTTGGGGCTGACAGTGGAGTGTCGATATCGATAACCTCGACCAGCTCTGAGGGCAGTGGAGCCGAAGATGTAGAAGACTTGTCAAATATCAATACTTTTTGAGGAGGTCCAGATAAAATAGTCTGTGCAAGAGAATGTCTCTTGGCCGACTTGACCTTCTCTTTCTTTGAAGAAGGAGACTTGGAGTGTGAGGATGAAGAGCTAGCTAAATTCTCCTCAAAGAAAGGCTTCTGGAGACCTTTCAGGATTAGTTTGTTCTTCCTTTCTTGGGGAACTCGAGAGCTGAAAGAGTGACAGAAAGAACATGTTTCCTGAAGATGAATGGCAACCAAGACAGTAAACACAGTTACTATGTCCATCAGTTACTGATATTTTGTGAGAGCATTTAAGACACTTTTTAAAACCTGAAGGTTTATGATCCTTAGACTCCTTTGACATGGTTCAGACAAACAGAACATTAGAGAAAGCAGAAGGAGAGGACAAGGTCCTCTAACTTAAATGGGCCTAGACCTGCAAGAATCATTGAACACAAGGAAACACAACCGAGGACTACATCCACTAACTTAAACGGGCCTAGCCCTGCTAAAGATAAACACACAAGATGAGCAAAAACAGAGGAATAGGTCCTCTAACTTAAATGGGCCTAGCCCTGTTGAGGAAACAACACCAGAAAAAAAGGTTAATTGAGTACTAGGTCCTCTAACTTAAACAGACCTAGCTGTAAAACAGGAAAGAAGCCAAGTCAAGAAGAAAGGCTACCACAAATTGTAAATTTAAACAGGCTAATTACTAGTTAATAAGAATAGTAAACAACACAGCACACAAGAATACTATTCTAGTGAAATACAATACTAGAAAAAAGGTCCTAACACAAACAAGGACCTGTGCTAATAGAAATAACTATCTCAAAAAACTAGCACACAGGAAGGGATACCACTCAGAGAACAAAACGGGCCTTGCAACGGCCAACAAGTTCTCAACAATAACTTCAGAAAAATAGCAAAAACACACTACTATTTACTACCTATAATAACTATGACTATGCTATGTAAACTAAGCTAATACTATATGCAAAAATATCAGTAAGAACGATAATAATCATGAAAATATGCAACTTAGCCACGGCCAAGAAAGAAGCACTTCTGAACTCGTAGATGCGGCAAACAAGATCTGGGATTCTTACTAGTGCACTATGGGATACCTGCCTTGCCACGAGCCAACTGATAGACTTCTTGCTTTGTAATCGGCCAAGTTGGAGCCGAGGATCGGCTCCGAACCCATATGTAAGAATGAAGGCGAGATAGGGCTACAGAACATCAGCTGTTCTCACTTCTGAGTTATAAACTGTTGCAGGAATCTTAGACAGATTATATATAACTTGACAAAGATTAAGTAGGTAGAGGTCAAATAGGCAGGTTACACATAGTACTTCAGCATAGGAAGATAACTAGATTTAAAACAACCATATCAAGTTATCCTATTTTGCGACACCAATTCATACTTCAGTGGCTCACCTGATAGCATTTTTTGTGAATTTTTTCACCATGCAACATAAATGGTAAGCTACTTTGCTATGACCTGCAGCCAATTCTTTAGGTTCATACAACTACAAACACACTAGACTGCAGCCAGTGATGGAACCACTGTAAGGGTAAACATACGTGATGCTTTACAGATATACTTTTTATGTCACTTACATCTGTTCCAGCAGCTGCTGAATGGTCAGGTATGCCCACAATCTCTCTGTGTACTCTCCAAAAATGTATGTCTGATTTTTAAGTATTCCTGCCATACCTTGCACACTGGCTGTTGTATTTAACACCAAATCATTTTGTGACTAAAAAAGAAAACAAAATCCATAGTTATAACATTCAGTATTTAGCAATGGATGTAAATGCTTTCCATATAGTAAAAATATGCATTTATAGACTGAGTGATATAGTTCATACTTTTGTAAGCTGGCTGTCAACATATAGTTCAAACTTTCCAATCACATATAAACAAGGCAAATTTTAGTTTCACATTTAAACCATTGCCTAAATCACATTACTCGTTTGCAATGGCTACAGCATGGAAATAAAAATTATGTACTTAACATAGCAATAGATCAGGACTGGTAATCCCACCCTTAACACTCACAGGATTACGACCAGCAAAACATTATCAGTCCAGCTGCTTGAATTTTATCAGGCTATCCAGACCACCCTCTTTTACCAATAACCTTCTATCAAGAAGGACCCTTCTCCAGATCTTTTAAGCCCACGCAAGGCAGGAGCCAAATTACAAAAACAACTAAAGAGGATCCTTATGAAAGCCATCCAGAAAACTGCTAGCCAAGCCCTGCAGGTGCAGACCGGAGGATAGTAGGAGTGAATGATAATAAGCCTGGAACTACCTAGTTAGACCAATCGTTACAGTTAGCAAATAACTTTTCAGTCTGAGATTGTCTGTAATTGTAGTTCCATCTTTATTGACTACAGGAATGTCAGACTGTCTGGAATTGTAGCTCCATCTTTATTAACTACAGGAATGTGAGACTGTCTGAAATTGTAGTTCCATCTTTATTAACTACAGGACCAAGTCCCAAGCTTTCTTCTTGGGTGGATCCTTGTGAAAGAATGCCATGAAAACTAGTGGTGTGAAATAAAAACTCTGAGCCAGAGGTCACACTCAGCTTACAGTGTCCTGCAAAATTATTTAGTGATGCACATGTAAGCTGCTGCACAAATGCTATCCAAAGATTTGTTCTAAAAAGAAAGCTTGATAGACAACCATGGACCTGTAAAGAATGAGTCCTAAGTTCAGTCAGTAAGGCCCCACTATGTTTTCACAGCAAAATGTAATGCAATTTGTAAGCCATTCTGAAAGGGTTAGCTGTAACTTTGAAACCCAAATTCTTGGCTGAATAAAACACAAACAGATGAGAGTCTCTTCTAATTTTTTTTTCTGTTCACACAAAATCTCTGACTTTGGACATTCACACAGCGCAACACATATTCTCCCTTGTTGACATAACTTTGAAATTATACTGGAAGATTAAAAGCATGTCTTAAATTTGCCTCTGTTACAATCTTTGACATAAAGGATGGATTTGTTCTCATGGACATCTTTTAAAGAACACTACATATTGAGGATAAACAAAGGCTCTAGTTCAGAAATTCTCCTGGCACAGATAACTGCTACAATGAAGATGGTCTTCAAAGAAACAAATATGAGATTTGCAGTAGCAACTGTCTTGAATGGGTGCTGTGTTACATCTTCTCACACAAAGATCTTTAATCAGTGGACAAAGAAAAAGGGCACCTTTGAAGAAAGGTCTGCAGATCTTTAAAGATGTTAGAGATAAAGAATTGACTCCTTGATAGAAATTTGAAATACTTGACAAATGGGCTTTAATGGCAGAATATCTCAGACCAGAGTCAATATTTGGGATAAGTATTCCAAAATAAATGGACCTGGAATGGTAAAAGGATCTAAACCCTAGGCCAAAGCTCAAAACCTAAAAAAAAGATTCCACTTGCTTTTATGTGTTTCCCTCATGTTATGTCTCTGAGCAAATGTATTTGGCCACCCTTTCCAGATATGAAGGGTCTAGAGCTATCATTAGGGTTGAAAAAACATTCAGTTAGGCATAATGATTGAAGGTCCAAATGGGAATTGCTGGATGGATGTGATAATCTCTTGGCTGGCTTCAGACAAGCATGCCTGTCCAGAAGGTGAGGCCACAGCAAGAGGGATCACTAAAAAGCTCAGCAAAGAGTGCTCATCCTACAACTAATGACTGTGATGGGATGAGTGGGCATTACCTAGGACATTGCAGTGTTCAAAGTTCCTGTTAAAAAAATGAAACAGAGCTAACAGATTGTCTCTGGACATCTATAAACTGTCCATTGTGGGGGATACCAAGAGCTAGTCATGCAGACATGGAAAGACTATGGTGCCCTGCATTATGAGATGAGCTGCAATTATTGCCATGCATCTGAAGAACACTTGGGGGCTGAGTAAGATCAAATGGAATGGAATGGGCTGAAACTGAAAAAGACTGGTTCCTACGCAGACACCCTTTGATATTTTGATGTGAAGGTAACAGCCCTGGAGGTCCAAACTGAACAGCCTTTCTCCTTTTAGCATACATGCAAGGACTGACTGCACTACAACCATGCAAAAGT
Organism: Protopterus annectens; assembly: GCF_019279795.1. Classification (NCBI taxonomy): domain Eukaryota; kingdom Metazoa; phylum Chordata; order Ceratodontiformes; family Protopteridae; genus Protopterus; species Protopterus annectens. The sequence goes on along the minus strand of NC_056739.1, from coordinate 1,175,996,144 downwards.
GCTCCTTTGGAACAAACTGGTTTACGTTAGGTGACTCAAATAAAAAAAACAGGCCTGAGATATTTCTTTTTCTTGGGTAGCAGAAAATATCATGGAATAAAATCCTAACCCTTGCTGGTCTGGTGGGATCTCTTGGATTACTCTCTTTTGCAACAGGCTTAGGGCTTCTTTTCTTATTGCAGTCTTCTGATGTGGTGAGACTATATGGAACAGGAATCTTGTTTGGTCTCTTTGGTACAGGAGACATCATGCTGCAGTTCTTTCACATGAGCTCTACAACCAGTTGAGCTATCTTGTCAGGTGGGGGGACTACCCAAGCAGAAGACATGGGCAAATGGAAACCCTCCTTCATATAAATTCATATTCACAATGGATGTCAGGGGCCATTCTGCCTTAGCTCTAATCATCACTAGCACTTCCTCAAATTTGGGGTCATCCACCAGGGATGAAGAAGAATTCTCTTTGTCCTTTATATCCAGGACAGGAAACTCTGGAGGTGATCCTCTTGCACTTGACTTTACTGTGCACTCATAAGGATGGTGCTAAACCTGAGGAAGAAGCAGTGTGGCTGGATATGCAAATTATAACTGAATCAGATCATCAGTTGAAGGTACCTGAGTTGTGTGTGAGGGAGTGAAGGATGGTTGACAATGCATGCACTTATGATCCTGAACAGGAAGAGTGGTTGAAAGCCATGCCTGAGGGGGCCTCATGTTGGATAGCTTGCATCATCAAAGCTGCCATCGACAAGTTCTGCTGAAGTGGTGGGCCCTGCATCAAAGGGTCAAAGGCCAAGCCAGCCTCAACCCTAAAGCCAGCCACAACCCTAATGGTACAGGCTCCAACAAGCCGTAAAGTCAGTGACGAGGCTCTACATGTTGATTATCTGAAGGATGACCAGGGGAAAGGAAAGGGTGGCTCCACTGGGATCAGGAGTGACCTCAACCCCTAATGCTTGGCCCCCAGTGCCAATGTTGAAGGGACCCCTGGAATCAAGGAGCTTGAAATTAGCAAGCTTGCCACCTAGAACACAGTTGAAGTGATTGAGGCTGAATGATGTGACCCGAAAATCAAGTTTGACCTCAAAAGATCCTCCGACATCAACCTAAACATTGAGAGGTTAACCACTGGTCATCTCAGGGCTGGGGCTTGGAAAAGACCTGGTGAGGAAATATCAAGCACAGATGTAACAAAATTAGAAGAGATGGAGCTTGACTTACCCATATGTTAAGGGAAGGAAACCTGAGACCACATGTGTTAAATGAAAAGAAAAGCCTATCACAGTTTGAAATATTCCAACTCAACTAAGCCTCACTGCTTAGACCTGAACAAAGTGGTGGAGGATAATGGGGTATTAAGTTCAGGCTCTGTGGCAAAGACACTGTGCTAGTGGGAGATGGTCTGGAAGGTAAATTCTCTGTAGATATAGGAAACCCTGCCCTGCTGGAGGTATAGAAATCCCCCAATTTAGGCATCTTGGGGTGCAGAGAAGCAGATTGACCTGATTGTCTTGCCAAAGGTATTTTGGAGATCTGGGTGGGAATATAGCAGTAGAGGGAGGATCCTTAATTGGATGAGAATCAGAGGTGAATTTCATGTATTCAAGCTTCGGTCACCTCCTATCTTCCAAAGTAGAAGGTTTATAGAAAACGCAGATGATGCACTTGGAAAATAAGCCGTCTCTAGATATTTTAAACACTCAAAATGCCTGTTTTGCAAGGGAATCTGGGCACAACATTTGATTTTCTTAAACTATAACTCTTTTCAGATAAAAAACGCCATCAAAGTACCACAGAAAAATATGTTCTGGGTAAACAAATGGCAATGAAATTGCTACAAAGCACAACATCTTAGATCTAAATTAATTCCATAACTCAGAAACACCAGGAAAGAAGCCGAACTACCTGTAATATTAACAGATTACTATTTATTCTTTTTTATTTATCCTTTTGTTGACTGGGTTAGTACCACTAGGCTAGTAGTCTCTTTTCTGGGGAGAGCTGAGGTTGTATTGATACCACTACAGAAAATTTGCCCAAAGAATGAAGGAACTTCCCCTACTCTTGGTAATCGGGGGAAGGATTTGTGTGTTATACATACTGACTTCCTGTTTCCTAATGAAGTGAAGGTTGATGAAAATGTAGCTGAAATGGTAGAATCTCTACCAAAAGTTTCTTTGATGCTGTGGGTGCATAAAAAACAGTGATATTGGAAGAAAAGGAGGTTGTAGATGTAACAGAGATGGATTCAGAGGAAAACATTCAGAGGAGATTGTTTGAAGGAGAGACCATTACCTCTGAGAAATGCAAAATTACAACCCTCCAATCAGGAGGGTTGCAGGATGATTATTTGGAAGAAATTGTAAACCAAAGTGAACCAGAAAGTGGAGCAGCAATTTCATGGAGTAACATCATGGAGAAAAATTGAAGAAGAAAAATGAGAAGAATAGACTGTGCCAGAAAAAGTTCAAGACACAAAAACCTACGCACAAATTGTGGGAGAAAGAGCAATGAAGAAAGAGAAATAAAAGAAACAAAAAATAAGTATACAATACATGTGTGCTGTAAAAAAGAAGAAAGTTTGGACAGGTATAAGGTTTGGGACTCTGTCATAGCACTTCTGGGTGTCAAAGCAAAAGAGGTAAGAGCATTCATTTTATTTAATAAACAGACTTTTTGTGACTTGATATTTGAGACTGGGTAAGCCATGGAAAATTTTCTGGGTGCATATGAACAAAAGAAAAATATTTATCCATGGTCAGAATATGTCATGCAAGCTTTTTACAGACAAAATAAAAAAAAAGAATAACGATCCAGTTTAGAATTGAATTTGATGCAAAAGAACTGAAAGAACATTTGTTAACTATATGTATACTACTATGAGAAGTAATGGACACTACAAAAGTATATAATGAAAGAGGACTATGGACTGGGGATGGAAATGTGGAGTAATACTGAAAATGGAAAATTATAATGTTATGCACGTACCTAGTAATATTAATGTTCATGGTAATAGGGGATTTGTGAAATACAGGGGTCAACCAAAACATTTTTATTTTTGTGGAAAAAATGATCATTTAATCAATGAATGTGATAAAAAAAGATATTATTTATGTGGCAAAACAGGCCATGATGCAAAAAAAATGTGATTTAAAGTGCAAAAATGTGGCAATACTGGTCATTCGTGGCCAGAATATGAAATGAATGTGCAAGAAAATGAAAATGAAGTTCTACAGGATAAAGCAATAGCAGAATGTGTTATACAAGAAAATGTACAAAAAGATATAACCGATAAAGAGGTTATACATGAAGTTAAAGAAAATAACAAGGAAAAAGAAACAGAGGAGACAAGTAAGGAAGAAGCAGACTGGTGCACAGTAAAAAATAAGAATTAAATATGGAAAAGAGTTAAAGAAAGGAAAAGAAAATTCAAAAGCATAATGCTTAGAGGCAATAAGAAAGGAAAGGGATAAATATTTTATTATACTAACTGCTTTTAAAAGCTGAAAATAGTAGCTTTAAATGTGAACAGTATGAAAAATCTTAAAAGTGAATAAGTATATTACAATGGTGTGCTGCAGTAGATGCACATATTATTGTTTTAGAAGATATCAGATTATTAACAGAGGAAGAAAGGACACAAACTGAAAAACTTTGGAATGGTGTGATAGTTTGGAACACAGGGAAAGAAACATGCTCAGGCATTTGTATATTATGTCAAAAAAGCATTTAAATACTAGATGTAACCATAGTGGAACTAGGCCGAACTACGGTAATAGAAGTGAGATGGAAAAAATATGTGTATAGAATTATAGCTTTATATGTATATGTAACAAAAAAGAGAGAGAAATGATGTTTAAAAATATTCTTGAATATGTTTGTGTAAATATGGACATTATATGGTGGGTGATTTTAACTGTAATTTAAGGAAAAATAAGGGCAACTGCATTGTCAAAATAGCTAAAGAAATTATGAGAAGTGGAAAGTTAAGTGTATGGGAGGATAATCACTGGACCTATAAAAGGAGTGAAATTAAGACAGAAATTGATTATTTTTTAATATCTGATAGTTTAAAAGTTATAAAAAAAGAATTAAGTATGCTGGATTTTAAGATCATGTGGCAATATGGGTTAAAGTACAGGAAAATGAAGACTATATAAGAATAGGAAAAGGAATAAAGAGAATTAATTAAAATAAATTAGATTTAGAAGGGAAAAAAAGAACTTGTGGAATTATGGAAAAATCACATGACTATGAGGGAGTTTTATGAGAAGTGGACTGCTTGGTGGCTTGATTTAAAAAAATATATAAAAAAAGTATTTTTAGAATGTATAAGGAAGAAAAGAAAAAGAAAAATATAAGATATTACTTCAAGAAACATTTAGAGACTTATTAGAGAAGAAAAAAATCCTTTCATGAAAAAGAAAGAAATATATAAAATGAATCCAATTAAAATTAACTTGTTATATAAGAAAAAATATTGTTTATAAGGAAAGAAAGAAAGAAGTAGTACCATATTTGAGTAAAATAATAAAAGAAGGAAAAATAATAAGAGAATTAAAAAATACGGAAGGTAAGCAAATAAGACAACAAGAAGGAATATACGAAATAATTAAAGAATATGTATTGGAATTATTTTTTAAGAGAGAAGAAAGCACAGAAAAAATGTATAAAGGTAAAAAATTAAATAAGTATGATAATGAGTATTTAGAACAAAAATAACCATAAAAGAACTGAATGAAATTCTAAAAGATATTAACATGAATTCTGCAACAGGATTAGACAGAATTGAATATGGTATGTATAAAGAAATGAAAGAGTGGCAAAAAAAAAAGAAGATATGTCTTCCCATAAGGTTACATCTGTATTGTTGAGCCTCGTTCAGTCATTACATATGGGTATCGGTTCTGACCTCGGAATCATGCCGGCCATCTTCCAAGCTCGCATCAGCTACAAACTCTCGAGCTAAAACTCTTACCCAGAATTCCCCTCTCCCTGTTACCTCAGACTGAGTTTGCAAGTCAAAAGAAGGTAGAGGCTACCTCTGGTCAAATGACCTAAAAGAACCAGATGGTGAGATCCACTAGAAGCCACAGGAGGGGGAAGGAGGGAGGGTCATAATGACTGAACGAGGATCAACAATACAGATGGAACATTATGGTAAGACATAACTTCTTTATCTGATATTGTTAATTCTCGTTCATTCCTTACATGTGGGACAGAGTCCCCAGCTACCTCTATTCCTGGGAGGCTCTTATGGAAGGACATTACTGAGCACCATAGAACCAAAAGATGCTCTTCTACATGAGGCCAAATCCAATTTGTAATGATTGATGAAGTTATGAGGTGTAGCCCAGGTTGCAGCTGCACAGATTTCCTGTAAAGAAGCTCTGGCATGGAAGGCAGCAGAAGTTGCCACCAACCTTGTGGAATGAGCCTTGATGGTAGTCGGCAAAGGAATATTATTTTGTGTATAAATGAAGGTCACAAGGTCTTTCAACCATCTAGCCAATGTGACCTTAGCAACAGCACATCCTAATCTAGGTCCAGAATAGGCCATAAATAACGGGTCTGATTTACAAGAGGCCTTAGTGTTATTCAAGTAGAAGCAGATTTGCCTGTGAATATCTAAGGTATGTAAGCAATATTCTCCTCTGTTTGAATGCTTGGGGAAGAAAACTGGCAATTCAATGGTTTGATTAATGGACATTTCAGAGATCACTTTTGGCAGAAAGGAAGGATTAGTTCTCAGACACTCTATCTCTATGAAATATCAAGTATGGACTCTTGATGCATAAGGCTTGAAGCTCAGAGATACGTCTGGCAGAAGTAATGGCGACCAAAAACAAGATTTTCCATGGCAAATATTTGAGGTTGCATGAAGAAGCTGGTTCGAAAGGTGGCAGTGTCAGAGCTTGTAGAACTAAAGACAGGTCCCATGGTTGAACAGGTTCTCTGAAAGGGGGCTTCAGATGATTCACACCTTTTATGAAGGTCTTGCATAATTTGTGTGACATAAGAGAGGAGTCTTGGACACCCTCATGGAAATTAGATATTGCAGCCAAATGAACTCTAATAGTAGAGGCCGATAGACCCGATTGGAATAGATCAGATAGATACTCTAGTACTATCAACACTGGTGCTGAAAAAGGATGTACTTGCTTTTCTTTCAGCCAACAGGTAAATCTTTTCCACTTGCTTAGATAAGTAATTCTAGTGGAAGACTTATGAGATGCAATAAGAATGTTCCGTACTGGTAAAGAAAGATCATTCTGCCTGGCAATCAAGGGAATTGGAGGAGCCAAGCTGTGAGCTTCAGGCTGTCCAAATTGGGATTAATCAGATTTTGTGGATGGGAGATCAACCCCGGGGTTGGATGGAGGATCCATGGTTGACCTAGCAGGTGAGGCCAAAGGAAGGGGAACCAAATCTGACAAGGCCAATATGGTGCTAGGAGGATCACCTTGCTCTTCAACTGATGGGCTTTCTTCAGAAAATGGGGAATGAGGGGAAGATGTGGAAAAGCGTAAAGAAGACCCAAGGGCCAATCATGGACTAGAGCATCACTGGGTGACTGTCCCAGAGGGGGAATCAGGGTGAAGTAGTTGCTGCATTTGTAGTTGGTCAGGGATGCAAAGAGGTCACAGCAAGGATGGCCCCAGTGGTGGAAGATCTCCGCTGCTATCAAGGGATTCAGGGACCACTCATAAGGTTGTAGAATGCACCTGCTGAGTCTGTCTGCTATCACATTGGAACTCCAGGGAATGTGCATTGCTAGAAGAAAATGGGTGGTAGCTATCACCCATTGCCATATCCTCATGGCCTCTCGACAAAAGGGGGTAAGATTTGGTTCCGCCCTGTTTGTTGATGTACCAGACCACTGCCATGTTGTCTGATTGTATTGCAATAGTCCCAGATGGCAGGAGGGGATGGAATGCTTTCAACGCCAGAAGCACCGCCCTCAGCTCCAGAACATTTATATGCAGTTGGGCCTCCAATTTGGACCGAGTGCCTTGGACTATTTGACCCTGACATAGCCCCCCCCACCCCATCAGGGAGGCGTCCGTGGTCACTGTAGCTTTGGGCTGCTGAGGGGGGAAGGGGTGAGACCATTGTGATGGGTTGTGGGTCATCCACCAATTTAAATCCTCTTTGCACCTGTGAGTTACTCGAATCTTGGCTGAAAGAGGATGCTGAAAAGGATACCATTGGGTGAGCAGTAGCCATTGTAGAAGCCTCATGTGAAACCTGGCCAGGGGGACAATGGTGATGGAGGCTGCCATGGAACCCAACAGCTGTAGAACAGAGTGAGCTGTGGATTTCTCCCTTGAAAGGATTGTGATCAGTTGTTCCTTTATCCTTAGAAGTCTGTGCTCTGGAATGGCTGCTCTGCAATTCTTTGTATCCAATATGACCCCTATGAATTCTGTGGACTGAGATGGGGTGAGATTGGATTTTTGCCAGTTTATGGTTATGCCTAGCCTTTCTGAAATGTGGAGAGAGTATGCCAGGGCTTCTTCCAACAGATGTCTGGTGGGGGCGGAGATGAGCCAGTCATCTAGGTATGGAAACACCTGGAATCCTTGTAGTTGCAAGTGAGCTGTGATGACTGCCATGCACTTTGTGAACACTCTGGGGGCTGTAGAGAGTTCAAAGGGCAGTACTCTGAACTGGTAGTGACTGGCTCCTGCACAGAAGCACAGAAATCTTCTTGATGGGCTGTCCACTTTTATGTGGTAGTACACATCTTGAAGATCTATCGAGCACATCCAATCATCTTTTTCCAAAAGCAGGAGGATAGACTGTATTGTGACCAACTGGAATTTTTGTACTCTTACAAACTTGTTCAATGCACCGAGATCCAAAATTGGTCTCCAGTCCCCGGTTTTCTTTGGCACCAAAAATAGTCTTGAGTAAAATCCGGATCCTATCTGGTCTGGAGGGACTATTTGGATGACTCTTTTTCTTAGCAGCTTTGTTATCTCTAGTGCTGCTTCTTCTCTTTGACTGGGTGGAACGTTGAGTAAGTTTGTTGGGGTGGCAGGACAAAGATCGAAGGGGATATGGTAACTTCTGGTTATTATCCTTTGTACCCAAGAGTCAGTGGTGATGGCTAGCCAGGCAGAAGGGTACATGGAGAAATGACCCCCAACCACCTCCAGAGGAAAGGAGTTGGGCCGCTCTTTAGCAGTGCTGATAGGATTGACCACGAAAAGAGTCCCTGGAACCCTGGTTATGCGGACCCCCTCTGCCACAAAAAGGGCATCTTCCCTGTGAGTTTCCCTCCCTGCCTCTAGGGGAGAACTTGGCCTGTGTGTCACAGAAAGGACCCTGAGATTTTTTGTACCATATCCTCCCACTCTTCTGGTTTCTGGAGAAAGCACATTGAGGGGAAGAATAGCGGACACCAACGGCAGAAACGGATTTACAATCCTGTTCATATCTGGCCAGTGTGCTTTTAACTTTGGGTCCAAACAATGAAGAGGCTTCAATGGGAGCATTGAGAAAGGAAGCCTTGACGGGTTCCGTGAAATTGCATAAGCGCATCCAGGTGTGCCGTCTCAAAACAACGCCTGAACTCACCACTCTAGCTGCTCCTTCTGATGCATGAGATATCAGGCGCATGGAGGAGTTTGATATCGATTCAATGGTAGCCAGCTGAGAGGCCACTTTGTCATAGACGTCATCAGAAATGGCTCCAGCCAAACTTTCAGAGAGCTCAGATACTAAATCCCATTGAAGCCTGGTGAAGTGTGCCATATAATTCAGGGACCTGATTGCAAAGGTCACTTATTTAAAAGTACGTTTCCCTATTCTGTCCAGAGCCCGTGACTCTTTGTTGGGTGGATGGACAGTCTGGCTTTCTTCTTCCACCAGGTCCTTCTTGGTTGTGGCCACCACCACCACAGCATCTACAGGAAGACCTTTGGACCAATGGGGGTCAGTAGCAGGAAGGGACAAAATTTTATCTGACCTCCATGGAATGGCCTCAATGGTGTCAAGAGCCTTCCACGCATGCAGCACCATGAGCTGGATCAGTTCGTTGGCAGGTAGAGTAACCCAGGAGGTAGGGGGCCGGGTACGAAAGGCCTGCAGGAACACAGACAGTTCAGAGGTCAGGTTAGAGGTCTGCCAGTCACCTCTCTGTTTAAGGATTTTGATGATATCACCAAAGGGTACCACAGAGGGTGAGCGAGGGGATCCTTTCCCATCATCAAAGTCTGTGTCTTCAGTAAGGTACTCCTCTGTGGAGTCCATGTGCTTCATCTTGCATGAGCTTTTGTGATGAACTTCCTCAGAGGGAGAAGCTGGGGAAGACAACGCAAAAGGGGTTTCCAGTGGGAGTACATCCTGAGGCCCTTGCGCCCGGTGTCTGCTAGGAGCGACTTGTGTAAATAGCGGTCCAGAGGAGGGTGGGGAGATGGACAGCACAGTATCGCCAGCAGACACCAAAGCCTTCTCCATTAGTTGGAAGGCCAGTCCACCTGAAGAGGGGTGAGTGTCCTAGATAGGGGTCACCTCTCCCCTAAGTGGCTCATCCTGCCGACTCGGAGTCCCTAGATGGCTGTGAAACACCAAATTACATATGCCACAGCTGAGATCCTGAATCATAGTGAAACTCTCCTGCCATGAAGGCAACTGCGTTTCCTTAGTGAGGTCAATAAAGGGAACCATAGAGGGGGAAAACTGTGCTATATCAAGGGGCTTCAAAGGCAATAAAGGAGGAGAATAAGTAGGGGTCTTTGACAAAGGGTGATCACCTCCCAAGAAAGGATAGGTCCTGGGGGATGTGATACCTCTGGCCAAAAGCACTTGATCCACAAGATGCAACACGTCGTGTTCAGAGAGGCGTCTAGTGGATTTCACAGACACGGCTGAGGGGGAGTCAGGTCTATCCACAGATGGGACGTTCGTTGCCCACATCACCAGTCTGCACTGAAAACAACGGTGCCATAAGAGACTGTACAACAGGTGTCTGCACCGAGGAAATCATCGATGCCGAAGTCATGGTCTGCACCAACAGTAAGGTCAGTGCCAAAATTGTTGTCGGTGCTGAGGCTGAGACCAAAAAAATCGGTGTCAGTAACTGAGTTGTCAGTTTTGGGTAAGGTATCGGATCCAATGTGGTTACAGTCTGCACCGACAGGATAGTCGGTGCTGGTAGTGAAGTCTGAACCGAGGAGCCCCTCGGTACCGATATGATAAAGGGCACGCTAGTTGGTGCCAAAGTCACAGATGGTGCCGATGGCCTCGGTGCCAAGGGTCTAGGCATCAAAAGCACTGGAGCCGAAAGAGTCAGATCCAAAGTAGAAAGCTTAGCCTTCTTGGGTCTCAGTTGATGGGAGTCCCCAGCCGGGGATGAAGGAAGAGAAGGAAGAGATTTGGCCTTTGAAAGATCATCAATCCTTTTCTTATGGGATCTTGGAGAAGTTGAAGCCTCCGACCCAGAAATAGCCTCTGAAAAAGGAGATTTGAGTAGCCCCTTCAGTAACAATTTATTTTTCCTCTCAATCAACGTCCTGTTAGAGAAGTTCTTACAAATTCCACAGGGCAGATCAACTGATAAATGAGGCACACCCTAACAATAGACACACAGAGAATGTGCATCTGAAGTAGGTAATTTATGTCCACAATTTGAACATCTCTTAAATCCTGGACTACCTTTTTTATCCATGATAGAAAAGAATGAAATCAGAAAGAATACCAGCAATGGTACAAGAAATACCCAAAGGTAATGAAGAAAAATGGTCTACCAATGATGGTAGAGAAGAAAATACCTTGCGGTAAAAAGATTGAAACATTTTTAAGAAGAGATAGTCATTAAATGCAATAAGGTAAGAGAAAACAATTTAGAAACCTTTTTGAGAGAAAAAGTTGTTTTAGACTAGACTGACAATAAATATTGTACTTAGCTCAAGAGCAGTAGCTTGACACGACCGAATGGCGATGCGGCAAATGAAATCTGAGGTAACAGGGAGAGGGGAATTCTGGGTAAGAGTTTTAGCTCGAGAGTTTGTAGTTGAGGCGAGCTTGGAAGATGGCCAGCTCGATTCCGAGGTCGGAACCGATACTCATACGTAAGGCATGAACGAGGATTAACAATATCAGATTAATTTTTATAGAAGTTATGAATGAATGGTTAGAATCTAGAATTAAAGAGAAAGAGTTATGTACAAGAGTTATACTATTTATATTTGAAAAAGGAAATAAAGAGGAGATAAAAAATTGGAGGCCTATAACACTAAATAATACAGATTATAAAAGTTTTATGAAAATAATAAGGTTAACAGAAAAAAATGAATAGAATATTTTACCAAAATATATTTGGAAGAAAAGGAAAAGGAAGTCAAGAATTATTATCAATAATAAGAGAAATAACTGATGATGTCATAAATAAAAATGTAGAAGCAAAAGTTATGATAGGGGATACAAGTAAAGCTTATGATAATATTCAATATAAATCATTATGGGGAATTTTGCAGGCATATAATGTAAGCAAATAATATCACAAGCAATAATATCTGTTTGCGAAAGGAACTATGTGATACTAAATGTAAACAGCTGGATTGGGAACGGAATACAAATAGAATGTGGAATAAAGCAGGGCTGCCCAGCTAGTAGTATAATTTTCTCATTAGTTATGAATGTAACAGTGAAGGAAATTAATAAAATGTCAAGTAGTAGTGGATAGAAAATGATGAAGGAAGTACAACAGCCAATGTATAATTATGTGGATATTGTATTATTTCTTAAAAACAAAGTATGGATGGAAAAGTAAATGAAAAATTAAGCATAAATTAAAAAAAAATGGTTTAAGTATAAATAAGGAGAAAAAAAAGGATTTGGTTTTAAAGGTATGATAGGAGGTGTTGAGTTCAATGAAAAATATATAAATATATTAGGAATAACTTTTGGAAGGAATGAATACAGGCAACAACAATGGGATAATGTACTCAAAGAAGTAAAGGATATGACTAATTTTTGGAAATCATATAACTTTTCATACAGAAAAAAGCACACTTGTTAAACACATGGTAACAGGAAAAATTGCTTATATTGCTAACATTATATGATTCCTATTAAGTATGAAAAGGAATTCATCATCATCTTCTTTCGGCTGTTCCCGTTAGGGGTCGCCACAGCGGATCGTCTGTTTCCATTTCTTCCTGTCCTCTGCATACAAGTATGAAAAGGAATTAATGATGATTATATTATCTTTTATATGGGGCTCTAGACTGAATCAAATCAAAAGAGGGATTCTGTATATGAAAGAAGAGCAAGGAGGTTTGGGTTTAATAAGCCCAGTAGTACATGCATAATCTTTAATTTTATATAAGATATTAAAAGGAATTATGAAGGAAATTAAAAACTTGATACAAATGATACTATATTATAAATACAAAGAACCGTGGGAAAGAATGGAAGTTAAAAAATGAAGTAAAAGCATTGTGAATGAAGAAATGAAAGAGTACCAAAACAAAATAGTGTTATGGAAAATAAAAAAGAATATATGTGAGAAAAATAGAAAGGAATGGTACTTAAGTATTATGAAAGCATTTTATTGTATTAATCCATGGAAAGATTTAGAAATAGATAAGAAAAAAGCCATAATGATGAGATATAATAACCATAAAAAGATTAAAGAATGTAATGATTTTTTTATAGATTGCCTATTAGAAAATTGCCGGTTAAGGCAAATATGCCATACAAAAAAAACAAGATAGAATATATAATAAATGTGGAGAATTTGAGAGTACTCACCATGTGTTTTTGAAATGTGAAAGAGTTAATAATTTGTGGAAAGAAAAGTGTAAAGACAATGGGGTGAAAAGTTTGTTAAAATTTGAACAAATAAATATGGACATAATAGAATTTGATTATTATGGTGCACATAAACAGGAAGAAGTGAAGAAAATGGACAGAGTAATATTTTATACTTCATGAACTATATGGATCGAGAGACTAAATGAAATTAAATACAATGGAAAATGGACTTTGACAGATTTTGGAAAAAAATGTTTTGGTTGTGGATAAAAGAGTGGGGAGGTGCTTAAACTGAAGTTTATAATGTATGGAGATTTGTAAATAGATGTAACTAATGTAAATATGTAAATAATATGTAATGTATATATCAATAAAAAATCTAACTCTTTGCAGCTAATAGATGGGGACAGAGGGCTCAAGAGTTTGGAGGTGGAAAGTGAGAATTTGAAGAAAAATGTGTTTGATTGTAAACTTTAGAATGTAAACAAAGATTACTGTGATGTTACAAATGAGCAGCATTTAGCTGTCTCCATGAAGAAGGAAGTAAGCAAGTCTAATAAAGTGGTGCAAATAACAGAAATGGTGTCAGGAGGGCTTATAGATGATGTTATGTTGAAAATAACTGAGCAGGACGATCCAGGTGACAGATCTGCTGTTTCATGGAGTGAGATGGCAGATAACCATTCTAAGCACTTCAGAAAAGGTTATGTGGAAAAAGAAACAAGTGATGTGGCAGGGAATGCAGCAGTTAAAACATATGCAGAAGTAATAAAAAGTTAAATGGGAAAGCAGCAACAAATTGAGAAACAGCCTAGTTTTGTGACAGCAGAAAATGCAGTAGCGAAAACATATGCAGCAGTGTTAGTAGGCAAAGAAGAAGAGCAGCAATAAATTGCAAGTAAGTCTGTTTTTTGCCAACTATGAGAATGAGGACAAAAATGACACTAATACACAGATATTATGTATGGGACAATTTTGTAACTCTTCTAGGTTTTAAAGTTGAAGAAGTTTGGACATTTATACATACAGGGACAGAGACTTTTTCTAACTTAACATTTGAAACTGGCGGACTGAAGATGAAATTTCTGGAAGTGTATAACAAAAACAAGGACATTTATTCATGGAACAATTATTTGTTTTCTGGTAGTAATATAAATGTTATAAAAATGTTACTTTGCTATTTAGAAGTGATGAACTGGAAGAAGATTTGTTTTATCGAATATATTTTTATTGAGTATTTTTCTTATATAGAATGCAAACTAGAAAGAGTAGCAGGTCATAAAACATATGAAACAGTTGACGTTACATAGTGCTTAACATTTAGCAAGTTATATGAACTAGGTATTACACATTTCTACTACAGAAATACAAACAAGTTAAGATTACAGTTTGGATTACTATGAAACTATGCTATGTTATGTTATGTCATATATTATAGCAGTTTACTAGTATATTCTAGTTACAAATGAGTATAACTGGAGGCACAACACCAACCTACCTAACGTTAACAGTCTACTCTACTATACTCTATATACATATGTACAAGGATGTTACCATAGTGGTGTTAGTACTCTTCAATTCAGAGTTGTGTTTACTATCTATGTGTAATTATCATTGTTTGCCATTTATGATAAAATATCAATTAATGCTTTTCAGTAGTTTTGATAATATGTTTGATTCTTTTGGCTTTTTGTATAAAGCTTCTTAGCCAAAATATGTTTTTTGGCCATGTTCTTGTATTCTGACCAGGACAGTTTGGATCTGTCCAACCAGTTTTTTGCTATATACAATTTTAATAAGGTACATAGTGTTATTGGTATGTGTTTCGAGAAACTATTATTCTTACTTTTGAATATATGCAGTATTGCTGTCTCCCAGGACAAAATGAATTTTGAATAACTTGATTTCTCAAAGAGAAGTCTTAGTGAGCACCATAGTTTGTAAACTGTTTTGCAGCTCCAGAATATGTGGAGGATGTCAGCCTCTATTAGGGCAAAAAGGACAATAGAGTGACTTAGATGGACTGAATTTTGTTAAGGTGTACAGGTGTATGATATGCATTATTGAAGATCATGATCTGGGTATAAATTATTTTTTTTTATGGCGCCAGTTTCATAGTATTTCTAATAGCTAAATCCTTCTGATTGTCTGATATGATACTACCTTTTCCTTCCCAGAACTTTGAAAACAGTATTGTATTTTGCCTATCTGGACCTCACCAAGGCCTTTGACACCATCCCCCACTCTGTAATCATAGATAAACTTTACTAAGCTGGGCATAAATCCCTATGTCACTCGATGGATTGCCAAATGGCTTACTGACAGAACCCAGACTGTAAAGGTAGCCAACTCGAAATCCAGCTCCAGAAAAGTGACAAGTGGAGTACGTCAGGGTTCAGTCCTGGGACCAATCTTGTTTGGCATCTACTTCTCTGAAGTACAGGCCAACACTAAGGGACTCTGGCTAACAAAGTTCACAGATGACTGCAAACTGGGAGCCATTACTGAATCCCCAAATGATGTGGATATGCTACAAAAGGGCCTTACAGAAACAGATGCTTGGTACCAGAGCCATGGGCTCATGCTTAATGCCAAGAAATGTATAGTTATCCCCTTTGGGAAAAAACATGTATCCATGAATTACCACATAGGTGGCAGTACACTAAACACTGAAAATGTGATGAGAGACTTAGGGCCACAGGTGGACAGTGGTCTCACCTTCGATAACCACATCACCACAACTGTCAGGAAATCATTCTGTGGCATACCTCATCACTAAGAGCTTTTTATCCAGAAAAAAGGAGGTCATTGTCCCACTGTATTCATCCCTTATTAGACCCATTATAGAGTACAACACCCCATTTTGTATGTACCTCACAAGACATCTACAACAGCTGGAAAGGCTGCAGAAATACCTCATTAAAAGAATCACAGGCCTAAAGCAGAAGCCCTATGCAGACCGTCTAAAAAAACTCCAGCTATACTCTGTGGCATATCGTCTACTCAGAGGCAATCTCTGCTTAACATACAAGGCGATGTCAAACCCTGAGCTATTGGACATGCTCCACTTAAAGAAATCCCAATCCCTCAGAGCCACCCACTCCAGGGATCTAAACCTTGTAATCACACTGAACAAAACATGCTGGAGGGGTAGATTCCTGACCCAGAGACTCCCCATACTCTGGAATAGACTGCTCATACATGTCAAGCAGAGCACCTCCTTGGTCCTCTTCAAAAGGAACCTTGATGATTGGATGGGAGATAGGAAATTCACCCCGGGGACCACGTCAATTGCCCTGCTAGAAAGGGGTCCATGGAAGTAAATATTGTGGGAAGAAATATCCAGGGAATTGTTATTGCTTGGCTTGTATAGGCCCTAGGGCCGACAGCCTAGTACCAACCTATGAACCTATGAAACTATATTTAATTTTTACTCTTAATTTATAGGTATTTGAGATCATTTTCTTTTTGTATAAAAGCAATTTTTGGATTTGTTGCACTAGTTTGATATCTTGCTCATTTACAATATCTTTGGTTAAGTATAAGATTGGTTTAATTATCGCCTTATAATTATTGCTTGCTCTAATTAGGTTATTGATCTTTTCCAATGAGAGGTTTTGTAGTTGGTAGAAGTTTCATACTGTATAGTTTTTTATTAATGGATATTTATCCAGGTTTACCATAGAGTTTGCTAGTTTTATATCAGGGTTGTTATCAATTGGTTGTAGAAGAATAATCGTGTTTTTTAGATTTATTGATATCATTAATTTCTTGAAAATTTCTGATTTATTAATTAAAATTGGGTGAATATTTTTAGTCTTAAGAGTTTCTTGATTAATGAAGGGAATTGTTTTTGGGTTAATTTTAGATGTCATGATGTTCTGTAAAAAGATGATGTTAAAAATGCAATGCAGGATCTGTGTGAAACTGTTGATAATACTGTGAAAGTTAAGACATGAGAGAAACTTATGGAATGGAAGGTGGAGGATGAAAGCTGTTTTAAATGTGAAAAAAAAACAAGGTGAAACACTTGCCAAGTGTTATTTTAGTGGCTGGTCATGGAAGGACATTTAGGATCATAGGAGGTTGCTAGGCTATTGGCTCTGAGGCCCTTATAAGCCTAGCCAAGAGTTTAGCCCATGTTTAAACAAGTCATCACCATAAAGCCCCCGTCTAATAGGGACACAGGTGGAATCCCAAGGGTGTACTTTCTGTTTCCCATCCAGTTATCCAGGTTGTGCTTAAAAAGGGATAATGAGGTACTCTGGTTGACATGGAGAGGGAGTCTATTACACAGATGGGGGAGTCTCTGGGACATAAATCTGTCCCACCAGCAAGTCCTATTGATATCACAGACTAGGCTGAGGTCATGCATATGGGTTGCTCGGATGGAGCTTGACTTGCGGATATGCAGCAGTCCCATCAAAGCGGGGTCTGAGATTGCTTTGTATGCCAGACACAGGTCACCACTGAGGAGTCTGTATGAAACTGAGTAGAGGGACAGGGTTTTAGCCTATCTGTGTAGGGTAGATGTTTGAGGCCCTGGATTCTCCAGGTGAGGAACCTCTGTCATCTCTCCAGCTGCTGCATGTGCTTTGCAAGGTACATGCCGAAAGGGGCATTCTACTCAATAATTGGCCTTATAAGGGAAGAATACCGGGATGTTATAACCTCTTTGTCCCTGGATGAGATACCCTTACTTATGAAGTGGGCCATGTAGAAAGCTTTCCATACAACAGAAGCAATATGGTGGTCAAAAGTCAGGTTGCTATCAACCTGGGTGCCCAAATCCCTCACTACTGATTGTGTACTTAGGACATTGTTATTAATGTGATAATATGTGGGGACGTTACTCTCACCAAAGGGGATGATGATGGATTTTTTGGCATTCAGCTTGAGGCAATGTTTCTGGCACCAATCATTTGTTTGGGTGAAACCCTCTTGTAGGACATCCACATCACCTGGGGAATTGATGACTGCACCCAGCTTGCAGTCATGTGCAAACTTGGTCAGCCATAGCCCACTGGTTTTGGCCTGCATCTCAGAGAAGTATATCCCGAATAATAGAGGCCCCAAGACCGATCCCTGGGGTACGCAGCTCATTATGGCATTTTGATATGCTAGCCAACATACATTTGTGTTTCTTGGGGGCTTTTCTCATTTAATTAGTGATTGTGACAAGGGAGAAAGAAAATACAACAAGAAGGTGTGTGCCTGAATGTAACTTGAGTAAAAAACGAAAGGGATGGATTGTCAAGAGAAAACAGTAAATAATGAAAAAAGGGGAAAAGGAAAAAAAACATACACGAGGAAGGACAGCAAGAGGCTGGGGGAAAGGATTAACTAGATGAAGAAGAAACTGTGGTATTAAAAAAATATGGAGGGGAGAAATGAGGAGAGAGAGTGTCTGCAAAAAGAGGCGTCAGGAGAAGGGACTGACACTAATATTTTTTTTGAAGTTTTAGCCAGTGAAACATCTGATTCTGTGGATTAAGGATTATTAGGATTATTTGGACATAAACCCAGGAAAAAATATTCAACTGGTGAAAGAATAAAAATAAGAAAATGGATTTTAAAAATATTTCACCTAAACATTAAAAGAAAGAAAAGCAACAATTTTAGAGTACCTTCAGTAAATGTAAAAAGTATTATTAACAATGTAAGAAGGATAGGAATACTGGAATTATGTTCTAAATCTGGTGTGGATGTTATTCTTTTAGAGGACGTAAGATTCCAGACGAGTGAAGAAAGACCGCAAACAGAACAATTCTGGGGTTGAAATATAATATGGAACTCCAGAAGTCAAAGTTATTCTGGAGTGGGTGTGCTGCTTAAAAAAAAACAGTGACAATACTAGACGTAACACTTATAAGGATGGGAATGTTAACTGTTGTGGATGTGAGGTGGATAGATCATGCTCACAGAATTATGGCATTATATGCATATATATAACTAGCCAGGAAAGAGAGGATCTGTCTCATCAAATATTAGACTATGTTGGGGTTAACATGAAAATTATAATTACAGGGAACTTTAATTGTGATTTGTGACTTAACATGAAAAAGTAAAAAGAAAGTTAAAGATGTAAAAAATACATTAAGTGATAAAATGTGGTAAATTAGCTGTGTAGTACAAATGTCAATGGACTTATAGAAGGGGACACTTGGATCTGAAATTCTGTATTACTGAATTGCCTGTGAGTAGCAGATGGTGATACAATTGAGATTTTTTTAGACCGTTTGACAATATGGATGGAGTAGAAAGGCAGAATGTTAAATTAGCATAGGGAATAAAATGAACAAATGAAAAATTATGGGATGAAACTGGAGAGTGGAAGTATTGCAGTTTTGAAAGGATCATATAACAATTAAGGACTTTTATAAAAACTGGTTTGAATGGTGGATTGAATTTACAAAGAAATATAAAAGTGTTTTTTCAATGGCAGGGTGATATAAGAAATATAGAGAAAATGGAATATGGGAAAATGTATAGCAATGCATTTGAGAATTAAGAGAATAATACAAGAGAGTATTAGGATATGGAAAAATAAATATATCAAAGAAATTGAGAAAAAAATTAAGGCATTACTGTTTAGGCAGATATATTTGCAAGGGAGAAGGGAGGAGGTATCGCCACATTGGGTTAAAATAGTAAAGGAGAATATCAGTAGAATGGGAGAAATGAAAAATGAAAAGGGGAGGTTAAAAGAACATAAGAGCAAATTATGACTATTGTAGTACAGCATGTGGAAAATATGTATAAGAGTAGAAAAAAGGAAGATGAGAGAATGGAAAGTAAAGAAAAAATCCAGAATGACTTAAGAAAAATTTGAAAAGTAAATTACCTTTTGTGAATTAGATGACGTACTTAAGAAAGTAAATGTTGACTCAGTATCAGGCCCAGATAATACAGAGCATGGAATATACAAGAAATTAATAGATTTGTAAAGAGATTTTATAGAGCATTTTGTAAATGTACTGAATGAATGGCTGAAGGAAGGATTTGTTTATGAAGAGCTATGCAGTGGCATATATTTATACGGAAGAAAGATGAGAAGAATGAACTAAAAAATTGGAGTCCAATCACATTAAATAACACAGATTATAGATTTTATTAGAATAATAGGAGAATGGAATGAAGGATGAAGGATATTATGGAAAAAGGTATGTATGGTATAAAAGGGAAGAGATGTCAACAATTGTTATTGGTTGTGATAGAAATTGTGGATGATACTGTAAGTAAAAGGGAGGATGTTAAAGTTATGACAGGTGATATCAGCAAGACATTTGATACAAAAGGACATGATGCTTTGTGGGATGCTATGGAGAAGTATGGAAAAGGCAACAGAATTAAGAGAGTATGTATGTCATCATATCAAAATAATAGAAAGAGTGTTAGTGAATGGGTAGCTGAGTAAACAAATATGTATAAAGTATAAGGGAAGGATGTCCCATGAGTGGAATATTATTTGCATTGGCAATGAATGTGAAAGTGAGAAAAGTATGCAAGTTCCGAAAAATATGTAAACATATACATGTGTGTGTGTGTGTGTGTGTGTGTGTGTGTGTGTGTGTGTAATGCTTTTACGTTGCATTAAAGAAAGGATCCCTACTTTTTTGGTAGGTGCTGTGGGATCTTTTACATCTGCCTGCACTATCACCAACTCAAGCAGATGGGACCTTGGTTTAATGTCTCATCTGAAGGATAACATACTCAGGAGTGCAGCACCCCATTTATGCTGCATGGCAGTGTCAGGAATTGATCTACCTAGTGTGGGAATATAACCCACAGTCTACTTCATCAAAAGCAAGTGTGCTATATGTTAATCTACTGACATTGTTATTAGTTAATAAACAGGGCAAGGTGAGAACCCTTTGCCTGAAAAGCTGTCAAAAGAAGTGAAGAAAATGGAACCTAGTAAATAGATGAAGGGGGTAACTAGCTAAAACTCAACAGAAAGATAACAAACAATGAAGAGACTAACCTTGCAGATTACCAACTCCAGAAAGTGAAAAAGAGGGCACAGTGGTCAGAAATCCGAGGAAATGAAAGGAACCCACTAAAAAGGATAGCCTGGGTTCACTCCTTTAAACAAGGTAAATTCTTGTGCACCTGACTGAGATCACGTGATGGGGGCTTCATGTCAAAGCATTATGGGTAAACAGTTGGAGCCTGGACTGCCTGTAGGAAGCTCTCATATCTGGGCTAAGTCCTGATGGCCTTCATCCTCTAGGTGATACACATGGAAATACAATCCCAGACATGTAGATATAGTGAACTGTATTTATAAAGGAAACAGCAAAATCCTCTTCAGTAAAAATGCCACTCCTGAAAAAAAAAAGACGTTATGTTCTTACCATAACGTCCCATCTGTGTTGTTCATCTTCATTCATTCATTCATTACTGTTGGGTGTTGGTTCCATCCTCGGAAATGAGTTGGCCTTATAACAAACTTGTGCCAGCCAAAAAACTCTCAAGCTAAGCTTTTACCCATAGTGCCCCTCTCCCCATTACCTCAGATCGAGTTTGCCCGTGATAAGGAAAGCAGAGGCTTTTTCTGAGAAGAAACCCTAAAAATAGGATTAGGACCCAATGCGATCCTCCAGGAGCCTCTGGGGACGGAGGTTGGGAAGTAATGAATGCATGAAGATGGAACAACACAGATGGAACATTATGGTAAAAACATAACTTCTTTACCTGATTTTCTTAATCTTCATTCATTCCTTACTGATGGAACAGAGTCCCTAACTACTTTATGTCCTGAGAGGCCTTTACGGAAGAATGTCCCTGAGTACCATTGAACCAAAGGATGCATTTCCCCTGGAGACCAGGTCCAATTTGTGATGAGTAATAAAGGTATGGGGGTGGACCACGTTGCAGCTACACAGATATTATCCACTGAAGCCTTTGAATGAAAAGCCACAGAATTTGCCATTGATCTTGTTAAGTGTGCTTTGACCTTGTTCGGTAGAGGAATTCTATTCTGCTGGTAGATGAAGGATACACAATTTTTCAACCACTTAGATAAGGTCACTTTAGAAACAGGGTCCCCCAATTCTGGGCCTGAGAAAGACACAAACAACTGGTGTGATTTAAGTACTGGTTTTGATCTGTGCAGATAAAAACGTAATTGTCTATGTACATCCAGCAAATGAAGGCAGTATTCCCCTTTATTCGAATAGTTTGGAAAAAAGGCAGGAAGGTCGATCGTTTGGTTAATTATCAATTCTGCGATAACTTTTGGAAGGAGGAGGGGGTTAGTCCAGAGGGATACTCGGTCTCTATGAAATATTATATAAGTACATTTGATACACAAGGCCTGAAACTTCTAGCTGAAGTTATGGCTACTAAAAACAGTGACTTCCAGGACAAAAACTCATATCACAAAAATTTGCAGGTTTGAAAGCAGTTGTGTCAGGGATTGTAGTACTAGCGTTAAATTCAAAGGGTCACTCGGATCTTTGAAGGGTGGTCTGATGTGCGAGACCCCTTTTTAAAAAGGTTTTGCAGAGGCAATGGAAGATTAAGGATGAATCTTGGAACCAGTCATGAAAGTTTGAGATTGCTGCCAAATGGACTCGAATTGTGGAGTCTGCCACTCCTGACTGTAGAAGATCTGACTGATAATCCAAAACCACAGTTACAGGAGCTGAGCAAGGATCTAGTTTCTTTTGTTGGGACCAAATAAGAAATCTCTTCCATTTGCTGAGATAGATTTTCCTGGTGGATGGTTTATGTGAAACCAGAAGAATATTATGTACAGGAGAGGTAAGGTTAGTCTGCCTGGCTTTTACTGGAAGTGGAGAAACCAAGTTGTCAGCTTGAGACTGGGAAGGCTGGGGTGTGTCAACCCTTGCGGATGTGAGATCAGCTCCGGAGTTGGATCGTGAATCCAGGGCTGGCATACTAAGTGAGGCCAAAGGAAGGGAAACCATATTTGTTGAGGCCAGTAAGGGGCAATAAGGATTGCCTTGTTTCTCAGATGAAGGGCCTTCTTTAGAGGGGGAATCAAAGGGAAGGAAGGGAAGGCATAAAGAAGTTCCGTGGGCCAATTGTGTATCAGAGCGTTTCTCGGAAATTCCTCCTGTGGGGGGATTGGGGCAAAGTAGCTGCTGCATTTGTTGTTTAGTGGGGAGGCAAAAAGATCACAGCAGGGATGACCCCAGTGGCTGAAAATTTTTGCCACCAAGACTGGATTGAGGGACCACTCGTGAAGTAGTAGGATACATCTGCTCAGCTTGTCTGCAATCACGTTGGAATCCCCGGGAATATGCGTTGCTATCAGAAAGCAGTTGGAAGGTATCACCCATTGCCAAATTCTCATGGCCTCCCGACATAATGGGTAGGACTTGGTTCCTCCTTGTTTGTTAATGTACCAGACTACTGACATGTTGTCAGACTGTATAGCAATTGTCCCTAACAGAAGGGTGGATTGAAATGCTTGCAACTCTAGAAGCACTGTCCTCAGTTCTAGGACATGGATATGCAGATTGGCCTCTATGTCTGACCAGGTGCCTTGGACAGTCTTCCCTTGGTAAAGCCTCCCCCACCCTATCAGGGAAGCATTTGTGGTCACTGTGGCCCTGGGCAGAATGGGCAACTCCATAGCTCTTCATCTGGCCTCATCCACCACATTAGATCCTGTTTGCATCGCTGAGTTATATGTACTGGAAATGACATAGGATGGTGCGAGGGATACCACTGTGTCAGTAGGAGCCACTGGAGAATTCTCATGTGTAGCCTTGCTAAGGGCACTATGGTAATTGACGCTGACATGGAGCCCAGTAGTTGAAGAACCGCCCGAGCTGAGACTAGGTTTTGACAGAGTATCAGCCGGATTTGGGATCTTATCCTCTGTAATCTGTGGTCTATAAGACAGACTAGGCAAGCATGTATGTTGAAAATTGCCCCATAAATTCCAAGGTTTGAGAGGGAATCAAGTTGCAATTTCCCCAGTTTATTGAGATTCCTCGGGATTCTGCTAGTTTGAGAGTGTAGTTTAGAGCCACCTCCAGTAGATGCTTGATGGGGGTGGTGAGGAGCCAATTGTCTAAATATGGAAACACCTGGAATCCTTAAAGTCTCAAGTGAGCTGTTACCACTGCCATACACTTGGTGAACATTTTGGGGATGTAGAGAGTCCGAAGGACAGCGCGCAGAATTGGAAGTGATTGGTTTCTAGCCAGAAGCGAAGGAATCTTCTGGAGACCTTGCCCATTTTATGTGGTAATACGCATCCTGAAGATCAATTGAGCACATCCAATCATCTTTCTCCAAAAATGGAAGGATAGACTGAACTGTGATCATCTGGAATTTTTCCTGTTTGACAAATTTGTTCAGGATGCTGAGATTTAGAACTGGTCTCTAGTCCTCTGTCTTTTTTGGCACTAAAAAGAATCTTGAGTAGAACCCGGATCCTATCTGGTCTGGTGGGACTGTCTGGATGACTCTTTTTTGAAGCAGCTTTTGTATTTCTTGAGCTGCTGTTTCCCTTTGACTGGGTGGAATGTCGGGAATTCATCTTGATGACTTTGGATAAAGATTGAATGGGATGTGATAACCTCTGGTTATTATCTGCACCCAAGAATCTGCAGTTATTGTTAGTCAGGCAGGAAGGTGCAGGGAAAATCGTCCTCTGACTGCTTCCAGAGGAAAACAATCAGGTCGTTCTTCAGGAGCACTGGTAGGGTTGTCCAGAGAAGCAATCTCTGGACCCATGGTTATGCGGTCCCCCTCTGCCTCTGTAGGGAAGCCTTCTGAAAGAGTTACTCCCTATGCCCTGGGGAGTAAACTTGTCATGTGTGTCTCGGAAAGGACCCTGAGATTTCTTGTGCCACATTTTTTCAGATCTGGTTCCTAGAGTAGGGATGTTGAGGGGTGGAAAAATGTACGCCCACATCAGACAGGGTCTTGCTGTCCTTTTCACACCTGGCCAACGTGTCTTTTACTTTTGTGCTGAAAAGTGAAGAAGCTTCCACTGGAGCTTTCAGAAAGGAAGACCTAAAAGCATCTGCAAAGTCACAAAGGCACATCCTGGTGTGAATTCTCATGAAAACACCTGAACCCACCACTCTAGCCACTCCTTCAGTAGTGTGGGAAATCAAACATATGGAGGAGCTGGATATGGATTCCAGGGTAGCAAGCTGTGAGGCAACCTTGTCATATACCTCATCACAGACTGCTCCTGCTAAGGTTTCGGAGAGTTTGGAGACTAAGTCTCTATGACGCCTATTGAAATGTGCCAGGTAGTTCAAAGACCTAACAGCAAAGGTTGATGATGCAATGACAAGTTTCCCTAAACTTTCCACCCCCCGAGACTCCCTGATTGGGGGTGGACAGTCTGGCTTTCCTCTGAAAGCTCCTTCTTAGTGGCAGCCGCCACCACAATAGCATCTACAGGAAGACCCTTGTACCAGTGTGGATATTGCTCAGGAGGGGATAAAAACTTGTCTGGTCTCTGGGGGATTGGTTCAATAGTCTCAGGACTCTTCCATGTGCACTGCATGATGAGTTGAACCAGCTCATCTGCAGGCGGGGTCACCCAGGAAGTAGAGAGTTGAGCATGAAAAGCCTTCAGGAATACAAACTCCTTGGAGAAAGGGTTGGTGGACTTCCAGTCACCCCTCTGTTCCAAGATTTCCAGAATATCTCCAAAGGAGACATCATCAGGGGGTGACCGTAGGGATCCCTCCCCTTCATCGTAGTTCATAACCTCAGTGAGCGACTCCTCAGAGGAGTTCACATGCTTCCTCTTGCACATCCTCTTACGTGGTACCTCTTTAGCGGGAGTTTCTGATGAGGACTCAGAAGAGGGAGCACCTTGCATTAGGGTATCCTGAGGCTCTTGTGCTCGATGTCCTGATGCGGTGGTCTGTGTCAGCTGCAGCTCAGAGGAGGACATATTTGGTATTTCAACATCGAAGGTTTGCCTGCAGAGGCAAGAGCCCTCTCAATCACCTGGAAAGCAGGTCCGACTGAAGAGGGATGGGAGCCCGGAACTGAGAAGGACAACCTTGGAACCGGGGTCACACCCTGCTCCAATGAACCCAATCCCAAGGATTGAGCCCCAAGGGGACTAGGTACAGCCAGGACTCCTGGAACTGTCATAGATGGAACCATAGAAAAAAACAGTGCCGTACCAGGCACCCCAGAGCCTGCAATCCAGTCCCAATCCTAAGGATGACCCAGCTCTGAATGAGTCAAAGGCCAAAGGGTCAGTTCTGGAACCACAGTAAGATCCATCAGTGGAACCGAAGGCATGGAAACCATAAAGGGTGTTGGTGCTGAAAGCTTTGATGCCTGCAAGGAGGTCAAAGGGGGAGAATAATATGGAGTCCATGGAGATAGACTCCCAAGTCCAGATGGGAAGGGAGTTTTGGAAGGTGTAGCAATCCCTCTGGCTGTCAGCAGCTGATCCACAAGACATACCACGTCTAATTCCAAGAGGCTCTTGGTCGATCTTGTAGATATCCGCGATGGGGAGTCAGGTCATTCTAAGAAAGGGCTATACTGTTGCCCCAAGAAAGGATCCACTGTAGGGGAGTATTGGGTCCATGCAGAGTGGTCTATCAGCACCACGGTCTCAAGACTGGAGACCTGTATGGGAGGAATGTTTGGTATTGGAACCAATGGGACAGAAACTGTAGGCAACCTTGGTGCCGTAGATATGGTTGGTGCTGTGATTGGTGTCGAGGTTAGAATTTTTAATGATGGCACTGAGGTAGAAATTTGCAGTTTAGGCAATATCGGTGCAGTAGACATTGGCGGTGCCGTAACAGGCGTCAACAACACAATTTTTGTAGATGGTACTGAAGACAGTAGTGTAGAAGCCAATTTCGGCTATGGAGCTGACAAAGTCAATTTTGGTACTTTTTGTCTTGGTTCCTGTTTTCTATCACCCAAGGGTGAAGAAGGAACCAAATGCTGTCTCTTTTTGTGCTCTTTTCTAGGAGGTGGTGAGATCTCTGATGCAGAAATAGCCTCTGAGAAGGGCGACTTAAGAAGGCCCTTCAAAATTAACTTATTTTTTCTTTCATTAAGGGTTCGAGAGCTGAACCCTAGGCAAATTGTACAAGGAGTTTGGATCAAAAGAAGAGGAAACCTCAGACAATATACATAAGACACAAGTGAGTCACAATTTGGCATTTTGCCACCCACATTGGTTGCACTGTTTGAAACCTGATGTTCTTATTTTCTCTGATATAGTGCAAAACAGAATATATAATTAACAACAAACAATAAGAGAAAGACAGATTTAAAAAAAAAAAAAAACTTTAAGAGAGAAGAAAGGAAAGAAATTTACCTCAGAGGGTAAGGGAAAAGGCCGTTCCACCAATGGTACTTAATTACCAAGAAGGTAGTTGAAAGACAGAGATAAAGAGTAGGTAAACTAATGATAGACTATGGAAAAGTATTTAGATTGAGAAACAAGGAAAATTATTCAGGACCTGATTTTAATATGAAAAAATTTTAAGAACTTAGCTGAGGGCTGGCTTGACACGGCTTTTTGGCTATGTGGCAAATGAGATCTGAGGTAACAGGGAGAGAGGCACTATGGGTAAAAGCTTAGCTTGAGAGTTTTTTTGGCTGGCATGAGCTTGTTATAAGGCCGACTCGGTTCTGAGGATGGAACCAACACCCATTAGTAAGGAATGAATGAAGATTAATAATATCAGAACACTGGTCATCAAAGTCTGTTTAAAATTTCAGGTGTGATTTTTTTTTGTTTTTGTTTTCTCAAGAAGCCAAAGTCTTCAGTACATTAATGTCTATGTGCTACCATCCCAGGTGTACAGTATTCCTTTTCATTTGCTGGGCTTCATTTAGGACAGAAGGCGGCCCTCACAGAAACTTGTTTATAGAGCCCTACAGTGGGAATACTGATGGCTCCATGTATGGATGAAGGCAGCAGACATACATTTCTATTATCTGGATCATTTTGGGGCTTTTTGAAGGTTTTCCAGGGTAAAGGTCTCCAAATCACAATTTGGAAACATAATCACATCACTAAAGCATACACACATCCAGATGCACCATTATGACACCAGCTGTCTGAAGCTTTCCTCTAGGTGAATACATTATGCCCACAAGAGGCTAAATGCAAATTAATGAATGCCATGACTTTGCCAGAAAGGTCAGAATAACAGCATCTTCATATGTTGATCCTTTTCTCTCTGACTAACTCTCTAGCAATCCATTCTAAGTCCCCAAATTAACTGGGGTGTTTATAGATGCCTTGCCTCTCTACTTAAGCAACTTGATGACAGAAAATACACAGTCCAGTCTGCACATGATCAGCAGTTACAGTGAATACAGTTACTATGAACATATATACACATCTTTAAGTGGTCGCCCATAATTACTCTCATGCCCAAAACATTTATTTTATCTGTTGGAAACAGAAGAGCAAAGACCACAAAATACAGTAGCAGACTTCATTCTACCCAAGATGGATTCCAAAGATCTCTGAACAGGCACACATTAGGTTCAGTTATGCTGCAGCTATGTTATTCATCATAATTTTTCACATTTTGTTGTGATAGAAGCTTTCTGTGGACATCTTTCTATAAACTCATGCATATTATTGAGGTAATCCCTTATTTTCTGTTGAGCATTCTACTGTTGCTCCTCTTTATGTTCTGTCAATTTCCTCTATTTTGCAATACTTTAACATGTCAGTTTTTCTAAATAATTCTTGTTACTTCTTAACCATATTTCCTTTTCTTTTATTTCCATCTTATTTTAAACTCTACTTTAATTTTTTCCAACTCCTTAACTATATTTTCAGAAGAAACTTCTATCTTCTCTAATAGCTGCTGAAAAATTTACACTCTCCATTCCTTAAATTCCTCTGTTTTCAACTGATAGGTGGGAAAGTGCCAGTGTCTCATTTTTATTTAGTTACTACTGGTGCATGATCTGAAATAATTATTGGCTGCATATCAAGACCTTCAATTAAATGCACCTGTTCCTATGAAATGTAAATTCTGTCTAGTCTAGCCCAGTTTTTGTATCTTGGGTAATAATATGTAAATTCATTTCAAACTCCTATTACTGAATTCACATCTTCCATGCCAAATATTTTCATAAACTTCTTTAAAAATCTACCCTCCATTGTTATATTTTTCATTCTTGCCCCTCCCCCTGACACATCTTCACTACTGCAAATCAAATTTCAGTTTCCATCTATAATTAATATTCCTTGCTGAAAGCTGCTTATTTCTCCCAGAATCTTCTTAAGCTCCATTACAGCAGTTTTCATTGGAATATAAATACATGCCAGTGTAGTCCTCCTCCATTGCCAGTAGCCCCTTAGTACTACAAATCTACCATTATTGTCTTTTTTATCCTCTTCTATTGCTACTGGAGCTCTTCTTGCAATTAATATAAGTACTCCTGTCTATCTTTGCCCCAGGTATTCCATTGAATAACTATCCTGAAAACCTTTCTTTATCAAATTGACATGTTCAGTTCTTTCCAACTCTCTCTCTCCTGTAGCATAACTATTTGCACTCTACATTTTTTAATATAGTTCACTACTTTTTCTTTTTTGTATTTATCTGTGAGATCACTAATGTTTAAAGACATTATAGAAAGTATCATATTCTTATATATATATATATATATATATATATATATCCATATAAAAAACAGCTTTTTTGTTAAATGTCTAGTTTCAGCTTTTGTGTTACATGCATGTACTGTTTGGCGGGTTAATCATTTATACAGTTATTTCTTGTCATCTCCATTTCAGCTTATGTCACATCTTACAGAACTTGTTTTATTGAAAATCCTCACACAAAAATATACACACACAACCTATTAATTTAATAACAGCATATAAAACTATGTACATCTTCAAATATTGAAGTTTCACCCTCCTAATAGGAGCAAATGTTCTAAACTGACAGTCAAACATACAGACTCGAGCTAACCTAAAAGAAAGGTTGTCCATGCTAAGACGCATGTTATAGCCTTTGGTTTTATTAAGTGCTGTTTTTGACTTATTTTTTATGCTCTCAGTTGGGAAACACTTGAATGCTTTCAGAAAACATTTTCTCCAAGCCATCTTTTTTATCAGATTGCCTGCTAGAGACATGAGGACCAGAGACAAAACTGTTTACTAGAAAAAAGGCCTTATAATATTCAATATTCTTTTTCATTTACTTGCTTTCTCATAAAATGTGTTACTACAATAAGTTAATGGCTTTAACCCTGTCATTCCCCAATGCAAGAATGAGAAAAAGTCCACCAATGTTTTTTTTGTCATGCTTTTTTTAAACAGATCCCTTTTTTTTTTACTTTGAAATAAAACAAAACAAAAAACAGGATCACCTGTTTACATTAATATCCCCATTACACTTAAAAATAACTGATAACACTTTATAACATGCAAGAAAATCATGCACTATTTAAATGCTATTATTAAGAAACATTTTTTTTACTTACAGTAAACTTTCACCCTCCTCTTCCCCTCTCCTGAGTATTTTAATGAACATTAATGACATGAAGTAGGAAATATGCTTTAGAGTCCCCTATACATTTAGCAAAGTCCAAAGAACTCCCATATTTACAGATTTTCTTGTTCTGTCATGTATAACAAATATAATTATTGCTTTGTAATCCCACATTTGTCAATTTCCAAATTGCTGATTTTATTCTCCAAGCATTAATGGCATAAAGTAGGGCATATGCTTTAGAGTCTCCAACAAGTTTCACAAAGTCCAGAAAAGTACAATATTTCTAGATTTTCTTATTCTATTCCTGTTCATCATGTTCTCCCAGACCCTGTCTCCACTTCATTTCCAACATACTATCAATTCTTCTAGTCAACTCTTGTGCTATTTTCCCTCTCCTAAGCATTTTCCATTGCAACACTGGAAAAGGTTTCACTGGAACAGTCTTTCTGTGGTCTTTATTACCAGAAGAACAAGAAGCAGAATTTCTTCTGTTTCACAGGTCACATTTTGTTGGATAAACTTTTGTATTTCTTCCTTAGCATGTACTTCATCAAAAAATTATTTTGTTCCTCCAGGGAAAAATATTTTAAAAATAGCTGGATACAGCAGTTTGAATCTTGTGCCTGCTTCTCAACATCCCCTGAATAATGGGATAAATGTACTCCTCTTCTACCTGGTGTATAATGAGAAGTCATTCTCCACAAACACTCTGCTGTCTCCTACTTTTAGTATCTTGTCCTTATGCCACAGCTTTATCAGAATCAGTTCCTTCTGCTGGTAAGACTGCATTTTTACTATTAAAGGTAGGTCTAGGTTCTTTTTTCATAGCCATGTTTGGAGCATATAAATGATGTGCCCTTTCAATTACTTCCTCTTGTGGAATACCAGTCCAGTTGCTTATTTGTGCTTTCATAAAATTAATAGAGTCTGTTCCTTCCAGTTTCTCGGGTACAGCAGAAAATCTCAGGTTTTCCCTATATGCTCTGTCCTCTAATTCTATTATTTTTTGAAACATCTCTTCTTGTGCAGTCTCATTTTCAGAAAGTCTTTTCTTCATTTCAACCTCTGAGTTTTGCAGTTTTACCACCTTATCTGAATATCTGTGTAAAGCATCTTCCATTTTTTCCAGCCTTTTATTTTTGAGTTGATATACTCCATCAGTGTTTCATTTATTTTAGTCAGGTCTTTGTGAAATTTCCTTATACATTCCTCTAGGGGACTGTAAGTCATGTCTGGAGTTTGCACTGCTTTTTGCTGAACAGCTACAGTACTTTTCCCAGTCATTGTTTTTGTCACCTTTAACAGCTGATTTTCCTTCAGGTCCTCTGTATTTCTTTTTCCTGGCATCCAGGAAATGCATTTACAGGCCGAGTACTGAAATTTACCCAGAGATCAAGGTCCACTGGCTTTCTCTGCCAAGTTTCTGTTTTCACACTGGGAGAGCTAGAATGAAGCTGTTACTCACTGTACAGCCATCTTTGAAGTCCTCCATCATCTATTAAATCTTGATGAAAATACAGGGGTCAGATAATTACAACACCATCAAGAATAATGAAGAAGACACACAAACACACGTTCCAAATGTATCTCCTGGGATCGTGCTTCTCAACTGTTCCTCATTCTGCAGAGTGCTATGATTTCAACTCACCTTAAAACATCTGTCCTGCTGCTCTAATTTGCCTTCTGACAGTTCTGATTTGACCTCATTCACTGGCTTACATAGCCAGCCTTATGCAAAAGTAAACTATGTATCTACCTAGGGGACCACTCAACTAGTGCTGCTTTTCTGGACTTTTTGCATTTTTCATAACGGACTGTAAGAGGAAAAAAATACTACTGCATCCAGCCCAGGCTATATGAAAGAGAAGTGCCAATTACGTGCTGTAATTTCTGAGCTTTTGTCTTGGTTTTACCCACAAGCTAGACAACAGGAGCCAAAAATCCCAGAAATTCTGAAGTTCTTACTGAAAGAAATGGGTACTATGGGAATTTAAACAATAGTACATTAAGTGAGCTCTGAGGTCAAGTTATAAATCTAGACAAATCTGGATGGGCTGGATAATAGCCAAAATATTTTTTTGGCATTTCCTTGCAGGTAACTAGATATCTTGGGCAGCTGACTGCTTAAATAATGGATGCATGTGTGCTGAAGGTAGGAGATCCATTCCCTAGTTAGACAGAATGTCTTTGATGTTATCTCTTATTTCTGTTCTGTTCATAGTAAAGCAAGTTCCTTTCAAGGACCGCATGCACTGAATAAACAGACTTGAATTTCAGATTTGCTATCTTTCAGAAAACGCATGCTAATGTAAACCTCCTTACTCTAGCAGTGATATTAATATATAAGAGCAATATTTCAAATCTGTTCCTGATTTTGGACCTTTACATCCATCCACAACCTCTTTCCCATTTTTGCACATGGAGTTAAGGTGTCACTTCAACAGAGGTAATTATCTAGAGCCAAGGTTCACACCGCCAGGAGGCTAGCCCTGCCACGGTGGTTCTTCCACCTCATATACTTGCTTGCACACTCACACCTATGACCAGTTTATAATGTCCAGTCCACCTACTGCATGTCTTTGGTATGTGGGAGGAAACTGAAGCACCCTTAGGAAACCCATGTGAACACAGGGAGGACATGCAGACTCAGCACAGAAGGTACCTGAGATGAGAATCGAACCATAGAACCTCTTACTGTGAAGTGACAACAATATCCACTGTGCCACTATTATTTTTGTCTCTGTAGAATCCCTGATGATTATGGACTGGATGCCTTATATGATGTGTTGAGTGAGTACACCTAAATAACTAATGCTGAAACAAATACTACCCGCGAATTAACTCAAGCAGTGTTGGAGAATAATTTTTTTTATTTTTTCATATATAACTTATTTACAAAGAAAATGTGTGGCAATGGGTACATCTGGCTAACAGTTATGCAAATTTAGTAATGTCACATTTGGAACATTGTTATATAGTAGAAATATCCACTGTGCCACTATTATTTTTGTCTCTGTAGAATCCCTGATAATTATGGACTGGATGCCTTATATGATGTGTTGAGTGAATACACCTAAATAACTAACGTTGAAACAAATACTACCCGTGAATTAACGCAAGCAATGTTGGAGAATAATTTTTTTTAAATTTTTTCATCTATAACTTATTTACAAAGAACGTGTGCGGCAATGGGTACATCTGGCTAACAGTTATGCAAATTTAGTAATGTCACATTTGGAACATTGTTATATAGTAGAAAATGATTATAAGTATTTGAGATTTTATAAAAGATTTGTCGACATTTTTAATATGGTGTGGCACATCTGAATAGTTTTTATCTTTTTTACAATATCTTCAAAATACAACAACCTTTTTAAAATTTAAAGAAACTCTTTCTGGTTGTTAATTCAACATCTGAGATATCATGATATACAGAGACGAGATAGGTAAAATAGCAACTACCATTTATAAGAAACCCGCTGAAATACTTATGTGCATAGGAGCAGTGAATCACGTATTCAGAAATGTAGTTAAGGGGCAAATGCAGATAACATTTAGATTGAATACAGAAGAAGGGGTACATCATCACGTAGATGAACAACTTGATGTAATACATAAAGAAGTTAATGCTGAAGATATGAAGGAAACTAGAAAACTTTACTTTTCTGACAATATAAACAAAAAATAGTATGAACAACATTAATCAGGTTAGGATAACAATATCTTATAATAGACATACTAAGGCAGCAGTCAGCATTACCGCCTTGCAGCAAGAGGTTCTCTGGTTCAATCCTCGGCTGGGGTGCCTTCTGTGCAGAGTCTGCATGTCCTCCTTGTGGTCTCGTGGGTTTCCTTCGTGTGCTCCGGTTTCCTCCCACATCCCAGAGACATGCTGTAGGTGGACTGGACACTAAATTGGCCCTAGGTATGAGTGTGTGCATGTGTGTGCCTTCTGTGGAAGGTTGGGTGCCGGGCTGGCAACTCGACACTGTAAAACTCTACTGCCAATCATGAGCACACAGGTGATCCACTGTGGTGACCCCTAACCGGGAATAGCCAAAAGAAGAAGAAGACATACTAAAACAGTAGAAGATGTAATGTATTGGCATATTTTTACAGTCGGTAGAAGACATGAAAACATTAACAACTAAACCAAGTTTCTTTTAAAGAAATGCTCATGATTTGAAACTTTAATTTTGTTACGAAGAACAAAATGGGACTAAATTAATTAAATATAGTAATAAAATTGGCACTTATCCCTGCTTCAGATGTCAGTAATGTATATATATATATATATATATATATATATATATATATATATATATATATATATATAAAAACAAAACTTCAAACATCCATTAACTGGAAAATTAATTTCATTAAACTTGCATGCAGACTAATTCCATGAATATAGTTTATATGTTTATATTGCACTACACAAAAAAATGTAAAGGGTTTTATATAGGTAAGACTTATAGGAAGGTGAGAGAAATAATTTGTGATCACATTTCAAACATTTCAAATGTGTTATACAAGCATTTATATCTATCTATCTATCTATCTATATATATATATATATATATATATATATATATATATATATATATATATATACATACATATATATATATATATATATATATATATATATATATATATATACACACACACACACACACACACACACACACACACACACACACACACACACACACACACACACGCACACACAAGTTAAAGGAGATGATCCTATGTTTGAATTTGCTGTATTTGAAGAACTGAAGCTGGGTAGTATTGGTGGTGATTTAGGAGGAAAAACTTAAAGTTAGGATATTTATTTATTTAGGTTTGTTTACCGGGGTAGTTGCACTGATGAATACTGACCAACTTGAAGCTCAGCCTAGGTATGAGAGTATAAGTGATCAGTACTTTTAGAGCGGACAAGGAACACAATTTAAATAGGGTTGTATGCTTAAAACCTATCGTTAAACAAAGAAGCTTAGGAACATGATTCATTAATTGTTTGTCAATTAATCATGTCATATGGTAAATGTGTATAAAAGGATGTGTTTCTGAGCAACTATTATTAACATTTGAGAAAGCTGTAATCTGAAAGTTCTGCAGGCTTGTGCTTTTTATGTATCATTGTTTATTTCTTTTTTGTTTTATTATTTATTTCATCTTTTTTATTTTTGTCTTTGTCCCACAGAGACTTTGTTTGTTTGTTTCTTTCTTTCGGCTTTTCCTGGTTAGGGGTCGCCACAGCGGAACTCCAGTCCGCTAATGATTGGTAGTAGATTTTGACGTGCAGGCTTGCCGGGCCTAACGCATAACCTTCAACGAAGGAACGCCCATTCACGCATGTCGCCACACAGAAGACGCTCTAACTGAGAATCAAACGGGCAACGTCTAACTGTGAGGCGACAATGCTACTGCAGCACCACCACCGCAGTGTGTCCCACAGAGACTACGCTAAGAAATTTATATTCTATGTGGCTTACTTATAATGTGACTGACATCATACCTATCAACTGCCCAGATTTTTCTGTATTGTTTTTGCTCTGTTCCTAAACAAATTTGTGGCTTTCTGGTAAAACACAAAGACCTGAAGTTTCTAAATAATGACAGACATTTGAGTTTTAGACTTCATATCTTTCAGAAAATGCATGATAATGAAAAACATGTTATTCTAGCAACTTTCTATGTTTACAATATATACCTGATTTTTGGGCTTTGTTCTCCAAATTATTTTTTCCTTTATCCATAATTATTGCATTAAGAGGTATGGGCTGGCTGCATTATGTTAATAATAATTGTGCAAATTATTGTTTATGACCACCATTTTTAAATTACAGTAAGAATCTTAGACATAGGCAGTCAACAAATAGGCTATAATTGCTAGGTTTGGAGACAGTCTGTGGATAAACAGAAGTTATATGCTTAACATAATGATAGATCTGTGCTGTCTGCTTCTGTCTTTTGTCAATAAATGGGTCTTTGAATTTGACCTCAGATCCATCTCTGACCACTCAAAACTTTGCATCCTAAGCTCAGACTTCTCCCCTTACCCATAACACCCTATAAAGCCAGACATCACTTCAGACTGAGTTTGCCCAAAAAAATAAACAAGTGCATACAGTTAATAACAATAACACTAAGGCTATAAAGGATTATCCAATAGAATATGAATTATCAGAAACTGATCTAGAGCCAAAAAGTGCACTTCAAAGGCCTCTGTATAGGGCAGTTTAGTCAAACCAGGATAAAGGAATGATAAATTCCATAATCAGGCAGAGGGATATATGGGAGCGAAGTTGAGGAAGGATGGAAAAAGACAACACAATTCTACCATTATGGTAAGTGCATAACTCTGTATATGATGTTGTCTCTTCCATCCAGTCCTCGATGGATGAGACAGAGTCCCCAGAATAAAACACTTGGGTGCACTCACGGAAGGATATCCCAGAGAACAGCTGAACCAAAGGATGCCCTTCTTCTAGAGAGTAAATCCACTTTATAATGGGATACTAAAGGCATGAACATTAAACCAAGTGGCAACAGCACAATTGTCATCAACAGATGCCCTAGAAAAGGAGGCAGTAGAGGTTAGCACAGATCTAGCAGAGTGAGCTTTGACCAGTTTAGTTAAAGGTATGCCTTCTTTGTATACATGTGTGATGAAAGCAGACAACCACATTGGTAACTTTAGAAACATCATTACCCAGTTTATTTTCTGAAAATGACACAAAAAATTGATCAGACTTAATGAATGGTTTTGTACAGTGGATATAAGCCTGAAGCTGCCTATGAACATCCAATAAATGTAGCATGCATTCTCCTTTGTTTGTTTGAGAAGAAAACCGGCAGATTAATGTTTTGATTTAAATTTGCTTTCGTAGTTACCCTTGGTAAAAAGGAAGGATTGGTTTGAAGGGAAACTCTGTCCTTATGAAAAAAAATGTATGGTGGTTTACATGACAGAGCTTAGAGTTCTGATACCCTTCTCGCAGAATTAACTGCCACTAAGAATAATGTTTTCCATGTTTAGAACCCGAGGTCCACCTTGTCTGCTGGCTGAAATGGTAGTTAAGTCAGTACTTGAAGTAAAACAGTGATGTCCCAAGGAGGGGAAGGATCTTTAAGAGGGGGCATGAGAAGAAAAGTACCCCTTAAAAAGGTTTTAGATAATCTGAGAGAGGCAGTGGGTTACTGATTCTCTCCAATGTGGAAACTAGAAATAGCTGACAACTGGACTTTGATGGTGGAATAGTTGGCACCATTCTGAAAATAAACAGGCTGCTTTTGTAAATGTTCTTAGTCGACTGTCTTTGAGATGAAATAAAAATATGGATAACTTGAGAAGAAATCCTGGACTGACTAGCCATTATTGGATGTGAAGAAACCAAGTGGTTAACTTAAGGGCACAATTGCCTGGAAGAGGATGGCTGGTTGGATGAGAAATGAGATCTGGGATGGGATCCAGCATCCATGGAGGGGGTTTCAGAAGAGGCCACAGATAGGGGAACCAAACCTGTTGAGGCCAAAAGGGGGCAATGAGGATAACAGTGACCATCTTCTCTAGTGCTTTCTGAAGAAATCTTGGAAATAGAGGAGTTGTTGGAGTTGGAGGAAAGGCATAAAGGAAACTGGGAGGCCCAAATGTGGCTCAGATCATCCCTTTGTGACTCCCCTCCAGGGGGTCATGAAAAGAACCTGCATAATTTGGTGTTTTGGGGAGAAGCAAAAAGATCACATCAGTGTTGACCTCAGCAATGGAAAATCTGTTTTGCTGCCTTTTGATTGAGGGACCACTAGTGAGGCAGGAGGACGGATCTGCTCAAACTGTCCACTAGTACACTGGACTTCCTGGACTGTGTGTTGGTAGAAGAAAGTAATTGGAAGATAATGCCCACTGCCAAACTCTGCTAGCTCCTTGACATAATGGTTAAGAATGGGTTCCCCCTTGCTTGTTGATGTTCCAGACTACTGGCATGTTGTCTGTTTGGATAGTTATCAGTCCTTGAGGAAGGGAATCCTGAAAGGCCTGCAATGCTAGGTGAACTGCCCTTATATCTAGAATCTTGATACTGAGATCGGCCTCAGAGGGGGAACCACATGGCTTTGACTGTCTTTTCCTTGTCCCCCCCCCCCAACTGGAAAATATTTGTGGTCACAGTGGTTTTGGATTGGGGAAAGACAAATGGGTGCCACTGCAATACCATTGGGGATTCGCACCACCAGCAAATGTGAGTCCTGCAAATGTTCATAAGATGTACTTGGAAAGACATTGGTTTTCACCTTATGGACCACTGCTCTGCCAGGGTCCACTTTAGAACTCTCATGTGGTATCTGTCAAGAGGGACTAAAGTGATGGATGCTGCCATCAAGCCCAGTAAACAAAGGCTCATTCTCACCATTGATTACTGGGATGAAGGAACCACTTGAGCATGACTGTTATGTGAAGATAACTTGCTCTTCAGAGGTTTCTCTGTCTGATGAACTATCCAAATGTGCTCCTATGAACTCGATTACTTGGACAGCATGGAATTTGGACCTGTCCAGATTTACTGTGATGCCCAACATCTAACAAATTTGAAGAAAAGGAGTCTCTCACTTAGATGAGAGAATTCCTGATGGGGGCAGCAATCAGCCAGTCATCCCGAAATGGGAATACCCAGAATCTTTACAGTCTGAGGTACACTGCATCTGGTGAACAGCCAGTGGGCTGTCATGAAGCCAAAGGGCAGAACTCTGAACTGAAAATAACTGGTGCCCAACCAGAAGTGGAGAAATCTTCTGGATGGCCTGTCCATCTTGATTTGATAGTACGTATCTTGAAGGTCTATGGAGCACATCCAATCATTCACGCTCAGCAGTGGGAGAATGGATTGAAGTGTGCCCATTCAGAACTCATTGTTTGACATGTTAGTTAAGGTAGCTAAGGTCCAAAACTGACATGAGATCCCTGGTCTTTTTTGACACTAAAAAAATATTGAGTAGATTTTGGATCCTAGCTGGTCTGGTGGGACCTCCTGGATGACTCACTTATTTATCAACTTTTGTTCATCTTTGAGTGGTGCTGCTTTTTGAGAGGGTGGAATGTTTGGTAACTTTTTCAAGTTTGGGGGAAAGGATGAAAAGGGAATATAATAGCATCTGTTTATTATCCTCTACATCCATCTGTCACTTGTGATGGGCATCCAGGCTTTGGGGTGCAGGGATAGGTGCCTCACCAAATGCCTCCAAAGCACACCAGTCTGGCAATATTTCAGGAGCACTGAGAATGCCTCTGAAGTCTTGGTTCTGTGGTCCACCTCTGCCTCAAGGACAATGTCCGTAATTAGAATCCCCCCTTGTATCTTGAGAGGGTCTGTCTCCAGAGGTGTCACGAGAGAACCCTTGGAATTTTCAGAACCATAGTTTTTTACCACCTTTCTGGTTCCAAAGAAAAGACGTCTGGGGTTTGAGAACTGTATTCCAATGGCAGAAAGGCACTTTCCATCTTGCTCTTTTCTGGTTAAGTTTTCTTTCCCAAGACAAAAAAGAAGACTCACTGCAGTAAAGCATGTTCGATAAAAAACAAAATCCAAATCAAGAAACGAACAGCAGAAACGTTCACTTATTTAATAAAACAAAAAAGTTCAAAGAGCAAAGCTTTCGGGTGTCTTTCCCTTCAGGCCCAAACAGTGTTGAGCCAGTGAATGGGACATTAATAAATGATGTCGTGAAGTTCTCTGCAAAGTCATACAAGTACATGCAGGCGTGTCTCTTAACAGTAATGCCTGTACAAGTGACTCACAAAGTGCCTTCAGTAGCATTAGAAATAAGATGCTTTGAGACATTGGACAGTGACTGTAGGATGGTTGAGTCAAAGGTTTTATTGTCTTCTACAGATATAGACCCAGAGAGGGACTTGAAGATTTCCTTGGTTAAATCCTTCTGAAATCCTGTGATGTGTGCCAAGTAGTTCAACTTTCTTAGAGTGAAAGTAGCTGGAGTAAATCTGCTTCCCAAACCTATCCAGCAACATGGACTCCATGTTAAGTAGATGAACAGAAGAGCAAAAATTTCCTCTACAAGCTCTTTTTTGGTGATTGACACCTCTATGATGGAATCTAAGCCAGACCCCTTGCTCCAATGCTGTCAGTCTTTTGGGGAGACCAAGTACTTGCCTAGCTTACAAGGAATTGGTTTAGCCATATCCAGCTCCTTTTAAGCTTGCCTAGAGATGAGCTCCATCAACTCATCCTTGTGGGGGAACCACCCCAAAATGTAGCTGAACTGGATGAGAAGACCTCCAGGAACACTGACGCCTCTTGGAAGGGGGCATTAAAGGGCTACCTACTATTCTGTCTCAGGAGTTTGAGAATTTCTGTGACTTGAGACTTTTCCCCTCTGTGAAAGACTCTTCAGGGGAATCTACATGCCCCCTTTAACAGGAGGGGACAGCAGACTGCATATATGGATTTCTGTGAAGCTTGACATGCAGGACAGAGCAACAGTAATACAGTGCTCTATGCTGCTGTTCTAGTAAAGTGGAGTAAAATCTAGGAATGCTATATGTCCCCATATCAAACATAAACATGTTAACAGTCAGTTTAATAAATCACTAATGCTCTATGTGCAGCTGTAAAAATATGTTACAACACCCCCACACACACACACAGAGAGATGCATCATACATATCCTTGAGTCATTTTTATGAATGCAAAGACGGGGTTGTGTTAATGTTTATATCTTATGTTAAGTGAAAATGCTGGAAAATAAACAGTGTTAATAAGTGATCCACCCCTGGTCTCGTGCCTGTGTCTCTGAAGGACAGAGGCAGTCAGTAAATCACCCCTATATAAATCAAATTTGTGGGTCACATTTGGATTGCACGGCTTGACTTATAAGGGCCCTAGTGGTTGTTAGTGTTGTATACATCTCTGATCCTAAAATGTATCCCAGTCACTAAAATTACAGTATTTTCATTGCCATTTTAAGGAAGACAAAAGTGTGTCTTTTTGTATGGGTGGAGGAGCCTTTGCATTTTCAGTAGCTGGAAATCTATAGTAATATATAAAAGCCTAAGATGATGACATAATACATGTCACTCACGCTGTCTAAATAAGTACTGCTTAAATGAAATTATCAGTCTACTACACAAAATGTTAAGGAACTGTAACAGAAATCACAGCAGCTTGGTTCATAGGTGAAATACTAGGCTAACTTCCCTGAAAGGTCATTTTAAGTTTAGCCAATAGTCTAAGGTCAGAATCAAATATTTTGCATTGTGTCTATGAGGTGAGGACTTTAACCATTATGCCAAACCCACCCCATCTTTTATTATATGCAGTACTGTACCTTACTATGCATAGCAGTCTATACAACAATTATAAAAACATTTAAAATTTCCAGGCTGTGATAGTGTTTTTTCCTACATTAACTTTTAAATTTAAAGATTACATTTTGTGTCTATATGTAAATATAGTGCTAACTCATGTCTGTTTTAATTTCTGATTGACAATATAGTTTTTAACAAAATTAATATACTTACTGCCCGAGCATTAATCTGAACAGCTAGTACGTCAAGTGAGTTGTCTTCAATGTGTCCTGCTACCACAATTTCACTGCCCATATAGTAGTGCCTGAAGATATTGGTTGTTAGGGATGAAACAGCATTTTCTGAATAAAGGAACTTAATATCTGACAGGATTGGTGTTGCAATTTCATTGTAGAATCCCTGAAGGGTAATAAATAATAGTGAAAATTGTATTCAGTTTGACAATAACCATGGAAACAGTTGTAAAACAATATCACAGTATTACATTATTACCAAGATTACAGTACAAATTCTCAACTACACTGAGAACCTACATTTGTTTAATGTTACAAGATACATCCTACGGCTTAGTACTCTGAATGAAAAAAGCCAACAGATAGTCAAATTGTCTCATTTCCATTAAACATATCCATACCTAGGTATCTTAGTTAGGTTACATTTGCTCTACTTCTCACTTTACCTATCATATACCTACCTATTATTTTATTGCATGTCTTCCCAGCCTGTCCTCAATGCCTCTTTATTCTTCCTCTTGAGAAGCCAAACAGTTTGGAAGACCTTTTCTGACACAGTTCTGTCTCCTGTGATTCCTTCATAATGGAACCTGTCTATAAGTGTGTTTATGGTCTTGTAGTTTTTCCCCCAGTTTGGTCTCATTGTGTATGGTGTAACTGACCAGTTCTATTAGTGATTTTGTTTGTAGGTTCTGATTGTATCTCCCATCTCCTATCCTTTTTTTCCTGTAGGCTAAGCATGTTTCAAAGTCTCAGGAAGGATCCCATATTCACAAATTCTCAGTGCCAGTGTCATGTTATTACTTTTATCTGCATCCTTTCTACTAAAATATCTCTGTTTAGAAATGTCCTCCAAATTTAATTTGAATGCAGTACTTTGAAGTTCATCTAAAGAATGCACTTAGCTGTGAAAGTACTACTAACCTTCTTCAGGAGATGAACTCTCCAACATTTGAGTCTCAGTCACCACTTCCTTTATCCATCAAAGCCTCTCTCGTATTTTCCATTTTAACTTTTAATTATAGACTGCCTACATCTTATAACTTGGTCTGGGATTGGCTGGCAAAAACAGAATAATATTACACTTCTTGACAGGGAACCTTACTTCCCACTCCTCATACCAAGTCACCAGTATGCCAAAGCTGCCCAGAAGTTATTTTCCTTTCTCCCCTGTATCAGTTACCTCCTTATCACATGTAAACATCACTTTGTTCCCAACCCAATTTGTTTTTCAGAAATAAAAAAAAAACATGATCTTGCACATTTATCACCCTTTGTGGCACTTAATTGCAAAATACCATTTAACAAGTCAAAGCAAACAAATGATACTTTGTAGACACATTTGTCAGCCTTTGTCTCACTGAATGTCCATGTAAGAAAGCTTCAGTTCATGCTTTCCTTCTCCAAGTTCTCTCTCTGTACAGAAATGTGGATTTCCAATTCCCATTCTAACATGCTGAAGCATAGAAATAAAGAATATTCATCTAATACCTTTCCTGATTGGGACAAATGTGTTCGACTTGATTAAGCTGTCTGTTTTCAGGTTCCTATAAAGAGAAAGTACAGCTGTGAAGGTAAACTTACCACAACAGTAGATATTCTAATGGATCACCATTTGCAATAACCCAAGCAATATGGATTTACCCTTCCCTGCACCGGTCAGCTTTTCAAAGCTTATCAAAGCTTTGGGCTCCTTCTATGCCTCCACTTGCCATAAGAATGTAGGGCACTCTGTATAAAAGAAGGCACAAACTGGAACTCCATATAAAAGGCAAGTGAAGTGCTAAAAGCTTCAAAGCACTTTTTCCCTCCTAGAAGGAGGCAACAGCCATGAGTATATGTCCTTGGAAACAAAGAATAATAAACAAAAATGATGTACTCACCATAATGATGATTTGTGCAGTTTCCGTCCTTCCTCAAAGTATGGGCCTTTGATTCAGCTTTGGCCACTTCTAAGTTTTGAAACCAGTGCTCAGGCTCCAGCCCACAACCATAATTCCTTTGTAGAGAGCAAGCT
Source organism: Protopterus annectens (assembly GCF_019279795.1). Classification (NCBI taxonomy): domain Eukaryota; kingdom Metazoa; phylum Chordata; order Ceratodontiformes; family Protopteridae; genus Protopterus; species Protopterus annectens. The sequence goes on along the minus strand of NC_056739.1, from coordinate 1,175,952,345 downwards.
ACCACAGATCATGTTTGCCCACCAAGAATAGAAAATTTAAAAATATCAGGGTGTTGTTAGCCAAAAATCTTATCTGACTTAAACACTGCCAGCCTGTGAAAGAAAAAATAAAGTCAACTTGAGTCACCTTGGAATGAGAACATGAGAAAAAAACTGTGCATACAAAAATAAGGAAGGGGACGGTGGAAGGCTAAATAAGGAAGGATGGAAAAAGACAAGACAAATTAAAGGAAACTCAAGATTTGGACTGCAAATCTAATTTATTAGAGTATGAGATGAAGGTATGTACCTTGAAGCAGGTAGCTGCAGCACAAATTACATCAATTGGTACATTTGAAAATAAGGCTGTAGACAAAGCCACAGATCTAGTGGAATGAGCTTTTGGAACTGAAGGCAATGACAAGCTTCCTTCTTGACAGACATGCACTCTGACAACCAGCAAGTGGGTGACTATGGATACTGCTACTTTTTTTAGTAGAGTAAAGTAAAAGAAATATATACATTTTTTTGATTTCTTTTTTGTTTTTGTTTGTCTGATGCAAGTAAACTAATAAACTGAAAAGCAAATGTTAAAAAATTGAAAAAAGGAAGAGAGATTTGATGACTTATGGAAACATGATTCAAAAACCCCCAAAAGAAAAAGAGAAGAAGGAAAGGCTAAAAAATAGATAAGGAGGTTTTGGGAGGAGGGCATAGGGCATATATTCCAGAGCAGAAGTGTTAGCTACCAGAAAGAGTCTTCCATGATAAAATCCATATCAACCACTTTCATATCAAAATGGGGACCAGGGAATAGAAATGGAGTAATGACAATAGTAAATCAACAGTAATACACAATGGAGGAAATGGATATCTAAAAAGAAGTAGCAGAAAAAGTTTAAAGAAAGGAGAAAGAGGATGAATGGGCATGTTTGTGATGTTTGGATGGAAAATGTTTGAAATAACTAGAATGGGTACCTTTGTTGGTGGAATGCTGGCTCCATGATGAAAAAAAAAATGAGAGGAAGTCCAAAGGAAAGGGAAGAGGAGCTGGAAGCCTGGAATTTTCCTGGACTGCCCAAATTAAAAAAATTTTTTTCTAAAAATTTTTTTTTTTTTTTGAGGACTAAATTTGAGAAGAAGAGAGAATGACTGAAGAGGAAAGAAGATGAAAATCTGAAAACTCAAACTGTCACTGGAATTAGAGGGGATGTTTGGGATGTTTGGAGGACCCAATGTTTGACATGAGGGATTTGGGTGATGAGACAAGGGATGGAGGTGTGAGAACAGACTAGGTGTGAAAGGAGGAGGGAAGGAAAGAGGGAAAGAAAAGTATTACTTGTCTATTTCACCCCATTTTTTATAAACACTTATGTGTGCACTACTGCTTACTTCTAATGACTATTTGGATTTTTTTTTTTTTTATAGCACAATGCACAAACAAGACATCTGCTAAATAATAAAGCTAAACAACAAAGCACTACTGTCTCACAAAATGGGAGACTTAATAATAAAAAACTCTCTGCCATTGAAACTCACATTCATTGAAACAGCATTGAAAACACACACACCACATCCAAAGAAATGCATCTGACCAGTGGTGGCTAAAGATTATCTTTTGGTTGTTTTTCAAATCATTGCACACCACACAAAAACACATAAAACACATGTGTGTGTACACACACCTTTTCCTGATTATATTATTTTCTTAATTATTATAATATTGTTAGAATTTGCACAAGAAAATTTTAATTTTTAAATTTTTCCATTGGGCAATGAAGCAAAATGTTGAATGTACCAGTAATTACACACACACACACACACACACACACACACACACACACACACACACACACACACACACACACACACACACACACACACACACACACACACACACACACACACACACACACACACACACACACACACACACACACACACACAGAATAATAGGTTTCCTACCAGAATGCTGCCAAGAAAAAGAATCCATTTCAATGCTGCCTAATCCCTGCAAAAGCACTCGCAAGAGCCAATAATCCATTTCATATAAAACACTCACACACTCGTGTGCATTGGAGCTCAATTCTGAAGTGAATAACTGCTCATTTATTTCCCTGCATATTGTCCAAAGTGAATAACTGCTCTTTGGTTAATACAAACCTACTGACCGGCGGCTGTTCAATGATCCCTGGCTGCTGCTGTTCATGACATGCATTTGCAATCCAAAACGAGCAAGTCCACATAGAGCTGCTGTTAATTCCCTGTAATGTAAAATGAGCAAGTCCACATCAATTCCCTGTAATCCACGAATGGAGTGCTGCTGTTAATTCCCTGTAACTTTCAAATCAAACCGCAAATGATTTCCCGCTCGCATTTACAGCCACACTAGCCAGAAATTATGACGTGAGCTCCTAGAGCTCAATTCCGACTGGCTGGTAGCCCTGACAGACCTGACATCATCGCGCATGTGATGACGTCAGCTCCGACAGCGCGGTATTTGAAAAAATTAAAAAAAAAAAACAAATGAAAAAAATCGGAAATGAAGGGGTGCCACTCGGGAATCGTGGCACTCCTTCATTTGGACCCCAAAACTCGGTAAAAACTGAGTAATTCAGTATGGTTTAGAGGTATGGTGGGAAGTAAGAATGAAGGTGAGATGAACAACTCACATGGAACGTTATGGTGAGTACATAACTTCTTTATGTGAAGTTGTTCTATCTCACCTTCATTCTCACTGATGGGTTAGTGTCCCAAGCATCATCTCTCTTTGGTGGTCCAGGGAAGTATATTCCTCAGGACCATGGAATCAAAGGAGGCCCTGTCCCCAGAGGCCCTATCCAATTTGTAACGAGTGATAAAGTTATGAGGTGTAGACCACATGACTGCTGCACAAATGGAATCTATAGGTAGCTTAGCCAGAAAGACTGAAGATCTGGAAACAGCTCTAGTTGAGTGGGCCTTTACTTTATGATTTAGTGGAATGTTCCCAGAGCTATATGTGAAGGAAATGCAATCTGACAACCATTTTGGCAATGTGGTTTTTACCACAATAGTACCCTTCTTTGAATCTGAAAAGGAGACGGAAAGCTGTTTTGATTTTCTAAAGTCCTTAGTCCTGTGTAAATAGTATCAAAGTTGCCTATGGACATCAAGTTTGTGCAGCATATGTTCCATCTTGTTAGTATATTTGGATTAAAAAAAACCCGGTAATTCTATAGTCTGGTTGAGGTTTGTCTCTGAACAAACCGTAGGTAAAAATTATGGATTTGTTCTCAGTGAGACTCTGTCATTGTGAAAAATCAAGTATGGGGGTTTGATGGACAAGGCATGTAATTCTGGGACCCTTCAAGCAGAAGTAATAGCTACTAGAAAGATGTTTTTTCATGTTAAGTATTTCAGGTCACAAGATGAGATTGGTTCAAAGGGGGAGTAAGATGATTTGAGAAAGAACAAAATTTAGGTTCCATGGTGTTGCTGGGGATCTAATAGGTGGTCTTAAATGGATAGTACCTTTAAGGAAGGCTTTAGAAAGTCTATGGGACATGATAGAAGCCCCCTGATCGCCAATAAGAAAATTAGAAATTGCTGCCAATTGAACCCTAATGGTTGCTGCAGCCACCCTTTCATTAAAAAGCTTGGTCAGAAACTCTAAAATGGATAAAATCAAAGCCAAATATGGGTCAACATTGTTTTAGGACACCCATATGAAAAATCTTATCCATTTACTAAGGTATAGCTTCCTGGTAGATGATTTATGAGAGGATGTTAGGATGTTCTGAGTTGCAGGTGAGAGATTGTGGAAACTGGCTATTCTTGGAATTGGAGCAGCCAAGCTGTCAGTCTGAGGGTATGAAGTGCAGGATGAAGAGCCCCTGATGAATGCATCAAAAGATCTGGAACTGGGTCCAGTATCCATGGTTCTTCCAGTAGATGAGGCTGAAGAAAGGGGAACCAAATATGATGAGGCCAATAAGGGGCTATTAGAATGATGGTCCTTCCCAGAGTCCTGGCTTCTGTAAGAATTTGGGTATCAGAGGAAATGGGGAAAGGCAGGCATAAAGGAGACCCGGGGGCCAATTGTGTACGAGCACATCCCTTGGGGTATCCCCCGGATTGGGGATTAGGGCAAAGTAGTTACTGCATTTGGTGTTGTTGGGAGTAGCAAAAAAGGTCGCAGCAAGGAATATCCTTTCCGCTACTACTTCTTTCAGGGACCACTCGTGAGGCAATAAAATTGCTCTGCTCAGTTTGTCTGCTATGACATTGGATCTCCCATGGATGTGCATTGCTATCAGAAAGTGCTGGGTGGATGTCGCCTACTGCCATACTTTCAGGGTCTCTCGGCATAGGGGGTAGGATCTGGTTCCTCCTTGATTGTTTATGTACCAGACCACCGACATGTTGTCCATCTGTATTGCAATAGTCCCTAGAGGAAGAAAGTGTTGAAAGGACTGCAACACTAGTAGTACCGCTCTCATCTCTAGGACATCGATATGCAGATGAGCCTCGTGTTCCTTCCATGTGAGTTGGGCTGTCCTTCCCTGAAAATGCCCCCCCCCCAAATCAGGGAGGCGTCTGTGGTCACAGTGGCAACAGGAGTGGGTAGAACAAAAGGTTGTCCTATTGTTACTTGAGGAGAAATCAGCCACCAGTGAAGATCCTTCTTGCATGAATTCATTATTATAATCTGGTGAGACATTGGAAGTTCTTGAAAGGACCATTTCTATTTCTAATTCTATAGCACACACTATAAGGTTAGGGAGAAAAACTGTAACTAAACAACTCGTTGTGAGAAACCGGCCTAGAAAAAAGAACAGCCACCAATAACAAACAATGCACTCTCTAAGTTTTAAACTATCTAATACTAGAACTCATTAGAAGCTAAGTAATAGCAAGAAATATCAATAACTATTGAGAAATATTGAGAAATATAAGAACTACTGAGAAATATTAAGAAATTTCAGTTATACTGCCAGAGCTGTCAAAGAACTCCCGATCTGTTGCAGTGGCAAATGAGATCTGAGGGAAGCACCACTGCATCATGGGATAGGGAGTAGGCCACAAGCTACTTGAAGACCACAAACTTTTGTATTTGGCTGAGTCGAGCCCATCAGTGAGAATGAAGGAGAGATAGAACAACTTCACTTCTATACTTATTGAGACCAATAAGAGGCTATGTGGATGACTGTGACCGTCATCACAGATGCTTCCTGTAGAAACTTTGGAATCAGTGGCATGGGAGGAAAGGCATATAGGAGACCTGGCGGACGAGGGTGCATTAGATCATCCCTAGCTGACACCCCTTCTCAAGGAATCAGAGCAAAAAACAAGTTCCATTTGGTGTTGTGGGGAGAGGAGAAGAGGTCGCAATAAGGCTGGCTCCAAAGGCTGAAAATCCGGTCCTTTACATATGGATTTAGGGACCACTCATGAGGAAGTAGAATATGCCTGCTCTACCCACCAGTTTACTGGATTTCTCTGGGATATGTACTGCTGTTAGACAGCACTTAGATGATATCTCCCACTGCCACACTCTCATGGCTTCTTGACATAACTGATAAAATCTTGTTCCTCCCTGCTTTCTGATGTACCAAACAACTGCCATGTCTGTCTGAACAGAAATCACACCCAAGGGAAAACTCCTGAAAGGCCTGCAACACTAGGAGAACTGCTCTCATCTCCAAAATATTAATGTGAAAACTGGCCTCCATTTGGGACCATGTCCCTTGAGCTGCCTTTCCCAGATAATGCCCTACCCCCACCCCAGTTGGGAAGCATTTGTGCTCACTTTGGTTTGGGGGAATGATGAATAAAAGGACCTCCCTGTAGAACATCTGGAGATTCTAGCCACCACTATATGTGTACTCTACAAATGTTCATTAGTGTCATTAGAAAAGATATGGGTTGTTTCCTGACTGATCATTAAACCACAAGAATCCAGTGAAGAACCCGTATGTGGGATATAGCTAGTGGCACTAATGTGATGAAGGCTGCCATGGAGCCCAGAACACGAAGAATTAAGTCTTGCTGGTAGGTTCAGGTGAGATAAAATTTCTTGGGCTTGATGGAGAATAGATGTAATTTTTGCTTGAGGGAGCTTTTTTGTCTGAAGTTTTGTATCCAAAAGTATTCCGATGAAGTCTAGTGACTGGACTGGTTGTGGCTTGGACTTTTTTAGATTCACTGTAATCCCCAAGTCTGTGCACAGCTGGAACACGGTGTTCCTGGTTTGAACAAGTAGATTCCTAACAGGGGTGCTGATAAGCCACTTATCCAAATACAGGAATACCCGGAAACTTTGCAGTCTTAGACAAGATGACACTACAGCCAAATACCTGGTGAACACTGAGGCGGCTATGATGAGACCAAATGGCACAGCTCTGAATTGGAAATGACTAACTCCCAGCTGAAAGAGAATGTTCTTCCTCAAGTGTCTGTCCATCTCTATGTGGTAATATGCTGCACCCTGAATATCTATTGAGCACATCCAGTCATTATTCCTCAGTAAGAGAAGAATGAACTGAACCATGACCATCGATTTTTTTTTTTTTTTTTGTTCAAGTGGCTTAGGTTCAGAATTGGCCTTAGTCCCTGTTTTCTTTGGCACTAAGAAGAAGAATCTTGAGTAAATTCTGTGTCTTCTCTGGTCTGGGGGGACCTCTTGGATAATGTGATTTCTTAGAAGCTTCCTTATTTCTTAAGCAGCTTCTTCCCTTTGTGAGGAAGGAGCATCAGGATTTTTTTTCAGGCAAGGAGGAAGAGTATGGAAAGAAATGAAATTACTTCTGGTTATGATCCCCTGCACCCATATGTCTTGTGTGATGAACATCCAGGTTGCTAGGTTCACAGATAAGCACTCCCCAAGCAGTTGGGTGGCCATTCAGGAGCACTGGAAAGGCCTCTCTAAAAAGGACCTCTGAATCTCTGGTTTTGCAGGCCACATCTGCACTTTGGGTGATGTCCATTATAAGAGTTTCTCCCTCTAGCTCAGGGAGATCTTTCTCCAGAAGTATCAGATGCAAAGCCCTGGAATTTATGAAACCAAATTCTCTTTCCTCCCTTCTGGTTTCTGGAGAAGGTGCTTTGAGGGGTAGAGAACTTGATCCCTAAATTAGAAAGGGATTTACCACCTTTCTCACTTCTTGAGATAGTCTTCTTAACATCTGTGACCAAAAGGAATTGCTCTGTCATATGAGGCACTGATGGAGGACATCTTGAAATCTTCCACAAAGTAGCATAGCCACATCCAGGCATGCCTTCTTATGTAAATATCTATGCCGGCTGCTCCAGATGCACCCTCTGTGGCATTAGACATAAGGCGCATAAAAGCATTGGATAACAACTGTTCGGTAGCCAAATGTGAATCAATGGATTTTTTTTTTTTTATCCAGAGACAAGGTCTCTAGAACAGATTTGGCAATTTCTTTTGTCAAATCCCTCTGGAAATGAATAACGTGAGCCAAATAACTGAAAAAGTCGAGGCATACACATGCTTTCCAAATCTGTGCAATGCACATAATTCCCTATTCAGTGGCTGGAAAGAGGAACATTCTTCTGCAAGTTCCTTCTTAGTGGCTGCCACCACTACCATGGAATCAACTGCATGACACTAGCTGCAATGGGTACGGTCTTTGGGAACAACCAAAAACTTGTCGGGCTTCTTGGGAATAGGCTCAGATGTGTCCAGCTCCTTCCATGCCTGTCAGGAGATCAGGCCTACCATCTCAGTGGCTGCGGGGGTACCCAAGTAGAAGATGGGCCAGAGCAGAAAGCCTTAAGTAAAACTGACTCCCCCAGAGAAGGCACTAGGTAGGGACAACCCATTTTCTGTCTGAGCAGTTTGAGAATCTCTAGGAATGAGATGTCCTTAAGGGGGTAATCTAGGAGAACTTTCTCCCTCATCAAAAATCAGTGTTAGTGGTAGTGGATTCCTCAGGGGAATCCAACTATCTCCTCTTACACTTGTGCTTCCTGTGTACCTCTTCTGTGGGTTGTTCAGGAGAGGAATCAGAAACTGACAGTCTCTCCTGGGAAACAGACTTAGGCTCCCAGAACTGGGTATCCCGATAGGACAGGTACAGTAGGCTGTGGACCCTGGGAAATCCTATGGAGGAAGGTCTGATCTGTGGCCAAAAGGGTAGACCTCTCTATCTAGGTTGAGAGAGTACTCTCTCAAAAGCCTCTAGTGTCAAGCTCGACATGGAGCCAAAGGGCCTCACTGTCTAAGCAGAAACCTCAAAGTTGGCTCAACCCTAGATGCCTTTAGCTGGGATCCGCGGCTGACACTAGAGCCAAACTATCAACCACCGATGCTCCTAGAGGGAGGAAAGGATCTGAATACCTTGATTATGATCCTGCTCTGTTGGAGTCTACCCTGACTGTTCAGGGACAAGACTCCAACTGTTCTGACAAGGTCACAGCCAGCTTATCAGACAGCTCATCAGAGTCAAGGAAGTATGGAACCTTGGTTCCAATGCAGATCTACCCTGGGCAAGAGTAAAATCCAAGGGCTCAAATCTGAGTGGTTGGATTGGAGAAGGAGCTGTTAAAAAGCGAGGTAAAGAAATGGTTCCTCTGGATCCAACTGTGCTCGGATCTGAGAGGACTCCAACTGAATTTGGATCTGAAGGAATCTCCTCATCAGCCTATCCAAGTCAGTTTCAGTGAGGCTCCGAGAAGATGTAGCTGATTTAAGAGAAGTAGTAGAGAAAGGTGGTCTGGAGAGATAATGAGTTCTGTCCTATAATACTGGAGACTAGAGCCTAGGGGAGATAGGACCCATCAAAAATCCAGTAGGCATATGTGATCCAATAACTATCAGATCCAAAAAGAGTACTGACTCTGATGGTCTAGAAATCTTAGGCAATGGAGCCAACGAATATGTTGAATCCAGAGATCGCTCCTTAGCTGATTTTGACTTCTCTTTTTCTTTGCCTGATTCCCTTTGCTTCTCTTTGGCTCTATAAGACCCCTTTTTTTGAAGATGGAGAAGGGGAAGAAGCAGCAGCTGACTTTCCTGATCCAGAAAGATTTTTTCTCCTGTAGAAGGCTGAAGGAACCCTTTTAGAATAAGTTTGTTTCATCTCTCAATAACGGCCCATTGACCAAAGGCTTTGCCAATAAAGGAGGAGCTGTCTAGGTGTGAACACCCTAAATAGCAAAAACACTTGTCGTGTGTTCAAATTTGGAAGCTTGTGAGAGCAAGCTATACACTTTTTGAATCCTGAGGGCTTGTCTGCCATCCTCACGGAGGAGAGATAAGGTTAACAACACTGACAAAAGAAATATTCTTTAAGTAAAAGTTACTGTAAAGAAAGAAAGCTGTTTTTTTTTTAACTAAGCACCACAAAGGAGAGAGAAAAGGAAAGAAAGAGAAGAAAAAAAGATAAAAAAGGATAGGGGAACAATATGTAGAAAGCACTATAGAAGGGGGAGGAATACAAAAAACTAACAAGTCAGTAACAAAAATAAAATACGTAACTTCCTGAAAATTTTTCAGATAAAATGTTCCTGAATACCAAGATCTGTCAACTGTTTATGGTTGCAAACAAGATCTGAGGTAGCTCACTCTCTACACTGGGATTATAGGCAGGAGAGGAGACTGTGCACTGGATTTAAAACTTTGATGTGGCTGAAATAGGATCAGTGGTCTGATCTAAGAGCAATATGTTGTGGAACAGATGGAAAAGACAACATCTGATCAAAAACTATATATAGAAGGGTGAAAATAATTACACCCTGACAACACTGCATAGAAACATCTGGGCAAAGGGCTAGCGGGTGGGGTGGCTACTGCAATTGTGATCTATTAGAACATCTACTGTTATAGTAAGGTTACTTATATAACTGCATTATTTTCACAAATTTATCACATTTGCAGTATCCTAAGCTATAAGGGTAGATTCCCACAGCTCAGAAAAAGTAGGAAAAAAAACAGAAGGCCACTACCTCAGACTTCAGAATCCCATGGCTATGGTCATGGTAAAGTCTGTTCTGGGCAAAGAAAAGGAATACTGTTTGCAATGCTTTGTAAAGCTATCTACAGAGAACAAAGTTGCTGCTTTCAGAATATTTATAGAGACAACATTTTTCCAACGAGCCACAGAAAAAGAAGCTAATGCTCTTGTTGAATGAACTGTAACCCTGCCTGGTACTGTTTTTTGTGGTGAGCTTAACAAAAAGTAACAGCATGAGACAGCCAACTGCAAATTGTGAACTTTATAAGTTCATAGGTTGTTACTAGGCTAATGACCACTGAGGCCCTTACAAGTCTAGCCTCTCACCCCCAAACTCATTTGGATCCCTAGTATCATGGGCATCTAAATGGAGGGGGCATGTTAGCAGGGAGGTAATAAAGGGATTTGTAGTGGGGGAGTGTTAGAATAATACTTTCCTTATTGACAGCCTGTGTCTATAAGTGACATGGAGGCTAGACCGGGAGTAAATTTATTTATTTATTCATTTATTTGACATTTGTTTACTGGGTTAGTCCATCTGGGCATGTACCCTTTTTCAGAGCAACAAGTCATGCAGGTCAAACATTTACAGAGCAAATATAAAAAGAATAAATTGGTAGCGTTAACCATTGTACTAGAAAGAGCTTCCAAGGACAAATTGAGCAGGCAAAATATCTGAAATACAGAATAACTAGTTAAAGTAGGGAGTCATTAAGGGTTTACAATTTTCCATCCAACTATCAAGGTTTCCTTTGAATAGGGTTCATAGGTAGGTGCTAGGCTATTGGCCCTAGGGCCTATATAAGGCTAGCCAAAAAGGTACGCTGGATTTCGCCAGCCAAGAAAATTATTTTCCTGTGCCCCTGTCCAGTAGAGTCAAGAGGTGATCCCCGGGGTGAATTTCCTATTTACCATCCAATCATCAAGATTTTTCTTGAAGAGTGCTAATGAGGAGCTTTGTTTGATATAGATAAGTAGTTTGTTCCAGAGTATGGGAAGTCTCTGGGACAGGGATCTATCCCTCCAGCATGTTCTGTTTATTGTAGTGACAAGGTTTAGGTCCCTAGAGTGTGTAGCTCAGAGGGATTGGGATTTTTTTAAGTGGAGCATGTCCAGCAGCTCTAGATTTGACATAGCTTTGTATGTTAGGCAGAGTTTGCCTCTGAGTAGGCGAGATGCGACAGAGTGGAGCTGGAGTTTTTTGAGACGGTCTGCATAGGGTATCTGTTTGAGGCCGGTAATCCTCTTTGTGAGGGTATTTCTGCGGCCTTTCCAGATGTTGTAGATGTCTTGTGAGGTACATACCAAAAGGGGCATTGTACTCTATAATGGGTCTAATGAGTGACAAGTAGAGGGGAACAATGACCTCTTTTTTCCTGGATGAGAAACCTTTTGTGGTGGGGTGTGCCACATAGAAGGATTCCCTGACTACTGTGGCAATGTGATTATCAAAGGAGAGACTACTTTCCACCTGTGCCCCAAGGTCTCTTATCACACTTTCAGTGTTAAGTAGACTACCACCTATGTGGTAGCTCATGGGTACAGAATTTTTACCAAAGGGGATGACAATGCACTTTTTGGCACTGAGCTTGAGGCCATGGCTTTGACACCAGGCATCTGTTTCTGTGAGGCCCTTTTGTAGGATGTCCACATCATTAGGATTTTTGATTATGCTCCTAGTTTGCAGTCATCTGTGAACTTCGTTAGTGAAAGACCTTCTGTGTTAGCCTATACTTCACTCTGTTTTACATGGATGCAGAGCCTATCACATAGCTCAAGGATCCTTTTGGGCATGTAGCTTTCTCTCCAGGATATTCTGCTTAGGTAACTAGTAATGTTCAGATTCCTGGAACTAGTGGTTTTGGTATTGTTTGGTTTTATGCATGTGAAACAGATCCATCAGCATTGGGTCTGAGGAAGCCCAATAAATCAGGCCAAGATCCCCTCTCAGCAGTCTATAGGAGACTGAATACAAAGACAGAGCCTTTAGGCAATCAGGATAGGACAGGGTATTCATGCCCTGAATTCTCCTACTGAGAAACTTTTGTGGGCATCCAAATATAGTAAGTGGCTGGTTAGGCACATTCTTCTCAATGATAGGTCTGATAAAGGCTGAGTAGAGTGGTACTATAACTTCCTTGGACTTGGATGCCATACCTTTACCAATAAATTGTAAGACATAAAATGGTTTTCTTATTGCTTAGCTATGTGTTGGTCAAAGGCCAGACTGCTGTGTACATATGCTCTCAGTTCACTTACTACAGGGTCGACTCTTAGGGATGTTTTATCGATGCAATAATTAATTTGAGTTGACAGGTTCCCAAATGGCATTATGATGCCCTTTTTGGCATTGTGTTTTAGGTCATGGTTTTAGCACCAGTCATCTGTCTTGTTTTAAACTCTCTTGCAAGATGTCTTGGGGGAAATCTAAAATTGCTCCCAATTTACAGTCAATCTGTGAACTTGATGAGCCAGAGACCTTGAATGTTAGATTTGACTTCCAAGAAGTAGATGCAAAACAGAAATGGACCCAGCGCAGAACTTTGGGGTACTCTGCTCATGACTGGTCACTTTGACATTGGTTGTCATTTTTTCTTATCTTCACAGGGCACAAACAGATGGCCAGCTTTCCCAAAAGGCAGTGTTTTGTCAGTGTAGTATCTGAGCCACCTGCATACATACAGAGACTGAAGAGTCTTTGCCTCAGGAAAAAGACTGGGAGATGAACAGTCTGTTGAAAGTAAACTCTGAGATAATTTCAGGCATAAACGTAGGATATGTTTCAAAGAAAGCCTGTCTATATGAAAAATGAGGTAGGGCTGACTCATTGTAAGTGGCTGTAAATCAGATACTCTTCTTGCAGACATTAGAGCAGTAAGTAATACTGTCTACCATGTTAAGAACCTCAATTTAGCCTCATGAGCTTGTTAAAAAGAGGCTGAATAAATTTTTAAGCACAAAACTGAGACCCCAAGGAGGAGCCCTATTAAAACTGTTTTACTTGAGCACTGTTAGAAAGAGGATCTAAAGGCAGAGAAGTAGAAATGGCTGACAAATATACCTTGATAGAAGAGTACAACATACCACTGGCCAGTAGCTCACACAAATAATCATGAAACAGCGGTATCTGGGCATGCCAAGGACCCCGATTCCTTCAGTAGTATCAACAAGAACATGTTTTCCCAGTTACCCATACATGATATCCTAGTAGCAGGTTTTCTGATCTACTTCAGTACCTGTTGCATGTCTTTAGAAATAAAAGTTCCAAAAAATACTAAAATTGTATCATCCTGGCAGTTACTTGAAGAGTTTCCAGAATGGAGTGTACCAAACTCCTCCTGTCTTGTGTGAGTAAATCTGTTCTGTAAGGGGAAGCTTGTAGAGTAGGGAGAGCCACTGTTGCCTTGGCCAGAAGGGAATTACTATCACAATTTATGAGAAGCTCTTCTTGAATTTTAGAAGTACCCTGGTAATCAGTGGAAAGAGCTTAAAAGTGTACAGGAACATTTTCATCACTGGGAATAAAAATGCATCTGTCTTCCAGGCCTCTTTGCAAGAAGTCCTGGAGCAGAATTTCTCAAGTTACCTGTTCTGAAGGGATACAAACATTTATTTGAGGTGTTCCCCATAGGCACATCAGGACCTAAAAGTCACATGATGATGTTTTCATGCATGGAGTCCATCCTGCTCCTGCTGGGCCTATTATTTATTATTATTATTTAACATTTGTTTGCCAGAACAGTCCGACTGGACAACAAGAATGAAGACTCTTTGCCTCAGCACAGTCCTGGGGGAAAAAACTCCATAAGTTTACAGAGAGAAAAAAAATTTACAAAAGAGACATTACAGAGTAGTAGCATACAGACTGTAGACTTTATAGCAGTTAGTATACAATAAGAGGACATTACCCCTTTTGGTTGAAAATACAAGTGTACAAAATATACAATGAGAGTGGATAACCTGGTAGAGCACTGCACAATATTTCACAACTGAATAAGAGTATTATAAATGTTTTAAGTTTCCATATATACATTCAAGTAAATATACATGAAAGGGCATATATATATATATATATATATATATATATATATATATATATATATATATATATATATATAGATATAGATATATAAATATACATGAAAGGGCATATATATATATATATATATATATATATATATATATATATATATATATATATATATACACACACACATACAGACACATATACATACACACACTCATACATGTACATACACCCATACATAGCTTATTGCTCACACATGGATAGGTATAGTTAGAGCGTGTTGTGTTGTCCAGGACAGATGAGGTGTAGAAATAGTGAGTGGATGGGGCTTCAGGGGGTCAATTACAGTTGCACAGATGGTTGGTAAAAAGGTATGTTTTAAGTGGGCTTTTGAAGGAGGGTGTGGGGTTTTCTAGTCTGAGGACAGGGGAAAGTTGTTCCATATTTTTGCTATTTCATGGGCAAATGGTGATTCCCCAGAGTTGTTTTTGCATGTGATGGTTTTGATTAAGGCTTTGCTGGAGTACCAAAGTTGTCAATTTGAATTGTAGAAGTTCAGCATGCCAGTCAGGTCATGGGCTTTCTCGGGATAGTACAGAATTAGATGAGCTAGGCTGAGTTGATGGCACCTTAATAGGTTTGGAAACTCAAGCCAGTGCAAGGCTTGTAGGGAAAGGCAGTGGTGGGATCATAATTTGGCATTGGTAGCGAATCTAGCAATTTTATTGTAACAGATGGAAAGTTTATTAAGGTCAGTTATATAAAGATTAGTTAGAATTGGGGATGCATAAAGTAGAGTTGATAGGAGGTGGGTCCTAGCTATTGCAATTTGAGATTCTGTGGTCAGATAACTTTTACAGCGATATAGGGAACCTAGCTTTTTGTGGAGTTAAGTGATGGCTGTTGATATGTGCTTTGTGAATTTGAGTTGCTGGTCAATGGTAACTCCTAGGAGTTTAGCATCAGTGACAGGGGTGACTTGGGTCTTATCTATCAGCAATATGGTTTTGCTCTGATGGAATGTAAGCAGCCTGAAGAGTGAGTTGAGTTGAATTGCTACCTTCTAGGCCATCATCGCCAGTCTGCAGTGGGGTTATGATCTACTACCCCTTCTCTGTTTATGTACCACATCACTGTGGTATTGCCTGTGTACATTAGCAGAGGTCTTGCGGACCGGACATGATTCAAGGCCTTCAAAGCATTGATAGCAGCCATCATCTCCCTGACATTTACGTGATTCTGTATGTTTACAGGATTCCACAGAGCTTGCACTTTTACCCCAGTAGCAGTAGATAGTCCAAAGGGAAAAACAGAGAACTGATAATGTAAGCAGATATAGCTTATCTTAAATGCCTGAACTACTAGGCAACGGGGGGGGGGGTATATATATGTACCCACACACACACACACACACGCACACACACACAGGATCACTACATAATCTCGAAAGTTTGAAATGCCGAATTCCAAACTTTCAAGACTATATAGCCAAAACCCCTAATTACCAAAACACCAAAAGCACGAATTTCAAAATCCCGATCATCGGGAGTTTGACATTTGCGCTTCTGGTTTTGCGGTATGGTGGAAGGTTAGGTAAGTATCTATGTTTAAATGTGTTGGCTAGGGTTTAGTGTGTAAGTGTATGTTGTGACTGTGATGTGTGTGTGCGAGGGGAATGTAGGTGTATGGTGGTGTTTTGTGTGTTTGAGTATGTAGTGCGACCTTGGAGTTATAATATTTAAGTGGGGGGTGTGGGGGGCACAGCCCCCCACATGTGGTGGTGCAGGGGGGCTTGCCCCCCTGTTTGTCTGTAGTTTAGGTTTGTGTGTTTGTGTTCTAGGGGACAGCGTGTGTATGTGCATGCGTGTGGTGTATGTTGAGTGTAGTTTTCGGTAGTTTGAATTTCACGGTTTTGATGTTTCGGTATTTTAGTGTTTCGGGTATTTGGTCTCAGGATTTTGGGCATTGGTGGTTTGGGTTTTCGGGATTTAGTAGTGGTTCCATATACACACATATATAAATATATGTATATATATATATATATATATATTGTTGTTGTTGTCTTTCTGCTTTTCCCGGTTAGGGGTCGCCACAGTGGAACTCCGGTCCGCTAATGATTGGCAGTAGATTTTTACATGCTGAGTTGCCGGCCCTGATGCACAACCTTCAACGAAGGTATGCCCATTCACACATGTCTCCACACAGAAGACGCTCTAGCTGAGACTCGAACAGGACAACGTCTTACTGTGAGGCGACAATGCTACCACAGCACCACCACCGCAGTCTCATATATATATATATATATATATATATATATATATATATATATATATATATATATATATATATATATATATACATATATGGTGATGAGTGCCCTTTAGATTCACCTTTACCATGAAATCTACACTTCAGATCAATGGCAAAAGATTCTAAAGTGATAACATCTTGTTTTTAAATAATCTTTTATTAAACAATCCAAATTTTACCAACATTTTGGCAATCTTCATGCAGGGTGCTATTTCAGTCTCACAGTAACCAACAAAGTCAGCACAGTACCTATAACAACTTAAAAAAAAAGTATGTACTCACCATAATGTTACATCTGTGATGTTCATTTTCATTTTCTCTGAACTGATGGGTTTCTCATATCATAGTCAGCCTCTTCTTCCAGATCCTGGGATCCAACTCTCGAGCTCCTCCCTTTACTCATAATGCCTCATCAGCCTAACATACCTCAGATCAATTTTGCTCCACTTAGTAGACAATGGATAATACCTTATAGGAACTTAAAAGGTATACATTAAAATAACGGAACTGGAGCTCAAACAAAGAATAGTTCTCAAAGTAGTATCACTTAGGTCTCTCCAGGAGCAAAGGGGATGGGGTTAGGAGGGCAGGAAATTGAGGAAGAATGAAAATGGACAACACAGATGTAATGTTTTGGTAAGTACTGATGTTGTCATTTTCATTCACTCCTTAACTGATGGAACAGAATCCCCAGCTAGATGAACCTTGGGTAGTCCTCATGGAAAGATGCTTTAGAGTACTGCAGAGCCAAAATGAGCTCTGTTTCTAGAAACATCAGGGATTCTTTTCATTCTTG
Organism: Protopterus annectens; assembly: GCF_019279795.1. Taxonomy (NCBI): domain Eukaryota; kingdom Metazoa; phylum Chordata; order Ceratodontiformes; family Protopteridae; genus Protopterus; species Protopterus annectens. The sequence goes on along the minus strand of NC_056739.1, from coordinate 1,175,935,274 downwards.
CAGACGGAACTGGGAAAATGGTAGGATATAACCTCTGGATAAAATTCACTGTACCCACAAATCTTTTGAGATTGATCCCCAGGCTTTTTTGGTGCAGAGACAAATGCCCCTCAACTGCCTCCAAAGCAATAAAGGTATGAGCACTGGACCAAGTGGCAGCTGCGCAAATGTCATCTATGAATGTTCTTGACTAAAAGGCTGAGGATACAGAAACAGGCCTTGTGGAATGAGCTCTGGGGGTGGAGCTTTGTCAAGGATAATCCTCTTTTACTATAGAGGAATGATATATAATAAGTTAATCATTTGGCCAGGGTAACTTTAGAAACTGGTCTACCCAATCTGTTAGGCGAGAAGGATACAAATGACTGGTCTGTCTTCCAAAAACTTTGGTCTGATGGAGATAAAATCAAAGTTGTCTGTGTACACACAAAATATGGAGTATGTACTCTCTCACATTTGAGAAATCTGAAAAGAAAACTGGGAGGTCAATGACCTGGTTGATATTATACTCAGAAGCTACCTTAGGCAAAAAAGATGGCTTGGCCCATAAGGAAACTCTGTTTTTTTTTTGAAAACCAGGTAATGAGGCTTGGAAGAGAGAACCTGTAGTTTGGATACTTGCCTAACTGATGTAATAACAACTAGAAAAATTGTTTTCCAGGACAAAAACCTGGTTTGTGATTTATTGCAGAGTTGAGTGGTAAGAGAAGTTTTATTTGAATTTATATTTTATTTGTTATCGCCATTTTTCACTGTTTGTAGGTACGAAGGGATAACTTGTTAACAAGATTTACTTTGAGTCATATTTTCTTGTTTTACCTTTAATTTCACTGTTGGTTGTTAGAAATGGATATGTTTTAGACAGTCAAGCTCTAGCCATCGCAAGGGGCCTACATAGCTATAAATTCACACAGACTACAGAGAGGAAAATCCAGATCACATCTGAACAATTCTGACTTGGTTTGTGATTTACTGTGGCATTGACTGGCAAGAGAAGTTTTATTTGAATTTATATTTTATTTGTCATCACTGTTTTTCACTGTTTATATGTGGGAAGGGACAGCTTGTTAACAAGATTTACTTTGATTCATATTTTGTTGTTTTACCTTTAATTTCACTGTTGGTTGTTAGAAAGGGGCAAGTTTTACACAGGCAAGCTCTAGCCATCCCGAGGGGCCTAAACAGCTATAAATTCACCCAGACTGCAGAGGAAAATCCAGACCACAGCTGAACAATCCTACTTAGCTTTGTGATTTACTGTGGAGTTGACTGGTAAGAGAAGTTTTATTTTAATTTATATTTTTTTATCACTGCTTTTCACTGTTTGTAGGTAGTAAGGGATAGCTTGTTAACATGATTTAATTTGATTCATATTTTGTTGTTTTACCTTTAATTATACTGTTGGTTGTTAGAAAGGTATAGGTTTTAGACAGGCAAGCTCTAGCCATCCCAAGAGGCCTACAGAGCTATAAATTCACACAGATTACAGAGAAGAAACTACAGAGCATATCTAAACAATCCTACCTTGTTTTGTGATGTATTGATCTTTACTGTTAAAAAGAAGTGTGACTGCAAGCAACAGTGATGTAAATGAATTACAGCTTTTGTCTGGCTTGCAGAACTTTATGGTGAGAACAAATTTTACTGTACTTGTTTTAGTGTTCAGTTGTATATTGCTTGTGTGATTTTTGTCATAGAAGCTGAATTCTTTGGTTAATGATTTTGATTATTCTTTTCTTTTACAATATTTTGTTTGAAGCTGAATATGCATTCTTTAAACGAGTATGCAATTAATGATTTGCTAATGCACACATCTTATACAGTGTAATAAATGCTATGCATATTTAAAGGTAAAAACTGATAAAATTGGTGATCTGTTTTTCCTTGAGTCAAACATTGGATGATTGGCTCACCATTGTTAGAAATAACAGACTTAATGATGATTATTGCACCTGTGCAATTGGCACGGCTTGGAGAACTATTATTTAATATATTAATGACTGGACTGGTGAGATAAATAATGTTAGACAAAGAACAAAGAAAGCATATTTAGGAAATGATGCATCTATTGCCTGTAAAGATCATTCAACCCCCATGAAACAAAACAATGCCCCAGACAGCTTTGGAATTCTGGATGCAAGTATTCAGCAATCTGAGGATCCAAATTGTTTAGAAGGAAACAAAGAAATAAAGGAATAAGTTCACAACAAATAACAAAGAAAAAAAAAAAGAAACTGATTAAAGTGTGTAAAGTAATGAGAATACGTAGTAAAATGGACACTGCTTTGTTGTGTAACACACAGGTTACAGGGAATGATAATATTTTTCTATCAGAAAACTTTCAGTCTACAGAAAAAGGCATCATTTTTCCAAACGAGAACTTAGAAAAAAAGAGGGAAGGAGCTGCTGAAAAGGAAGTAATCAAAACTGAACGCAGAAAAATTGAAGAGCATTACTGTAAAAAAAAGGACAGAAAGGCAGATGTTGACTACATGGATCAAGATTTACAATGCCAACTGGATGATAATTTAATACACAATGAAAACAGTGGGATTAATACGACTAATGGTGATGAAGATCTGTCCTTTGTAACAATTGATAGAGCAGATATTACTATATTAGAAGTTGAAGATTCTTCAGACCTGGTTAGCAAACATATTCTTGTAATTGGAGATTCACTTATTAGAGGAACTGATACTTATATATACAGAGAAGATAATGAACATCGAATAATGTTATGCTTGTCAGGAGCAAAACTAGAAGATATAAGTCTTGGAACACTTTAATGGATGTATGTATCTGCTTTTATTTATGTTGGTACAAATTATCTCATCCACAAGGACTCTGTGACTGTTAGTAGGGAACTGACAGCCCTCTTAGATAGTATAGCTTGTACTGGTGTTAGGATGCATTTTTCATAAATCACAATGAAAGGATAGTCAGGTAACTGAATGAAGAGATTTTTTGGGTAAATACCTACATAGAAAAAATGTCCTGTTTTAAAAAATGGAAATGTGTAGAGCATCCAAGCCTAGTTTTGGGCACATGTGTTCAGACAGGATGGAGTGCATTTGTCAAGATCAGGGAAGAGAATATTTGCAGCAGATATTTTGCAATATTTCACAAACACTAGGCAGGATTTTAAACAGGTCAAAAACGTAATAGTTCACAGATAGCAACATTTGACGCATCTCTGGTTGTTAATGCTAGGGACATTAATAATAAAGTGTTTTTTATTGGAAAATTTGCTACATTCCCACAAGATTGATGTTATTGTTTGTGAAACATGGTTAAAGAACAATGACTGGAAACCAGTTCTGTCAGTGTATAAATGTTTTTACTATAACAGACATTCTACCAAAAAAAATCAGGTGGAGGCGTTATGATAGGGATTAAAGATAGTTATGAGACCTCACAAATGAAATAAATGATACCAACGAAAAAAACTTGAACACTGTAGAGAAAACCAGGAAACCAAACAGACAAGTGTTGTTAGCACTTTCATCCACAAATTTAATACGTGAACTTCTTCAGAAACACTTACACAATGAACCCAGTTCCTTAAATACTGAATAATACAGGAAGTGACCTCATATTGATTAAATCACTTTTTTAAAATGTTGTTGTATATATACACATATGTAAATATAAAATCATAATGATAAAAAAAAAAAACAAAAGTACACATAAGATGAACGTAAACAAAACCAACCCATTTCATATTTGTACTTTACCATAAAAATTGCTATAAAAATGTACATGTAAATGGGTTGGTTTTGTAAACTGGGTTCATTGTGTAAGTGTTTCTGAAGAAGTTCACATATTAAATCTGTGGATGAAAGCGCTAACAACACTTGTCTGTTTGGTTTCCTGGTTTTCTCTACAGTGTTCAAGTTTTTTTCATAGTTATGAGACCTGTGATTGTTACATGTTCATTGATAACACCAACACTATAGACTGTGTAACTGTGATAATAAAGACAACCATGGAATATATAACAATTGTTGGAGTTTATAGACCACCAAAGTCAAGTGCAGATGACCTAGAGGAATTCATACATTTCTTGCATGAAACACGGGAGGGGAGAATGATTTTAGCTGGTTACTTAAATTTACCAGAACCAGACTGGAATAATACTGAATCAACAACATTAGTTAGGAAATTATTCCCATATTCAGGAACAACAGTTGCTTCAGACTGTAAAAAAAACTATCAGGGGATGGAACATACTAGACATACTTTGTCTTCCTAAAGAAATTACTGTTACTTCAAGTCAAGTTTTACCTTTGTTGATATGCAGTGATAATAGGGTTATAAAGGTTAATTTGCTGCTAGATAGTTCTGCCATACTGAAATCTAAATCAATGCACAGAAGATTAATTACAGATTATATGGCAGCAAAACAATCACTATGCAAAACTAACTGGTTGAGATGTTCAGTGGAAAAATTGTGGATGGAATGTGGAAAGTTTTGAAAGATAAATTGTTTGAGTGCAAAAAAACAAAAAAAATGTTTAACATCAGGATCTAGGGTTACAATATCATGGGCATATATTTCCATAAGGACAAGATACCTGATTAAGGTGAGAGACAAAAATATAAGAAATGGAAGACAGGTCAAACTACAACTTTGAAAACTGAAATAAACAAGCTGGCCAAACAGATTAAGGATTGTGTGAGACAAGTTCAAGAAAATTTTGAAGAAACTTTATATAAAGATATTGAGCCTAATAGGAAACCTTTTTATAGATATGTAAGATACACAAGGACTTAAGACATACAAATCAATAAACTGTGTACAGATTGTAAAATTTACTCAGAGACAGATTATACATACATTTACAAAATTTTATGCAAAACAGTTTGGCTCCACAAATGGGTGAGAATTTGCTGTAGTGACATTCAGGTAACCACGATACTGGAATCAAATTAGACTATATTGAAAAAGAACTGTGCAAATTGGATCCAAGCAAAACAAAGGAATGAGACGGAATTAATAACAATGACCTGAGAACACTTCAACAAGAACTTACGGTACCATTTATCTATTATTCACTAAGTCAAATAAATATGGGGAGATTTCTCAAGATTGGAGATGTGCTTATTAAACCTAAAGGAAAGGAGAGTAGGACAAACCCAGACACATATAAACCCTTAAGTCTACTTTCATGTTGTGGAAAAATAATGGAGAAGGTAATAATATTGGATAAGCTGCAGTTAGAACTGGATATGTTGGGACTTGGAAGCATATATTAGCATGCATATGTTGAAAATAGATCTATTACCATCTGCAACATGATGTTCTATAACAATATAATAGCAGCTGTAAATGAAAAATTGTGCTGTGATGTAATTTGTATAGATTTAACTTCAGCATTTGGCAGGGTCAAACACAAAACACTGATTAAGAAATTAGAAATAAGTACTGATGTACTCTTGATAAGATGGATAGCTGCATGGCTTACAAATAGGACATGGCAAGTATCATGCCACACTTGGACAGGTGAAATTCTTGGTTACAGTCAGGGTGTCCCACAGGGCTCTGTCCAAGGCCCTTACTTGTTTAGATTGCATCTTTCAGGCTTAACTTTTTCATCTGAGGTATTCTACGTGTCTATATCATATTGTCAAAGTCTGACAACTCCGAAGCACTTAAGGTCGAACTTGAGTGTTCGAACTTTGAAAACATTGAATGTCAAAAAAAAAAAACTTTAAAACCCAAAACAAACAAAAAAATGCTCTATGCAGGGGGGCAAGCCCCCCTGCACCCCCCGCACTCCCCGCTACTTAAATATACCAACTCCAAGATCGCACTACAGTGCAGTAAAGGGAAATCTTCCCTCCCCGCACTCTATGGTGATCTCCGTTATATGTTTCCAAGTTTTAAAACTTCAAACATTCAAGTTCGACCTTTACTGCTTCGAAGTTGTCAGACTTCAACATTATGATATAGACCTGTATTCTACAGTCTATATGCAGATGACCTGAAACTGGGTAAACTGATTAAATGCATTACAGATAATAATGTCTGCAAAATAACTTGACTAAATTGACCATTTGGGCACAGGAGAATAATATGCTGATACATACATCAAAAACTAAGCATATAGGATTTGGGAGACATAAACTGAAAGGTGAATATTTAATACAGCACACAGTGATTGAAACTGTAGACTCATTTAAGGACATGGGTATATGGGTATCAACCAATTGGTTAATGATAGTTATAGAACTTTAGGTTGTATAAAAATATTTATAAAGTCTAGGAAGTCAGAAGTGATAAAGTCACTTTTTGTTAGTTACATTAGACCCAAACTTGAGTATGAAATAACAATATTGAAACACTATAAGAAAACAAGCATGAGTAAACTGGAAAGAGTACAGCGGAAATATACCAAGGGCATCCATGGATGTGAAAATTTGAGTTATTATGAAAGACTAAAATATCTGAACTTATACAGTGTCTCTTACAGATATCTAATTGGAGATCATTTTCATGTGTATAAGACATTTAGAGACAACTACCTTTGGGAATGTTTGGGGTTATCAAAAAGTACTAGGAAATCATCAGACAACCTATATAGAAGACTCTATAAGAATGAGAAGCGTACTAATTGGTTCTCTGACAGAGTAACTGCTGCATGGAACAGACTATCAAATTACATTAAAGCAAGTATAGTTTAGATAGTTTAAGAACAGCCTGGACACTTATTATGGGAACAAGTGTTTTGCTATACTGGCAAGCTAGAAGGGCGTTAATGAATGCCTGTGCTTGAAATATCTGTATGTATGTATGTAAACTTGGCTAAGGTTTCGAAGGGGGCTTGAGTCAGACCTTGAAGCAGGATAGTTAAATCCCAATGAGGAGTATGATCCTTTACTGGAGGCCTAAGTAAAAAGGTCCCTTTGAGAAAGACTTTGCATAATCTAGAAGAATTGCCTCCCTGATAGTGCATGTTTTAGGCAAGGTCTCAAGAACAAAATTTCTGAAGTGAAAATATCTCTTACAAATAAATTAAGGGTTATCCTGCTAAATGCTAGGAGTTTAAATTAGTAACTGCACTCTCTGGAAGCACTCCTTGCCCTGGAGGATGTTGACATCTGTGCAGTCACACATTTTTGGTTCAGGGCTGCAGATAGTACCCCAGCCTTGCAGGGCTACAATGTCTTCCACAGTTTCAGACCACAAAATGATCATGTAAGAAGCAAAGGAGGAGGAGTATCTATCTCATCAAAGATAAATACACTTTTAGACTGGTCAGACAAGAAGACTCCATGGAGTTACTCCAAGTTCACCTAATTGTGGGTGAGACTCCCTCCTTCAAGTCACTGTTAGCTATAGGCCTCTTTCAATGAACCATGACACCCACACTGCTTATTTGAACCTACTTGAGTCAATCAAATCACAACTAAACACTCTAGCCATGGGCGATTTTAACTATCCCTCCATTGACTGGGAAACTTACACAAGTACCAACATGCTCGCACAAAGGTTCCTAGACTTTGTTAACATTGATGTCCTGGAACAAACAGTATGCAACCCCACAAGAGCCTCAAATATTCTCGGCCTGGTCCTCACCAACATGGGTGACCGTTGTACTACCACAATTATAGGGCCCCCACTGGTTAAATCTGATCACAATTCATTCACATTTGCAGTAGCTATAACACCTGAACCCCTCTTAGGTGAAGGTGGGCTAAACAATTTCACCAAAGCTAATTATACCCTCCTAAGGGATGGCATAAATAATTCCAAGCTCCTGTTCCCACAGATGGTATTGCCAACTATACTAAGGTATTTACAAATGCCCTGTACAAACACTTATACAAATATATTGATACAGTTATACCTGATAGGATCAAAACAAGATCCTCAAGAAACAACAACCCTCCCTGGTGGCCATCTAGCATTAATAAGTTATACAACAAGAGGAAGAAGTTGCTGTCTAAGAGTACAACAGAGAGGTCCTAGCACTGGAAGAACACCCTTCTCCACTTCAACAAACAAATAAGAGAACTTGTAAAATCTTCTAAGGGCAACTTCAAGAAAAATTATCAACCATAGCTAAGGATAACTATAAGGCATTCTTCAGCTACATCCAAACCTAAAAGGTAAGACCCAGACATGTGATGAACATGTTGTGAATGGCATCACACACACTGATCCTGGGAAAATAGCTAACCTATTAGCCAACATGTTTGGCAAAAATTTCACCCCCCCCCCGTCTTCTCCAAGCATTCCAGAAAGCATTCCCTCTACATCTCCCCCACCTTGCATTTCCAAAGAGCAAGTCATTAATGCTTTCTCCAAGGCCAAAAACACAGCCTCTATGGGAGTGGATGGCATCCTAGGTTGCATTTTAAATGGTCTAATACATGATTTAGCAACTTAATTAGGTACCCTCTTCAACTATAGTCTGAGTACTGGTTTTGTTCCTGCTAAATGGAAAACAGCAACCATCACGCTCTTTCATAAAGGAGGTACAGTAACAGACGCCGGGAACTACAGAACCATAAGTTTAACCAGCCTTATCTGTAAGGCCATGGAACGAATCATCATGGACTTCATAAATAAGGATATAGGGGATCTCCAAACCCTTTATCTGACACAGCCTGGTTTTGTCAAAGGCAGGTCATGCCTGTTAAACCTGGTGGGCTTCTTTGAAAATTTCACCAAAGCCACAGATGAAGGCAAATCTGTGCATGCAGCCTACCTTGGCTTAGCCATGGCCATTGGCACAACCCTACATTCAGGCATCATTTATAAACTCTCCCAGTTGAATATCAACAATTATGTTGTCAGGTGGGTTGCTAACTGGCTCACAGACAAATCTCACTCAGTCAAAGTTGGGGACATTACCTCAACCAGCAGACCTGTCGGGAGTGGGGTTCTACAGGGTTCAGTGCTGGACCCCCTATTGTTTAGAATATACTTCTCAGAAATTCAGGCCAAAACAGAGGGGGTGTGGCTGACAGTTTGCTGATAACTGCAAATTAGGTGCAATCACTGAATCCCCAAACAAGGTCAATATACTTCAAGAGGGACTTACACAAACCAGTGATTGGTGTCAAAGCCATGGACGCAGACTCCATGCTAAAAATGCATTACCATCCCCTTCAGTAAAAATGATATACCTGCAGAGTATCATATAAAAAATAATACCCTAAGTAAAAACTCAGTAGTGAGAGACTTGAATGCAAGTTGACTGTAGCCTAAACTTTAACCACCATGTGTCTACTGTGGTAAGGAAGGCGTTCAACGTTACACATCTCATTAGCAAAGGCATTGCCTCAAGAGCAAAAGAGGTCATAACCCCCTGTATTCGACCCTTATCATGCCAATAATTGAGTACAATGCTCCCTTTGATATGTACCTTACTAGCCACTTGCAGCAACTTGGACAGATCTCAGAGATTTCTAACAAAGAAAATTCAGGGTTTCCAGCCCATTATACATTGACAGACTGAAGACACTGTCACTATACTCAGCATACAGACTACTTAGAGAAGACTTTTGCCTGGCCTACAGAGCAATCTTGGACCCAAACCTAATGGAAATGCTGCACATCCACAAGTCAAATGGGACAAGGATCACCCACTCCAGGAACCTTAACTTGGCCTGTGACAAATAGAATCTGCTGGAGATACAGATATATCTGTCACAGGTTACCATTCTTCTGGAATAGGCTACCAATTCACATCAAACAGAGCCCCTCTATTAAGTGTAGATTGGATGACTGGAAGGAAACCATAAATTATTTCTAGGGATTTCACCTATGACCCTCCTACACATGGGCAGTCATTGTCTAATGAGATTTCAAGTTTAGGCATGATCCTTATATTAGGTTTCTCTAGTATTATATAAGGTACGCATGTCTAGGCTTATACAGATCTTTGGGTCAATAGCCTAGTAACCACCTATGAACCTAAGAAGTTAAGTAAGAATTATTTTCACCCAGATAGAAGTTTAAAATAACAGCCAACTGCACCTTAATAGTAAAAACTAGCTCAGTCATCAAACATTAAAGCTAAAAACTCAAATACAGCTTATATAGTGGAAGAAAAAGGGTCCAAATCTCTCTTAAGGGCACAGAAAGCAAATCTCTTCCATTTACTTCTGTAAATCTTCTTGGTAGAAGCCTTTTGATATGATAATAAAATATTATAGACCACGGAGGAAAGCCTCAGTTGTCTAGCAATCAGTGGAACTGGAGAAACCATGCACTCAGCTTGAGGCCTATGTCTGGATGAGTCATCCCACTCAGGTGAGACAGAGGGAACAGACTGGAGTCCCGTATCCAGGATGGATGCGGATAAGGCCACAGGAAGGAAAACCAAATTTGATGAGGCAAAAAGGGTGCAATGAGGATAACTGCTCTTCAACCGGTATGCCTTCTGTAGAAACTTTGGGATTAGAGGTAACGGAGGGGAAAGCATAGGAGACCAGAGTGTCAATAGTGGACTAGAGCATCTGTTGGTGACTACCCCTTTGGATGGACTAGGGTGAAGAACTTGCCGCACTTGTTGAAGAATTGTAAAGGTTTCAGTATGCTGATGCCATCAATGGAAAATGACTTAGAGAGACCACTCATGAGGCATCAACATGAACCTGGTTAGTTTGTCTGCAACCGCACTGGCTTTCCCCAGTACGTGGATTACTATGAGAAAGTGTCTGGAAGAGATTGCCCATTGCTGCACTCTCATTGCTGCTCACCATAGTGGGTAAGATCACCAGACTACAGGGAGAATGTCCACCTGATTATCAATCATCCAGGAGTGGACAGCCTTTTGAATGTAGTGCAACCATCCTATCCTAGTTGAGATGTATCCATGGTCATGGCTACCGTGGACAGGGGAGAACAAATGGATGGCCTTGGGAAACTTTGTCTGAGTGAAGCCACCAAAGAAGATATTTTTTGCAAGATTGTGTGATCATGACTAGAGTAAATAATGGCTGCTGAAGAATAGATCACTGCACCAAAAGAGTCCATTGCAGAATTCACATGTGAAACCCTGTTAAATGAACTAGGGTGATAGCTGCTACCAAGTCTTGTAAGATTAGTCTAACTGGAACAGAAGATTGTGAGATGACTTTCTTGACCTGGGATATGTGTGTCTGAATTTGTGTTGTAGGAAGAAAGGCTATCTGTCCGACTGTGTCTAGATAAGCACCGATGAACTCTAGACTCTGCGTAGATGTAAGTTGTGATTTCCCGTAATTGACTGTAATGCTTAGGTGAAGACACAACTGTAGCAAGTAGTCCCTTGCCTGTAGAAGTAGATGTCTGGTTGGGGCGGTTAAGAGACAGTCATCTAGGTATAGAAACACTCTGAATCCCAGCAGTCTCAGGTGAGCTGCTACCACCGCCATGCATTTAGTGAAAACACTGGGGCTGTAGTGAGGACAAAGGGCAGTGCTCTGAACTTGTAATGACTGGCTCATAACCAGAAGAGCAGATATCTTCTGGAGCACCTGTTCATTTTGATGTGAACGTACTGAAAATCTATTGAGCATATCCAATTGTCTTTTCACAGTAGAGGCAAAATAGACTGAACAGTGACCATCTGGAACCTTGAATATTTCACATACTGGTTTAGTTTGCTGAGTTCCAGGATGGATCTCAAGTGCCCTGTCTTCTTTGGTACCAAGAGAAATCCTGAGTAGGTTGAGGATCCCATCTGGTCTGGGGAGAACTTCTAGATGACTTTTTTGAGCAGCTTTTCTATTTCTAATGCTGCCATCTTCTTCTGAGTGGAACAATGGGGATTAGTTTCATTCTTGAAAAGGGAACTGGGAAAATGGTATAATATAACCTTTGGATAAAATTCTCTGTACCTGCAAATGTTTTGAGTTGGATGCCCAGGATTTTTGGTGCAGAGATAAATGCTCCCCGACTGCCTCCAAGGTTCAATAGTCTGCAACTCTTCAGGGGTGCTGGTAGGGTTTGTCTGAGAAGGAATCCCAGAAACTCTGGTTCTGCAGGCCACCTCTGCTGTGGGAGTGACATCTTCCATTACAGTTTCCCCCTCTGCCTCTGACAGAGCTATCTCCTTGTGAGTCTTAGAAAGGACCCTGGAATTTGACAAACCACATCTTTCTACCTCCTCACAGATTCCAGGAAAAAAGTATTTGAGGAGTAGAAAAATGGTGCCTGGTGGCAGACAAGGTCTTTCCGTCATGCTCACTTTTTGGGCCAAATAATAAAGATCCATCAAAATGGAGCATTGATGAACGAAGACTTGAAGGGCTCCACAAAATCACATAGGTGCACCCAGGCATGTCTCCTAATGGCTATGCCCAAACTGGTCACACATGAGGAATCCTGTGCAGTGTGGGATATCAACCTCATAGACACGTTACTTTTTGACTGAAGGGTGGTCAGTTATGAAAATACTCTATTCTGGTCCTCTGCAGACATGGACCAAACAACAAATTTGGAGAGCTCTTTAGCCAAATCTCTTTGCAATTTCATGAAATGTGTCAAGTAATTCAACAACCGCAGTGCAAGGCCACCGAAGTACAAATGCTGTTACCAAATCTGTCTAAGGCCCTAGATTCTCTGTTAGTGGACTAACAGAAGAGCTCTGCTCTGCAAGCTTTCTTAGTGGCTGCTGCCACAGCCATGATATCAACTGGGACCCCCTTGCTCCAGTGTGCTCTGTCCTTTGGTGGGGCTACAGATTTATCTAGACACTTGGGGACAGGCTCCAAAGAATCTGGTTCCTTCTGGGCTCGATGTGAGATGAGGTCTATAAGTTTATCAGCTGGGGGAGAAGGGGGGAGTTCATCCATGATGTAGCTGGGCCAGGCATGAAAGCCTCCAGGAACACTGACTCCTCTTGGGATGGAATGTCAGAAGACCAGCTACTTTTTTGCTTTAATAGTTCAAGTATGTCTCCTGGTTTAGATATACAGAATCTTCCTCTATCAAAATTTGTGAGACATTCGAGGGGAATCTAAGTGTCTCCTTTTACATGTTCTCTTCCAAGTGACCTCATCAGTAGGATGGTCTGGTGAGCTACTGAAGTGACATGGAAGTCCTAAGGGACTGAAAGCAGACAAATGGGTTGGCTGTCCGAGTGGGATAGAATGAGGCTCAGAGCAAAGACCCGATGGTGGTAAAGATATGTTATCTGAGGGGGGTAGAGATGTCCTTTCTCTAGATAAAGAGAATGCTCTCTCCACAATCTTGAAGGCAGAGTGCATGCGAGAGACTGAAGCTGGAGGTGTTGGAGCTGATATCTCCTGCACCATTGATCCCTGAATCTGTTGAGGACTTCCACCAGAGGATGGACTTGGACCTTAGCTGTCCAGCGCTGAAGCTCTGAAGGCCCGGGGTGGCTCTGATAATTTTGGAGTCAACCTCAGTTCCCTGAATCCAGTCCTCCTGCTCCAAAAGGTTCAGAGCCAGACCGCTCAGGAGAATGACCAAAGTCAAAGAAAGAATTACCTGTTTTCAGATCCAAGGGTTTAGAAACCACAGGCCGAATAAAAAAAGAGTAACTGTAGGAGGACTTGTAATGGGCAGGTTCAATGATCAGATGGGAGACGAGGCTAGAATTACCCCATCTGGATCTAAGCTTTGAGGAACTTCCTAATCATCCTACCCTCTTTGGCCTCAAATTAGCTCCTGGAGGACCTAATTGAGGAGTTTGTAGATGGCAGCCTGGAGTCTTTACATGGAGACTCCTGTTAAAATGGGGAAGGGAGTCAAGTCAGTATTGGATCCAGAGAATAATGAGGCAATCAGATCCAAGAAGAAATCATTTTCAAAGTAGTAGGACCCATAGGAGTCGGATCAGATTTCTTCAAAATTTTAGATAGTGGTTCTAAGGATGGAGCCAAAGAATGTGATGAATCCAGAGACCTTTTTCTGCTATCCTTGTCTTTGGAAGCCAAATTAGGCTTTTCTTTTACTGATTTCTTGAAAGGAGTTTGAGCTCCAGTTGTAACAGAATGACAGACACATTCTTTGTGGACATCTGAACTGGGATTTTGTGCCCACAGAAAATACATTTTTTTAAACCATTTGAGTTGTCTTGCGTAATGAAGACCAAGGATATTAATCCAAATAACTACAGAAGAAAGACAAAAAGTATATTTATTTTTCATTCATTTGACAAGAAAACGCCCTACAGTGGTAGTAACAAATACCCTGTAATGGGCAGAAAGGGGGAAAGAGAAGGAAAGCAGAGGTACCAACAATGGTACTCGAGAAAAATACCGAAGGTTCGGTAGAAGGAAAAATAATCTGATGAGTAGAGAAAAAAAAAAGAAAACACTGAAATTAAGGGAAGATGGGTAAAGAAAGATAACCCTGATGAAAAAATAAATTGAAAACTCGTAGCAAATTATACTTCATATCTCGAGAGATAAAGGGTCCGCTTCTTTAGAGATGTGGCAGTAAACCAGATCTGAAGTATGCTAAATTTGCAGGGTATTATGGGTAAAGGGTGGAGTTTGAGAGTTGGAACCAATGATCTGGAAGAAGCAGCCAAGTCGGGTGTGAAACCCATCATTTGAGGAAGAATGAAAATGACAACAGATCTATGATTACAGTTAAAGTTCGCATATTTAATCAAACATTTTTACATAGGTTTTCCAATTGTTATCCAGATAATTCCTTAAGCTTCTACAATTTTCCTTCTACACAGACTATAAAAAAATAAAATAGATTAAAGCTTACCAAAAATGCAATTAAATCTATTTTTCTAAAAAGAAAAATACATTTTATATAGCACTCAACTGTACAGAAAAAAATATTAAGCCATCATAAACAAATTCTCCCTCTCTACTGATCTGATGAGTGACTTTGATTCAGTTCACACTGTTCTTCATCATCTGTTATAAAGACCATGTCTTTATCAGTTGATTTTTTTTTTTTAGTTACACTAGCTGACCTAATGTTCTTTCTAATCTTCCTGGCAATTCTTCCTTTCCTTTACTTACTATTCTACTTTCCTAACATATCCACATATATAAGCCATGGCAACAACCTTTGCAAAGCTTATCATTTTACCCTCTACCTCCCTCTCTTTCTATGTTCTTTTATCATCTATTGATTGCACCTCTTTTGTTACAGAAGGATTTTCTTTCCAAATCTATGTTCTTGTTTTCAGTTTTTTTTTTTTTTTTTTTTTTTTTTGCTGCTAGCATTATTAGTCAGAAGCTCTTCTTGCTCTGGTCAGCTTAATATTATTACCTCAGGTTGCCATAAAATATCCTGCTTTGGCTTCCTACTTCTCTTACTAAGTTCTGGAATCCAGTCTATATCTAGTCAGCTGACTACAATCCCAGAAAATAAACTGCCAGCCCTCTACCACATTTTTGCTCATATGTCTAACAGGTTTCCCATGCCTCTGATATAGCTTTGCCACTTTTTGTGGTTTATAAAAAAATATCTCTGCAGGCATTGCCACACACAAATCTAAATCTTCTTGATCTTAAAGCCTTTCTGGGCATCAGAAATGTCAAGCTTCACCTACTGTTACTTATTTCTACTCACAGCATCCCTTTCCACCTCTGCTTAAGTTTAGCCTTATTTTCTTTTGAGTCACACTGCAATATATTCTAGGTTCATAGGCAAGTACTAGGCTAACTGCCCTTACTATCCATTTTAAACACATCCAATTTTTTTTTATGCTCAAAATAACCTATCCCATTTGATTACAGATTGGCCTTACCCATCCAATGGTTGAGAATTATATACTACCCCTAATGAGAAAAACTGGGATTACACCACAGATACTTTGAAGGAAACCATGCATGGGCTAAAGTATTTAGGAGTGCCTCTGTCCATTTCTTTCCATTAGTAGTACAGGGGGCAGTTCTAGAGTAAATTGTATGTTTCCCATCTACAGATCTAAATTGTGTTTGAAGATGAACAGGGATGTTTTATATGGATGGGGAGACTGTTATGCAGTAATCGTATCTACTGAGAAATATGCCTGTCCCTCCAAACTCTATTGGTATTACAGAAGAGGTTTAGTTCCCCAGACTAAGTATTTCTGATGGCATTTGACATGTTGATGTGAGTAAATCAATCAGTAATGATTCGGAGGATGCCTTGTATGCCATACACAGGACACCTCTTAGCACTCTGTCCAATAACAAATATAGTGACAATGCATTGGGTCAGTCCATGTAGAATATGTTGTTTAGCCATTGTATCCTTTTAGTAAGGTATCTCTGTGGAAGTTTCAGTTGTTACATTAAGTAATATAGACAACAGAGATAGATTTTTATGTCTCCTGATCCTTACCTGATTTCAACTATTCTTTTAATCAGAAAAGGCCAATCTTCTTCCTTCTTTTTCCCTAGCTAATATTCAACAGAAACTATGTACTTACCATAACGATGCATCTGTTTTCATCCTTTCTCAACTACTGGGTTTTGGATCTGACCTCAGATCCGATTTCGGACACTTCTCAGACTTTGGATTCATAGCTCAAGGTCCTCCCCTTAACCATAATTCTCTCCCAAGCCTCAGATTACCTCAGATTCATTTTGCACTCTGATAGCCCTCTGATATTAGTGAAGAAAGAAGCATGATAAGTAAAAGGTATCTGGAGCTCAGACATGGAAAAAAACAAGTGGATATACTTCCAGGTCATACAGGAAACAATAGTATTATCTTCTGCCAAAGGAAGGCGGAAAGGAGAAAGGACAAGTTGAGGAAGGACAAAAATTCAACACAGATGCATCACTTTGGTAAGTACAGACCTTTCTTACCTGATGTTGTCTTCTTCACCCATTTTTTAACCATTGGGAGAGAGTCCCTAGCTAGTATAGCTCTAGGGTGGTCTCATGGAAGCATATTCCAGAGTACTGCTATTTCGACAAAGGAAATCCAATTTGTAATGAGCTATGAAGGTCTGAGCATTGAATCAAGTAGCAGAAGCACAAATGTCATCTATAGCTGTTCTGGACAGGAAGGCAAAGGAAGTAGATACTGACCTTGTGGAATGAGCTCATGGTGGTCTTGGTATAGACAAACCTTTTTGTTTATAAACGTAAGAAATACAATCAGTGAGCCATCGTGCAAATGTGATCTTTGACACAGATTCCACAATTTAACTTTTTAAAAGGAAATAAACAAAGGATCTTACTTCCTGAAAGATATGTTCTATGCAAATAAAACCTCAGACAAATGAAATATATATTCTTTACTGGAAAATCGTGGGAAGGAAACTGGTAAATTTATAGCCCGGTTAAGGGTGAATTCAGAAGGTACTTTTGGAAGAAAGGAGCTGGTGTGAACAGAAACCCTGTCTTTATGAAAAATAATACAAGGTGGCTGGCAAGACAAAGCCTGTAGTTCAGATATTTGTCTAGCAGATGAAACATCAACTAGAAAAAAATGGTTTTCCAGGACAAAAATGTTACCACTGATTCAAACAGAGACTGAATTAAGGCCTAAACAGGAATTGCCAAATCCCAGGGAAGGGTAGGATCCGTGATAGGTGGTTTGAGTAAAAAAGTACCTTTGAGGAAGGCTTTGTATAGTTTATGGGAGGCAAATGACCTTTACCTATTTTGATAATTGGAGACTGCAGCCAGCTGTACCTTGATTGTGAAGCAACTTGCACTACTACCGAAAATGGAGGCCAGGAAATCCAAGACTGCTGGAATGGTTGCCAAAATGGGGTTTAGATGTCTGTCATTGGGCCAAATAGAGAATCTTTTCCATTTACTCTTGTATTATTTTCCTAATGAAATCCTTTTTTGAGAAGAATCAATGATATGCAGAATTTGGGAAGAAAGCCTGGACTGTTTAGCCATCACTGAAAGTGGAAAAACCATGAGGTTAATTGAGGGCTTAAATGTCCAGGTAAAGTGGTCTGGACAGGTAAGACAGCAGATCTAGAGAGGGTTCTAGAATCCAAGGAGGGTATACTAAAGGAGGTCAAAGGAAGGGGAACTACACTTGATGAGGACAGAATGGGGCTATGAGAATCACCTTCCTCTTCTGTTGACATGCCTTCTGTAATGATTTTAATATAAGGGTGTAGGTGGATAAGCAAAAAGGAGATTAGGGAGCCAATCATGAATCAGATCATCTGATGTCAATTCATAGACCACTGTATTGCTAGGGTCCACTGTAGTACTCTCATATAGAATCTTGCTAGAGACAGAAGGGTTATGAAGGCTGCCAGTGAACCAAGAAGCTAAAGGACCAACCTGGCTGGTGGTGAATGAAGAGCAAAGTGAGTGTGGCGTGACTTTTTAACTTGGACAGTCTGGATTGAAGGAGTCGTGACACTTGAGAAACCATATCCAGATGAGCATCTATGAAGTCCAAGGCCTGAATGGGAGAGAGAAGAGATTTGTTATAGCCAACGGTGATGCTTAGGTGAAGACATAGATGGAGCAAGTAGTCCCTGGTGTGCATCAGTAGATGTCTGGTGGGAGCAGTGAGGAGCCAATTGTTGAGGTAAGGAAACCCCTGGAACCCCTGCAATCTCAGATGAGCTGCAACCACTGCCATACACCCAGGGAGGCTCTGGTGAGACTAAAGGGCAGGGCTCTGAAATTAAAATGAAAAGGTATCTCCTGGATTGTCTGTCTATTTTTATGTGATAATATGCATCCTGAACATCTATGGAGCATAGCCAATTGTCCTTCCTCAAAAGAGGAAAAATGGACTGAACCATGACCATTCAGAACTTGAGTGTTTGACAAATTGGTTCAAGTGACTTAAGTACAATATTGGTCTGAGATCCGCAGTTTTCCTTGGCCCCAAAAAGAATCTACAGTAAGTTCTGAACCCTTGCTGGTCTGGTGGGGTCTCTTGGATAACTCTTTTTTACTAGTAGTTTTTCTATTTCTAAGGCTGCTTCTTTCTACTGATACTGCGGTATGTTGGAAACTTTTCTTGAATGGGCGGGGGAAGAAGGAAAAAAGTGAGTGTAATAACCTCTGGTAATTATTTTCTGTACCCAGATGTCTTAGATGATGGATGTACACGCCTTCAGGCACAGAGATAAGCGCACCTTGACTGCCTCCAGAGTGCAGCAATTAGGCAATCATTCAGGGAAGCTAGAAAGGCTTCTTGGAAAAGGAACCTCTGAAGCCTTGGTTTGGTGGGCTCCCTCTGCCGCATGGGTGAGGTCTGCCATTAAAGCCCTCCCCCGCCATGGGAGATCGACCTCCATAGCAGTTCTGAGAAAACCCTTGCAATTTCTGGAACCACATCTTTCTGCCCTCTATTTGGTTTCCTGAACAGGTCCTCTGAGGGTAGAAAAACATACCCCTAAGGCAGATAGGGTTTCTCATCCTGTTCACTCCTGGAGAGTGTGTTTTTAACTTTGGGTCTAAATAGGGTAGGTTCATCAAAGGGTGCACTGATAAAGGATTTTCTGTAGGGATCTGCAAAGGTGCATCCAGGCGTGCCTGCTAATGATAATGCCTGAATTTGCCACTCTTGAAACACCTTCAGTAACATGTGAAATCAGATGCATGGAGGTGTTTGACAAGGACTGAAAGGTAGCCAGTTGTGATGAGATGGTCTTTGTATCCTCTGCTGACATGGAACTTGAGAGGGATTTGGTAGACTCCTTACTCAAATCTCTCTGAAACCTTGTGAAATGTGGCAGGTAATTCAGCAATTGTACAACAAAGGTTGCTGAAGTAAAAATTCCCTTCCTGAATCTGTCAAGGGCCTTAGATTCTTTGTTTGAAGGGTGGAAAGAAGGTCATTCCTTGGCAAGTTCCTTACTGGTGGCTGACGCAGCCATCATGGCATCAAATGGGGGACCCCTGCTCCAATGGGGATGGTCTTTAGGTGCAACTAAGTACGTCTGACCTTTTAGTGAATAGGCTCTGTGGTGTCCAAATCCTTCTAAGCCTGATGGGAAATGAGGTTCACTATTTTGTCTGCCAGAGGTACCAGCCAGGACGTAGCTGAGCTGGTTCCAAAGGCCTCAAGGAACACTGACTCCTTCTGGGAATGGTCTCCATAAGACCAACCTCCTTTCTGCTTCAGAAACTGGAGAAATTCTCCAAATGAAACATCTTTAAGGGGTCACCCGGTGACCCCATCCCCTTCATCGATGTTAGTGTCCTTTGTTAAAGACTCCTGCAGAGAATCAATCTACTTCCTCTCGCTCTTATGCTTCTGAGGAACATCCTTCTGGGGTTGATGCAAGGAGGATTCAGAAGTGTGTGAGGAATCCTATAAAAGGACCGTCTCAAGGCTGGAATGAACTGGCTGCCCCAATGGGACAGACTGAGCAGACTTCGGACCCAGGGAAGACAGTTGAGGAGTGGAGAATCCAAGGGGGTAAGGATGTCATGTCTCCAGTCACATGGAGAGCTCTATCCACTATCTCAAATGCAGATGATGATGGTGAGCCCAGGACTGCTGGAATAGGGGCCAGAGCCTCCTGCTTGGAGAAATACAAGACTTCCCCATGACCCTGCCTTAATGGAGGCTTAAGCCCATAGGGAAAAGGACAGCTCCGAAAGCCTTAGAGTCAAACCCCTAACCCTGAACCCAGAGCCGAAGCTACAGCTCTGAGATCCCTCCAGCTCTGACAAGGTCAGCACCAGCTGGATTAGTGAAAATGTCAAAGTCAATGAAGACCAAGCCTCCGGATCTGACCCAGACAATCATGGAATTATCAAATCCAGAATCTCTGAAGCTGAGGGATGGATTGAGTAGGCGTTACTAAAGGTATTTGGGTTGGTCCAAAGCTCACAGGTCCAATGGGAGATGGTGCTGAAAGTACTCATAACTGAATCTGAGTCCTCTAAAATTTTCTCATCATCCTGTCCACATCTGCTTCAGACTGGCTCCCAGTAGACCTTAAGGGCAAGGAGGCAAATGAAGTCTAGAAACTTTATAGGGAGTTTCTTGTAAAAAATGGAGAATGTAGCCTTGATGAAATCAGCTCAGGGGAGAACTGAGGTGGTCAATGGGAAGGAGACCTATCAGATGATGATGTCAGATCCAAAGAGGTGGACAGATTTGAGATGTTGGATATTTTTAAGCCAAAGCCAGCACACAGTGAAGACAGTGGTCAGTGGAATGCTTCCTTGACTCCTTTGGTTTTTCTTTGGACTTCTCTCTTTTGTCCCCATGAGATTTTTCTGCAGGTTTCTTTGCAGATGTGGAAGCTCCAGACAGTGAAGAAGAGGAAGGCAGTAAACCATTAAGTACTAACTTGTTCCTGCGTTCAACCAAGGCTCTGTGCTTGAAGCATGAACAGATCTCACACACAACCTCAAGATATGCTGCCCCAAGACAATATATGCACTTTGAGTGGGCATCAGGGTTCGGTATCTTGTGCCCACAAGATTAGTATTTTTTTAAACTTGTAGGATTATCCGACATAATAACAGCACAGTAGATCCAGTTCTAAAAAGAAAACAATATTAATAGTAATAATAATAATAATAATAATAATAATAATAATAATAATAATAATAATAATAATAATAAGAATAATAGTAGTAGTAGTAATTCCACAAAAAAACGTACAAGACAAAATTACCAACATTTGTAATTAAGGTATTTCCAAGAGTTTGGGAAAGAAAATAGCAATGATACAAAGACTACTAGTGAAATATTAGATAGAAAAGAAAAACTTGAAAGGCATGAAGCCTAGAGTAAACCCAACAGCACTAACAAATATCAGAAAAAATATATAGATATATATATATTATTCTTTCTTTTTTTAACTTTGTTTTAAACCAACGGTGGTAGGAGGAAAAAGAAGATGACCTCAAAGACCATTTGAAGGAGAAGTAATGACAAAAACAGACTGCCACTTATCTCTCCTAACAGCTTGAGCCACATTAGCCATGTTTGGTTGCTGGAAGCAGTAAACAAGATCTGATGTCATCTGGTGCTTGGGACGGGATTATGGGTAACAGCAGGAGCTTGAGGTATATATTGAAAGTCTGAAAAGTGGCCGAAATTGGATCTGAAACCCAATGGGTGAGGAAGGACAAAAAAGACAACATCAGATCTATCTCTGCTCTTAATCTTCTAAAATTTTGTTCCATTATATCCTGTAAACCATATTCTGCCTACAATAATCCAACTCCATTACAGTTCCCTTCTCAATCAGCTGATGCCAGTATTTTAGATCCGTATTTATTTCACCCCAATGCCTTACAGCCACATCACTATATACATTTGTTGCTGCCCTACCTGTTGGTAGAATATCTTTCATCCAAGGGGTTATAGGAGTATTTTCTTACATTTTAATATTTGTTGTTTCATATTTGCCATTTACTGGGATTTGTAACAATGCCAGTACACCTCCCCAAAAAGCATCAAATAATTCCTTCAACCACCATTTATTTCTCTACTACACCATGTCCTTTCAAATTGCCTTGTAATTCTCAATTTGACATTGTTTGATATGCAACCAGTGTATAGCTTGAATATATTTAGCTAAATGTAGCGCACCCAACTCCCCACAGTCTTTTGGTAAAGTTACCATACTCCCTGCTACCCGAGCCTGCATTCCATCCAAAATACAGTCCATTCGTGTAATTGTGGAACTTGTCCAGGTTTTCACAGTCAGTCAGATTCCATTGCCTTGCACTAGATATAAAACATGTGGAAGAACATGCAAGTGCTGTAGCTGCACTCTCTGATCAACTTGTCCAGGTTACTCTTAATTTTATTTAGCACTTCTTCGATCGAATAATCTCGAGAATCCTCCAATGCCTCTTCCAGCGATACTGCTAAATATTCTTGTTTTGGAATCTATATTGTGGAAATTCACTTATCAGATCTACATCTTCCTATATATATGATTTTCATGTTATCTATGTTAATCCTATTTGCAATCCCTTAAACCTACCATTTTCCTGGAAGACATCCTTCCGGTCACCTGATGGTTTCGTCTAGTATCAATATTATACAGCAGTGCCAATGGCGCAATAGGTAGCACACTAACCTTTGGTGCAGAAGGCTGTGGGTTCTATTCCCACACCAGGTAGATGGATTAATATCAGGGGGGGTGCTGCACTCCTGAGTGTGTCATCTTTCGAATGAGACATTAAACCCAGGTCACATCTGCCTGATCACCTACCAAAAAGAGCTGTGGAAGTTTCCTGATGCCCTGACCAACTTTCCCCTAAGTAGTATAAATACCACCTTGGGTATCCCCTCGAAAAGACCACTAGCCCAGTTAGACAAATCCAATCTACAAAGGATAAATAAATATCATTCACACACAGAGCTATTTTCAATTCCTGTGTCCCCATTTATATTCTTCTATTTCAGGGCTTCTTTTCTGCTGTGCAGCTAGCTCTAAATAAATAGAAAGTAAATAATAAAGGGGACAGAACATAGCCCTACCTGAAACCTCTGGTGATATGTACAGACTGCACTACTCCCACCATTGCCTTAACCTTCACTATATACCACTGGCCTATTTTTTTTAATTATGTTATAATTTTATTCAGAAATGCTATATGTTGTATCACCTTATAAAGAAAATTCCATTCCACCCTAGTGAATGCTTTTTGAGCATCTAGACTTACCACTGCAGTCTCCTTATTACTGACCTCTGCATTGTGTATCACTATTATAGTACATTGGGTGTTGTCAAATAATTGTCTACCTCAGATAAAACCACAGTGATCAGTGTATATCATCCTGGGATAATTTTTGTCAATCATTTAGCTAATACTGTAATATTATAGGTGGCACAGAGGCATGGCAGATAGCACTGTCACCTCACAGCAACAGGTTCCCAGGTATGATTCTTGGCTGGGGTACCTTCTGTATGGAGTCTGCAACAGTCCCTGTGTTTGCGTGAATTTCTTCTGGTGCTCCAGTTTCTTCCCACATTTCAAAGACATGCTCTATCCACATGTTCTTTCTTAATAAAACACTTATCTGCACTCAACCACCTCAAGTTTCTTGGTAAATTGTTGTTTGCTCCACTGTCCATGCAATCTCAAATATCCTGTATCCTAGTGTTTAACAGCTTCCTAAGTTGCTTACTCAAGAGTTTGTTAGGCAGTAGCTTGACTTCTATACTAAAGCCTTATGCTTAGCAAAAATCATATTCTGTTCCCCAGTGATTAAGAACAAACTCCCTTGATAAATCAGAATTTCCAATATCATTTTTTGGATCTCCCGAAAAATAGCCTTTTGCAGGATATATAATGCTTTAAGGCCTGGAACTTTCCCTTTAACCACCACATAATTTTATTTTCAGTTGAACCCAGACCTTGAAATGGCAAACAAAGCTCTATGATTCAAGAAGGTCACATCACATCTCCTGGTCCCTGTATAATGGTCATCCCACTCCACAAATGGTGAGCCACCATGGACCCTGGGAACTACCGCCCCATTAGCCTGACGAGCCTGGTCTGCAAGGCTATGGAACGTATCATCATGGAACTTATAAGCAATGACATTGGTAATCTCCAAACTCTGCACCCCACCCAATTCAGGTTTGTAAAAGGCAGATCCTATCTCGTAAACCTGATAGACTTCTTTGAAGCAGTCACCAAAGCTGTAGATGAGGGTAAGGTGGTTCACACAGCCTATCTAGATCTTGTCCAAGCTTTTGACACCATCCACCAGTGATAAACTCACTAAACTAGGCATAAATCCCTATGTCACAAGATAGGTTGCCAACTGGCTCACTGACAGAACCCACATTGTGAAAGTAGCAGACTCCAAATACGACTTCAGACCAGTGACCAGTGGAGTACCACAGGGTTCAGTCCTGGGTCCTCTCCTGTTTGGTATCTGCTTCTCTGAAGCACAGGCTAACACAGAAGGTCTTTGGCTAATGAAGTTCGTAGATGACTGCAAACTAGGAGCCATAATCGAAACTCCTAACGATGTGGACATCCTACAAAAGGGCCTCACTGAGACAGATGCCTGGTGTCAAAGCTATGGCCTCAAGCTCAATGCCAAAAAGTACATTGTCATCCCTTTTGGTAAAAACTCTATACCCATGAACTACCACATAGGCAGTAGTCTACTTAACACCGAAAGTGTGATAAGAGACCTTGGGACACAGGTGGACAGTAGTCTCTCCTTTGATAATCACATTACCACCTAGTCAGGAAATCCTTCTAAATGGCACACCTCATCACAAAAGGTTTCTCATCCAGGAAAAAAGAGGTTATTTTTCCCCTCTACTCGTCACTCATTAGACCCATTATAGAATATAGTGCCCCTTTTGGTATGTACCACACAAGACATCTACAACAACTGGAAAGACCACAGAAATACCTCACAAAGAGGATTAATGGCCTCAAACAGATGCCCTACATAGACTGTCTCAAAAAACTCCAGCTTTACTCCGTTGCATATCGCCTACTCAGAGGCGAACTCTGCCTAACATACAAAGCTATGTTAAACCTAGAGCTGTTGGACATGCTCCACTTAAAAACATCCCAGTCCCTCCGAGCTACACGTTCTAGAGACCTAAACCTTGTCACAACAATAAACAGAACACGCTGGAGGGATAGATTCCTGTCCCAGAGACTTCCCATACTCTGGAACAAACTACCTATCTATATCAAACAAAACTCCTCATAAGTACTCTTCAAGAAAAATCCTGATGATTGGATGGGAGATAGGAAATTCACCCCTGGAACACTTCTGTGGTTCTGCTCGACAGGGACACAGGAAAATAATTTTCTTGGGGGGGGGCGAAAGCCAAGGTACCTTTTTAGCTAGGCTTATATAGGCCCTAGAGCCAATAGCCTAGTACCTACCTATGAACTTGAATTAGCCAGTACTTCATTCCTTGTCAATTTCTGATGCTTTTTCTGATTAAGATGTGTCACTTGTGGCACTTCCAAGATGGTGGCACATTGATCGACAGCTTAATTTCATCTCTTCCAGTGTGAAAAAAGACAGAGATAGGTACCAGTAACTGCTGGATTTAGTAAATTAAGTTACTGGGTAGTAAGTATACTGCCTAGATGCCAGCAAAGAAGAAACTTGTACAGCCTGAAAGAAAATCAACTAGAAAAAGGGAAGGGAAAACACTAACTGGGAAGAATCCTGCAGCTGTTCAGCAAAAAAGCAGTTCAAGCTACAGCTTTGGTGCAAGACGTGGCTTCCAGTAATCTAGTGGAAAAATTATCCAAACATACTCGGAGCTTATTAAAATAAACAAAACATTGAAAGAGTATATCAACTCAAGTAACAAAAGGCTGGAAAATTGAAGATGCTTTAAACAGCTCTTTAGATGAATTGATAGAACTGCAAAAATCAGAGGCTGAAATGAAGAAATTGAAGAAAAGGCTCACAGGGAGAGAGATTTTCTGCTTTACCAGAGAAACTGGAAGGGACAGACTATTTTAATTTTATAAAAGCACAAATACGCAACTGGACTGGTATTCCACAGTAAAATGTGTTAACTGAAAGGCACATCCTATGTATGCTCCAACCTGGCCAGGAGAAAGCAGCCAAGACCTGTATTAGTAAAGATCCAATCATACCAGCAGAAAGAGTTGATCCTGACAAACCTACAGCAGAAGGGGAAAGAATTAAAAATTGGAGCCAGTAGATTGTTTATGGAAAATTATTATTCAATGTACATTAGGTAGAAGAGAGGCAAATTTATCCCAGCAAAAATGGGATTTCGAGAGGAAGGTGTGATATTCAAGTTGTTGTATCCAGCTGTCTTCAGAATATTTTTTTCTAGAGGATAAAAGTAATTTTTTGATAAAGAACAGGCTAAAGAGGAAATACAAATGTGTGTCCAACCAAAAGTGAGCCAACAAATAGAAGGGGACTCTACTTGTCATTCTTCTTATAATAAAGCTGACAGACAAACTTTGCCAGTGAAACCTTTACAATATTCCAAATGAAAATGCTTTTGAGATAGAAAAAAGCACAGGCATTGACAGGAAGAACTGAGTTCCTTGTACATGCACCAGAGTCTGGGGTTAGGAGATTAAGTTGAGCAGGAACAGAGGAGTACTTAGTTCAAACAACACCCTGTGCCAGTTCTTAAACTAGCACCCACCCCCTTGACCCCTTGCTTAGAGTGAACAGAAAAAAAAGGAAGTGGTCCACCCCCTCCAAGGCAAAACCCACCCTAGTAGCAACAGCACAAAAAAGTTGTTTTCTGTACCGGTATTTCTGAAATGCTGATACAGAAAAAATAAGTGCACTCAGATTGCATCCTTTAGTAGGTTGCGCCCAGGGCACATGCCTCCTTCAGCCCACCCTGCTATGCTACTTAACAGAAAGAAGACCAGCAACACTGAAGTTAGTGAATAAATGTGGTATTACAAAGCATCAATCACATTTATGAAATATGGCTTTGTAAGAAAAACAGGAAAGATTGGACTTTTGTAGACTCTGTTAAACTTGTGGGGGACTGTTTGGAAGGACATTAAAGGGAAGGATAACAAGTAACTAAGTACAACAAATTTTGTTCATAAAAGTATTTGTATCAAGCATTTCATGATATAAGTTGTATTTTTTATAGTAAAGCACGTTCAGTTGTTGCTGTATGTGATAAAGATTCCAATGTAAGCAAGCACCCTTTTTCTTTTTTAGTTTTAAGAAATACAGGTATTACAATATAAAAAGAGGAGACAGGCTGGACAAAAAGCATGTTTAAGTCAATATGCTGTGAACATGAGTTGTTGAGGTGGGAGCCAGAGTGTAAAAGTTATAGTATATGTTGAGTTGATTTGTTTTCTCCAACTTTTACATAGGTGAATGTCTGGATTACGGCCCTTGACTTAATCTAGTAACAACTTTTTTGTTTGTGTAAGCAAACAATGAATGAATAGCTTTCCTTTAACAAATAAATGTTCAATTTCAGAAGTCTGCAGCTGAGGGCAGATGTACATTTTATCCTTAGGTTTCTATGGAGACAATCTACACTAAAAGATGGAGCATTTTTAGAGGCTAAAAGTTAATATCTTCTGAAAGCATACAAGCTGTTTTCACATCTAGGAGGGGAGTAAAAATAATAAGAGTACATACATCAATTATGGTAAGTAGGAGCACTGACTGTAACGTGTGTTAGCATGGATAACTTTATTTTAGGTTAGGTTATGCCTGTGCGTACAGCTGTCAATTTGGGACAACTGTTCCTATCAGAAGGGTTAAAATTCACTATTTGATGATGCATATTGTCATAGGTCTGTGTGTTTGTTTTAAGTTAATAGGTTATAAGGATGTTTTTGGGGGGTGTTTGTTTTTTGTTAAAAGGTTTTCATTAAAACAAAGTCATGTAAAATGTGACAAGTTTAAATAGAGGCGACAAGAAGCAACTGTAGAAATAAATCAACCTGCTAAACATTAGCAGATGTATGAACACAAAAGCTGGAAACAGACATTTAAAACAGCTGTCACGTATAATAGATGGGAATAATAACTTCTTATCATAATGATTGCACTGCATATATTATTATAGAATGTTAATGGCCTCACAGGTATAGACAAAAAGGAAAGAGCACTGAATTATATTAAGAAATGCAGAGTGCAAACAGCAATGTTACAGGAGACACACTTAGAAAGTAATGAGCATGTGAATTTGATAAAGGATTTCAGGAGGAAAATTCAGCAGAGTATCAGGGACAAAGGAAAAGGGGAGTACTTATAATTGGTACAGAATAATACTGATGGAAAAGGTAATAAAAGATAATAATGGTAGATTTGTGGTAATAAGGGGCTACTGACAAGAGAGAAGGATTATACTGGCATGTATTTAGATTCTACCTAAAACTGCTATTACTGTTTAAGAACATTTTGCGAGAAATAATCAGCTTTCAGCTTTACTCATAGGTGGGGACTGGAATTTGATTTGTGACAGAGATGATGTATCTGGGGGACCTAAAAGGGAAAATATGACAAAAGAGGATAGATTTCTGAAGGCATGTATGACAATATTAGGTACAGAAGACATTAATTCAGTAGTAGGAACTTGGAAAAAATGTACATATTATTCCCCAAGGTGCAAAAACTGTGCTAGACTAGACAGAAATTATATTTATATATTGATATTATATACATTATAGATATTATATTTATATATCATATTATATTTTTATATTATATTATGTTTGCAACAGCTGAGGAAGTTCAACCTCCCACAGGAACTGTTGATTCAGTTCTGTACAGCAGTCTTTGAGTCTGTAATCAGCTCATCCATAACAGTGTGGTTTGGATCTCTGTCTAATCATGCCAAAAATAGTTACACTGAATAGGCAGGTCTGCCAAAATATTACTGGTGCTAATTTGCCCTCCTTACAGGATCTGTCCTATTCCAGAGTTATGAAAAGGGCAGGGAAGATCATCACAGACCCTTCACATCCAGGCCACCATCTTTTTGAAGTATTACCATCAGCCAGGTGTTATAGATTAATATGCACCAAAACAAGCAGATATAAGAACATTTTATTCCACAGACCATCAAGTTCATAAATGCTTAACTCGGCTTATTAGGTTGGGGTATTATTTTTTCCCAAGTCTCTGAGGATTCTGCAATATTGATTACATATTAATACCTATTTCTTTCAGAGTTTATTTCAGTATTTCTTGCACTGAGTTGAACTTTGCACCTTGTATGTAATATGTATATGTATATTTACTTTTTTGTTTTGTTCTTAATAGTTGCATGTATGTCATGTGTCTTGTTCTTAATAGTTGTATGTATGTCATTTATGTAATTCATACTAGGAGAGTCACAGAAACAGGAGTCAAAGTCCTTTGGATGCGTGCGCACTTGGCCAATAAATGTGATTCTGATTCTAATTAACTGAAAGCTTCAGCACACATCCAATAACTGTTTCAGATCAACAATAACAACTAAGATAAAAATGCAGAATAATGAATTAAAAATCAGACACTGGCATTCCCTACCTACCTATTAACAGAGGAATTTAAGGAATGGGTAGTGGAAATTCTTTGAGAGTTATTAGGGAAGATAGACATTTCTTCAGAAGTTACAGCTAGTGATAAAATGAAAGTGGGTTTTAAGAATAGGGTAGAAATAAAAAGAAACAAATAAAGAGATATCATTAAAATATAACAGGAATTATTTAGAGGGACTGGGCAAAGTTAAAGAACTGCAGAATAAGGGGCATCTCAAACAACAAGAAGAGGCACAATTGCACAGTGCTTTAGAGAAAATAAGAGAGTATCTGGATAATATGCATGAGTTTAGAAAGATTGCTGTTAAACAACTGTTTTTTGACAGTAAATCCAGAGCACAAAAACTTTTATCACAATGACTTAAGCAACAGAAAGTAGAAAGGGTTGTTGCCAAGCTTAAGGAGCCTATAACAAGAAAAATAACCAGAGATCGTGTATACGTATTACATGTAATTCAGAACTTGTATGAAAATTTGTATAAAGCAAAGAAAATCAGTTTCATCACAGAAATTTAAATCAAGAAAGAGCACAAATGGAAATACTTATGAAGACTTAAGTATGTCAAAGTTAGAAGTAAACAAGACACAACAATTAACAGTTAAGATAGGAGTAGATGAGATAAAATGGTACACTCAATTTCTATGAAAGTCTCCAGGAATAGATGGAATTTCTGTGAAAGTTTTGAAACTAGAAGGAAAAAAGTGATAAAGATCTGGAAGGTCTTCTTTAACAGTATTTTAAAAAGAAGGTAAGCACCGGAATCCTTGAAAAAAATTGTGGTGGTTTTAGTAACTAAAGATAGTAAAGACCCATCAGGCCCAGCTTCATACAGGCCCATTACAATTTTAAACCAAGTGTTTATATCTATAATATCTAAAAAAAATTGCAAAGGTGTTGCCAAAATTGGTAGATATGGATCAATGTGGTTTTGTGGCGGGGAGGCAAACATTTGACATTAACAGAACAATGATGATCCAGAGGGAAGTAGAGTGTAAGAAAATACCACTGTTGTTGGTGTGTTTGGATGCAGAGAAAGCATTTGAGAGTAAGCTGGAATTTTATGAGTAGGACAATGGAAGCATTTGCATTATGTGATACAATAACAAGGTTAATTAGGAGGATATATGAGGGATTGGAGGCAATAATTTTCTGACACGTTGTGTCTGAACAGAGGAACCAAGCAGGGGTGTCTTCTTTCCTCTTTATTTGCTTTATATTTAGAGTCATAAGCAAAAATATGCAAACTATGGAACTCAGAAATTCAAAGATATAACTGGTATAATAATCAAGAAAAGTTGGTTTTATTTGCAGACATTATTATTTTGTACCTGATAAAGCCAGAAAAGTACATCTCAGTGTAGTGGAACATCTTTTCCTGACAATAAGTTAATGAAGATAAAACAAAAGCTATACCCGTATACTATATACCCACACATGAAATGTTCCACTAATAATCATATTTATGGGGATGCAATAAAATGAAATATTTAAAAATGTGGATTAAAAAGGATTCTGTTAGGGCAGCTAAGGATATATGGGAAGAAACTAAAAAGATAATACAAAAACTGAGAAACTGGAAGCTCTTGTTTATGGATATGGATAGCAAGATACAAGCAGTAAAAATGTTTTAAGTCCATTTGGTGTTATATACAAGTCAGACATATTTTTTGAACCAGAGGAGAAGTTGTGGACATCAATTAAAGAGTTGAAGGATTTTATCTTGGAGGGAAACTGGCAAGGGTCCTGGATTAGAATTGCCCGATCTGCAGGGATATTTTAGAGCTACACAATTAAGTCTCATAGACATAAACAAGCAGAAAGCTTCAATCATCTCTTCAAAGTGGAAAGGGATGATGACGAAGGGGGATGGGATTCAAGAAATAAGGAGAGTGTAGGATTTTGGATGCAGATCCTTAAGGAGTATAACAAAAGCCACACAGAATATTATATTCATAAAGTAGCAACAAGTATTCTAAGAACTAAGCCAACATGAGAATGAAAAAAAGGACACTGCAATTAGGGGTATAGAGAATAGACAAGAAGGGGTTGGAATTTATTGGAGAAAACTGACAAATGAACCAATGTATTGGGAGTAAATAACTAGAGAGAAAAAGGTAACAGAATGGAAAGAAGCCAAGAAGACATTTGGACTGCAGGTTAGAGACTGCCTTCCCTATCAGGAATTGATATCTGAGTATAGACAAAGAAAGGGGCAGGTGAATCCTAAGTGAAAGACCTGCTCTATTAAGAGTTCATAACTGAATCTAGAACAGAAGCTGCATCTGAAAAGAGAAGTAGTAGGCCATATAAAATACTACATGATCACTATAGGAATCAATCAGAGGATGTTAGAAAAGATTGGGAAGACAGAATGGATAAGTAACTCACAAGGAAACAATGGCAGGACATATGTATGGCCCCCAAATATATGCAGCAAAGTCTAAAAGATTTAGCATTTTTGCTTGGAAGTATTTGCATATTTATTTTTATACCCCAAGCAACCTCTAAAAAAAATCCTTAGATAGACGGCAAATGCTAAAGGTTTGATGGGGAAGAAAAATGTAACTAGGAGCATATGTGTTGGGAGTGTAATGAGTTGGTAGACTTTATAAATTCCCTACAAAGCACTCTCTCAGAAATATTGGGAGAGCAATTGGGTGTAACTTTGAAAACTATTTTTAAGCTGGCATACAGGATCTGAATTGTGTAGACATAGTAAGGCCTTGTTAAATTTAATTCTGGTGACTGCGAAAAAAGCAATTACTAGAAAATGGAAATCAAAGTCTAAACCAACTGTAGTTGAAGTACTAAATATTGCAACAGAGATAAAATAAACTGAAGTGGGATTTTTAGAAAAGGTTAAGAACAAATTACAGAAAAATTGAAATTGTGGGAAGAATACATGCAGAATAATGTTTTGGAGGACGAGTGAGATTTAAGGGAAGGCAGGAATTGATGAATTTATGTAATGATGAACTGATAAATGCAAAAAAAAAGTATGTCATATATAACATTTGCAACTGGGAAAAAGTTATTATGGTTTGATTTGTTTTCTATAAATGTTGCCTATGTCTTACATAATTCAATAAAGGTGTTAAATATTAAAAAAGATGTGCCTCTTGTAAGACTGCCAGATTCATTGACTCTTTCCTGATTATGTTAAGTACCTTACATCTTTTTACTGGATTAGTCAATCAACTGATGTTTGAACAATAGATCTTTCAACTTTGCATAGACAATATTTATTCAGATTATTAACTGACTTCTTGCACTTGCTATTCAGTAAAGTACCCACTACTACTACTCTCACACTGTCTCCAAATTTTGGGCCAGCCAACTTACCCTACTCCCTCTGAAAAATGCAGCGAACAACAATAGTCTATATTATATCAATGTCTTTTGTGCCAATGCTTCCCCATTCACCTTTCTGTATTTACCATTTCCATTAACTCTCTGCCAATTTTTTGCCTCATTGTTCAGACTCACAATAATAAAAACTAAAAAAAAAAAAAAATAAAAATAAATAATTAACAGGAGCTACATACACGAATAATACAATTGCTTCCAAGGAAAGCTATGACTTTTAATCCCATCTCCACCCCTGATGTACATGGTTGCAACTGATTTGGTGCTCTACAATCAGAAGAGAATATCAGCTCACTGGTGACTACTGTGATAACCTTGCCCTGTTGGAGTTTACTTCTCTAAACAGACATCAGGAATTCTGTCATAACAGCACAGGCTAAATGTTTTTTCTAGTGTATCATTTGTCAACAAATGCCACATTGCCTTTATTTTGGAAATTCTCCAGTTATAAAAAAAAGAAGTTATGTACTTACCATAACATTCCAAGTGAGTTGGTCATCTCGCCTTCATTCTTACAGATGGGTTCGGAGCCGATCCTCGGCTCCAAGTCGGCCTTCAGACAGCTCGAGACCAAGTCTCTATTCCATAATGCACCCACAGTTACCTCAGATCTTGTTTGCTGTGTATAATAATACCATATGTCATTCTCTCACTCTATAAGAGAAAGCCATAGAAGTGTTGAGCAACCAGGAAGAATCTAGTATGTCGGTCTTCGAAAAACCCTGGAGGGGGTAGGAGGGTGGGAAGTAAAAATGAAGGCGAGATGAACAACTCACATGGAACGTTATGGTAAGTACATAATAACTTCTTTATGTGAAGTTGTTCTTTCTCCCTGTTCATTCTTACAAATGGTTAGTGTCCCAAGCACCATCTATCTTGGGTGGCTCACGGGAGTATGTTTTTCAGGACAGTACACCCAAAGGAGGCCCTGTCAACTTTGTGATGAGTGATAAAGGTATGAGGTTTTGACCAAGTGGCTGCTGCACAAATGTTGTCTATAGGAAGTCTAGCAGAAAAAGCAGGGGATGTAGACACTTGTCTGGTAGAATGAGCCTTATTTTTGTGTTGTAAGGGCATATTAGCAGCTGAATAAACAAATGTGATACAATCGGATAACCACTTATAGATTTGTTTTTGCCACTGGCATACCTTTTCTGGAATCTGAAAAGGAAACAAAAAGCTGTTCTGATTCTCTAAACTCTTTTGTCCTATCCAAGTAAAATCTGAGCTGTCTATGAACATCAAGCTTGTGCAGCATATACTCTAAGTTGTTGGTGTGATTGGGGAAGAATACTGGCAAATCAATAATTTGGTTAAGGTTAGCTTCAGTACAAACTTTAGGCAAAAAGGAGGGATTAGTTCATAGTGAGACTCTGTCAGCATGGAAAATCAAATAAGGAAGCTTAATGGACAAGGCTTGAAGCTCTGACACTCTGCAGGCAGAAGTGATAGCTACTAAAAATATAGTCTTCCATGACAAATATTTCAAATCGCATGAGGAAGCTGGTTCAAATGGAGGGAAAATAATGTGAGAAAGCATAAAATTTAGATTCCATGGGGTATACGGGGATTTCACAGGTGGTCTGAGATGAAAAGTTTATCTGAGAAAGGCTTTGGATAGTTTGTGGCATTATGTTCAATCTTTCAAATCTAAGGTGAAAATTAGAAATAGCAGCAAGTTCGAACTGTTGCTGCTGCAGCTCCTTTGTTGAAAATCATGGTCAAGAACTCTAGTACAGAGGCCATAGGGGCTAGGTAGGGATCAATGTTGTTTTGAGAGGCCCATATAGAAAATTTCTTCCATTTGCTAAGGTATAGCTTCCTCGTAGAGGATTTATAAGAGGATATTAGAATTTGCTGCATTTCATTAGAAAGGTTATGGAACCTGGCTATGATGGGAATTGGAGCAGCCAAGCTGTCAGCTTCACGGACTGAATAGAGGGATGAAGTTCCCCCGACGAGTAAGTTAGAAGATCTGGAACTGGGTCCAGAATCCAGGGGTCCTCCAATTGATGAAGTCGAAGGAAGGGGAACCAAATATGACAAGGCCAGTGAGGGGCTATTAGAATGATGGTCCTTCCCAGGGCTTTTGCTTTCTGTAGTACTTTGGGTATCAAGGGAATTGGTGGGAATGCATAGAGGAGACCCGGAAGCCAATCATGTATGAGTGCGTCCCTTGGGGCTTCTCTTGGAGGGGGAATCACGGCAAAGTACCTTCTGCATTTTGTGCTCATGTGGTTGGTGAAAAGTTTGCAGCAAGGCTGGCCCCACTTGTGGAATATCCTGTCCGCCATTTCTTCTTTGAGGGACCACTCATGAGACAACAAGTTCTGCTCAGCTTGTCTGCTATCACATTGGATTTCCACAGAAGGTGCATTGCTAACAGAAAGCGCTGGGTGGATATAGCCCATTGCCATACTCTTAGGGCCTCACGACAAAGGTGGTAAGACCTGGTTCCTCCTTGTTTGTTCAAGTACCAGACCACTGACATTTTGTCTGTCTGAATCACAATTGTACCCAGAGGAAAAGAGTCCTGGAAGTACTGCAATGCTAAAAGTACTGCTCTCATCTCTAGGACATTGATATGCAGATGTGTCTCCTGATCGGTACATGTACCTTGGGCTGTTCTTCCATGAAAATGCCCCCCACCCTATCAGGGGAGTGTCCGTGGTCACTGTGGCGGCTGGTGGGGGTAGAACAAAAGGACGACCTATTATGACATGAAGAGAGGTCAACCACCACTGAAGATCCTTTTTACATGTGTTTGTGATCATTATAAGATGAGACATTGGAAGCTCTTGTTAAAACCATTGAGTGAACAACAGCCATTGCAGAATCCGCATGTGCATGCGACCCAATGGTATGGCTAATATTGAATCTGCCATCATGCCTAACAATTTTAGTACTTCTGATGATGGAGCCTTGTTTTTGGCTATAATATTGTAGTCCTGCTGATGAAGTATTAAGACTCTTTCTGTTGGAAGTCTCAAAGTAGTGGTGGTGGTGTTCAATTCTGCTCCGATAAAAACGGTATGTTGCGATGGCGACAAGGCAGATTTTTCTGAGTTTACTGTAATGCCCAGATGTCTGCAGAGTGAAAGAGTGGTGTCCCTGGCTTGTATGAGTTGATGCCTGGTGGTGGCAGTGAGAAGCCAATCATCTAGTTACGGAAACACTTGGAATCCTAAATGTCTCAGGTGAGCCGTGACCACTGCCATACATTTGGTGAACACTCTGGGGGCTGTAGTGAGACCAAAGGGCTGGGCTTGAAACTGGTAATGATTGGCTCCCAGCCAGAAGCGCAGATGATCCCTGGATGGTCTGCCCATTTTTATGTGGTAGTACACATCCTGAAGATCTATCGAGCACATCCAATTGTCTTTCCCTAAAAAGGGGAGTATCGACTGAAGCGTGACCATCTGGAACTTCTCTTTTTTGACAGATCTGTTTAGTCTACTGAGGTCCAAAATAGGTCTCCAGTCCCCTGTCTTTTTTGGAACTAAAAAGAATCTTGAGTAAGTTCTGGATGACTTAAAGGGCTCTGCGAAGGAACACAAGTGCATCCAGGAGTGTCTCCTAAGAGCAATTCCTGTACCCACTGCCCTGCTCGCTCCATCAGCTGCATATGAAATGAGGCGCATGGATGAGTTTACTATGGAATTGAGGGTAGCAAGCTGGGAGGCAACTTTATCTGAAGCTCCTGCAGCTACTGTACCCTAAAGAGTATCTCTGAGCTCTTTTAGGAGATCTTTTTGCACTCTAGTAAAATGGGTGAGATAGTTGAGAGAATGCAGTGCAAAAGTCGCTGAACTGTACGTCTGATTCCCATATCTATTCATGATCCTAGAATCTCTGTTAGGAGGATGGACAGAGGGGAAAGTTTCCAAAATTTCCTTTTTGGTGGCTGCCGCCACCACCATGGCATCAACTGGCACTCCATTAGTAAGAAAACATTTGTCCTGAGGGGCAGAAATAAATTTATTAGGCCTCCTGGGGACAGGCGCCATGCTGTCTGGAGACTCCCACACCCTTTGTGAGACCAGCTGCATAAGCTCATCGAAGGGTGGGGACATGCAAGAGGTGGAGGGCTGAGACCCGAAAGCCTTCAGGAGAACTGACTCATCTTCAGTGCGTTAGTGGACTGCCAGTCATCCCTCTGCCTAAGGATTTCTAATATCTTAGCAAATGAGATATCCTCAGAGGGGGACTGTGGGGACCCTTCTGATTCATCCAAGTCGGTATTGGATGTGAGAGACTCCTGTGGGGAGTCTAAATGCTTCCTCTTACAGATTATTTTCCTGGGAACCTCATCAGTGGGAACTTCTGGTGACATCTCGGAAGAGCAGGGACCACCCAATGGGGCTTCCTGAGGCTCTGGGTCTCTACGCTTGGCATGTATCTATGAAGCAGAAGCAGACACTGGTACTTTTGGGGAGGAGGTAGCCAGACCTGAAGTCGAAGATGTCTTAAGAGACATAACTCTCCTCATGGCTTCAAAGGCACGTCTGCACCGATGAGAAGGGACCGACGGATACCAGGAAACAGTCTATACCCACAGCACTGGGAGAGTGGGCTCCGAGCCAGAGGTAGGAGCCGAGTTGATCTGAGCCGAAGCCCCAAGAGGCAGAGTTGGAAACGACAAGTCGGTCCGACTATCCTCCCGGACCCGACCAGACAGTCTTGGCTCCTAGATTCTTCGATCGGCACTGAGGATGTCAGAGTAAACACAGTCGAGGACACTGGAGCAGGCGTCGGCTCCAAAGGCTCAACAATCAAGTCCGACTCCTCCGGCTCTGAAGGACCGGTATGCCTCGGAGGAGGAAAGGTAGTAGATGGTAAAAGGGTCTTCGGTTCCGAAGCCATTTGGGTCAGTGCAGATAAAAATTTAGCAAAGGTCGGTGCCTGTAAAAGCTTCTGCATCACATGATCCACATCCAAATCAGAATGGCTTATCGAAGACCGAGATGAGTGGATAGAAGTAGGTACAGATTGCAGGAGTGGAGACTTAGGCACTTCAGATACTGGTTCCAGGATCAGGAACCGGCTCCAAAAGGACAATATAGTTGGCTCTGTGAACTGTGGAACCAATGTTGAAGGTTTTTTTTAGATTTCTTTTCCTCAGAAGAAGTAGAAGCCTTAGAAGACTTTGAAGATTTGCTAGACCTGTCCTGGTCACTCAAAGCTTCTTGAAAAGATGGTTTGACTAAACCTCTGTCAATTAACTTTCTCTTTCTCTCCTGGAGAACCCTAAAAGAGAAAGAATGACAAATGGAGCAGCTTTCCTGAAGATGCAATGCTCCCAAACAGTATACACAATTCACATGACTGTCAGTGACAGACATTTTCTGTCCAAATTTAGGACATTTCTTAAACCCTGATTTAAGTTGTTTATCTTTATCCTGGTCAGCCATACTGGAACACACAATCTTAACAGGGTACTGTAATGAACAAGACACACCCAAAAAAATGATCAAACAAGGCCTTTTAAAACTATGGGCTAAAAATACTAATAAGCCCACACACACAATGCTATTTATCTAAAACTCTAAAGACTAAATATCTAAATATATTCAAAAGTTGTAAA
Organism: Protopterus annectens; assembly: GCF_019279795.1. Classification (NCBI taxonomy): domain Eukaryota; kingdom Metazoa; phylum Chordata; order Ceratodontiformes; family Protopteridae; genus Protopterus; species Protopterus annectens. The sequence goes on along the minus strand of NC_056739.1, from coordinate 1,175,896,491 downwards.
AAAGTCACTACTCAAAGGCACACAACTACTATATAAACTACTATTTAAACTACAGTAAAGATTTAACAAGGCCTACAATAAAACAAGGCCAAGAGAGCTAACAACTAGTTAAAAAAAAGGCACACCAAGGAAAGGGAAACTACACAATAAGCTATAAGAGCTTAGCTAAGTCTAAAGAAGAAATATATCAAAATAATTTTTAAGTATTACTATAAATTTGAAGAAAAAAGTTTTGTACTGGCCCAAGCTATGCAAGGAACCTCCGATCTATTGCAGTGGCAAACTAGATCTGGGGTAACTCTAGGTGCATCATGGGATAGAGACTTGGTCTTTTGCTGTCTGAAGACCTCGAGCTTTGTAGTAGGCCAACTCGAAGCCGAGGATCGGCTCCGAACCCATCTGTAAGAATGAACGACGAGATAGACCAACCTGACATCAAACCTTCATTCATCACTCTCACACCATATAAACTTTACATAGTTATGCCCTACTCTTACCTCCATTCAGTCTTCTGGAAGAGCCTCTCTCACTGTAATATTTACCATCAATCTTGATTATAAAAAAAATGACTTGCCATTAACAGACCAAATTCACAGATGGTGTAAACTATGCCATTGGCAAGATCACTGACGTATACTTACATCCCGCATATTTGACTATACTAAGTGATATGGGCCTAGGTCAGTGCAAGCATTTTAATATCATTCAAAAATTATAGTGGTAACAAATATAGTCCTCTGTGAATCCCAGTGCCATCACCTTCTTTGACAGTTTAAACACAAATGAAAACAAGTCACTGCAGGATTAAACATTAAACCATGCAAGAAGTTCTAATTACCACTGTTACCTCTCTTTGTTGGCCAACTGGCCTGTTCATATCTATTAGTATTTGTTCTACACAGACACAAGCACACAACAAAAATGTTCACATAATATTATATCATAAAGTCACAGAGAACAACCAAGAGTTTTTTCAAAATCATCTTCAAACTAGAGCAAAAGTAAAATGATATTTGGAACAACTCCCTGAAATTACTGATAAACTAGGCAAGTGTCATCAGCTGTTTCAGATGCGCAGTCCCACTCAACATGTTCACCATTCTCTATGGCTCTCAAACTTTTTTTCCTGCAGCAGATCTATGCCCTGTTTCAATGCAGAATACTTGTTAAATAATAGAAAAAAGTCAGAACTGCTGGAGAGCACAGCTGGTACCTGCTGATCATCTTTTGAGGAATTTGCTTGCTGTGCTGACTTAGATCTGATTCTTTTTGTTTCTATATCTCGCTTGGATCAGCAAACATTATAAGACCACTCAGGAAAGGTTGGGCTGGGAATAACATTTTAAACGTTATACCCTTTTCTCAGCTGCATCTCTGTGCAGGTATAAATGCTGAACCATGTAGGAAGGAAGAAGTCCATATCCACATACGGTCTTGTTACTCCACGCATTAGCTGGTTACCTCGTTTCTGTAATCTCAATAGAATTACTTCAGAAAGCGTTAAAATGAAAAAAAGATCAGGTCAGCTGTATGAGAGGTACCCACTACAGAAATCTAAGGTGTACACTGGACTCAATCTATGTTTACCTCCTCTTCTGTGACATGCATCCAAGCTACAATTTTAGATTTCATAAAAGAACAGTTCCTTCCTTCCAAACATTCAGATACTCCTAGAAATCAGGGTTTTCTCCTATGAGCCCTACCATCATAAGTTAAAAGGTAGGTACTAGGCTATCACCCCAAGGGCCTAAGTAAGCCTAGCCAACAAGGTTCCCTGGCTCACGCCACCCAAGAAAGTTATTTTCCTGTGCCCCTGTCGAGCAGAGCCACAGAAGTGATCCCCGGGGTGTATTTCCTATTTCCCATCCACTCATCAATATTTTTCTTGAAGAGTGCTAATGAAGAACTTTGCTTGACATAGATGGGTAGCTTGTTCCAGAGTATGGGAAGTCTCTGGGACAGGAATCTATCCCTCCAGTATGTCCTGTTTATTGTGGTGACAAGGTTTAGGTCCCTAGAGCATGTAGCTCGGAGTGATTGGGATTTCTTTAGATGTAGCATGTCCAACAGCTCCGGGTTTGACATAGCTTTTATGTCTATATATGTTAGGCAGAGATCACCTCGGAGTAGCCAATATGCTATGGAGTAATGCTGGAGTTTTTTGAGACAGTCAGTGTAGGGCATTTGTTTGAGGCCAGTAATCTTCTTTGTGAGGTACTTCTGTGGCCTTTCCAGCTGCTGCAGATGTCTTGTGAGGTACATTCCAAAAGGGGCGTTGTACTCTATAATAGGTCTAATGAGTGTCGAGTAGAGGGGAACAATGACCTCTCTTTTCCTGGATGAGAACCCTTTTGTGATGAGGTGTGCCACATAGAAGGATTTCCTGACTACTGTGGCAATGTGATTATCAAAGGAGAGACTACTGTCCACTTGGGTCCCAAGGTCTCTTACCACACATTTGATGTTAAGTAGACTGCCACCTATGTGGTAGTTCATGGGTACAGAGTTTTTACCAAAGGGGATGACAATGCACTTTTTGGCACTGAGCTTGAGGCCATGCCTCTGACACCAGGCATCAGTCTCAGTGAGGCGTTTCTGTAGGATGTCCACATCATTTGGGGACTCGACTATGGCTTCTAGTTTGCAGTCATCTGTGAACTTCATTAGCCAAAGGCCTTCTGTGTTAGCCTGTACTTCAGAGAAGTAGATAACAAACAGGAGAGGTCCCGGGACTGAACCCTGTGGTACTTCACTTGTCACTGGTTTGAAGTCGTATTTGCAGTCAGCAACCCATCTTGTGATGTAGGGATTTATACCTAGTTTAGCGAGTTTAGCTATAATTCCAGAATAGGGGATGGTGTTGAAAACCTTGGCGAGGTCAAGATAGGCTGTGTGAACCACCTTACCCTCATCTACAGCTTTGGTGACTGCCTCAAAGAAGTAGATCAGGTTAAGGAGGCATGATCTGCCTTTCACAAACCCGAACTGGGTGGAGTCCAGAGTTTGGAGGTTACCAATGTCTTTGTTTATGAGTTCCATGATGATACGTTCCATGGCCTTACAGACCAGGCTTGTCAAGCTAATAGGACAATAGTTCCCGGAATTAGTGGTGGCTCCCCCTTTGTGGAGTGGGATAACTATTGCTTTACGCCATTTAGTGGGCACAAAGCCTGACAGGCTGTGATTGAACATGGTGCTTATGTACACAACAAATTTGTTAACCATTTCAAGTTGTAATTCTCAAGACTTTTTTGGATCTTACAATTTAACATACTTTGGTCACTTATTTCTTTTCTTACTTAATAAACATTTATAGTTTCCACTGTCTGAACTGTAAATACAATCTAATTTTAAATTCTCTCATCAGCAAGTGTTTTACTCTTAGCACTCTAATTTGTCATGCATCCTGAACACTGTTTTTAGCTGATCCCTAAATAAAATCTCACAGAAAAAGAAGAGAAGCAACTTCAGAGTGTTAAAGAGAAAACATTTCCTTGCCAAATCTTGGCTCTCAGTAGGCTTAGCTACTCTGACAGACTTAAAGCTGTATTTCTCTTTTCATTGTCATACAGACTCCTAATGGATGATCTTTGCTTAGCTTTCCATGCTATGAATGCCTAAAAAAAGACACATGCACAAAAAAGGGGGGTACAGGGAGGGAGCAGCTACTGCAGCAGTTATCATTTGAACATTTTGCTATATAGGTAGACTACCTTAGCTAACTATAATAGGGAAGTGGAAGGAGAAGACTCCAGTTTGACTCCTTCAACTAAACAGAATAAGGTGGAAAGCAAACACCTATTCTAGAGACCTTAACTATACTATCACATTAACAACACTACATGGAACGATGGATACCTAATCCAACATATTCCCAGTTTCTGAAATAGGATGCCATTACCTATAATAGTATTTCCCTCACAACTTTTAAAAAAAGTCAGGATCGCTGGATGGGTGATAAATTTTCTCCAAGGATTTGGGGACAAAGTCTACTCAATCAGGGATATTGCTAGTATCCTACCAGTAGAAAGTGATGTGGCTGGGATTCTTGATGGCCTGCTTTGGTCATTACCTTAGTAAAAACTTATGAGTCTATGCTTCCTACATATGTATATGTGGCAGGAAATCCGAGTTGACGTGTAGCCTTTTACAGAACACTCATCTAAACTGGAGGTATCCCCTTATTCCAGAAATGCGTATGCTCAACAACTTAATCCATACTAACATTTAAAATAGCAAATAGAGCACTCACATATCACAAAATATGCTACACGAGTCTGTTTTCTATAAGTGTTGCTTAAAAAAAAACAAACAAAAAAAAAAACAGATCTTTACACTGAAAAAAGGCATTGAATGAGCCCGACACCACCCCCTGCTGTTCCTGTTTGTCTCTTGCATTCACTGGCGGAAATTCTCCCACTGTAAATCATGCCCCCAAACATTTAGTTTTACCTAAATTATTTAAATAAATTTTAAAATGTTCATTTTATTAAAAATAGATTACAAAATCTATTGGTGACGTTCTGTATAGCCGTACCATTGCAATATCTTCTAGCTCCATTTCAGTGCTGCACACATCTGTAGCCAATCACACCACCACATTCCCAATCACTTATGCAAATTACTTTGAGCAGGGATAACAGAAGTATGATTTTTACTGGCCTCAACTAAATGTGCTGATTTGTGTAATAAGTAGTCTCTCTGGGCTGTTTGTTCTGCATTTTGAACAAATGCTCCAAAGCGTCCACTTATTGCAGGAGCCAAGAATCTGAAAATTGAGAAAAGAAGTTTACTGAAAGGCAAACTAAAAGCACATTTGTGTAAGTTGAACTTAACATAACAGTAGATGTTTGAATGATCACTACTTAGTTATATTGGTTATATTCTGCCAAGGATATAATAGCTAACCAGCTTCCAAAGCTTCAGGGTGCTTTCCATATGGCCAAACTGTCAGAGAGCTCAAGCTGAGCTGACTTAATGACAAGGTTGGGTGTGGAGACCTTCACAGTTTTCCTGCCAACAGATACAGGGAGGCTGAGCCCTGAAAGGGCAATGATAGGAGTAACAAAAAATAAATGTCCACAACCTGGCATAAAAAAGATACATGCACAAAAAAAGGAGGGGGGGTACAGGGAGGGAGCAGCTACTGCAGCAGTTATCATTTGAACATTTAGCTATATGGGTAGACTACCTTAGCTAACTATAATTGGGAAGTGGAAGGAGAAGACTCCAGGAGTCCCTGGAGAATGTTCCTAGCAAAGTTTAATTTGAACCTAGAGAAAGAATCAGGCTTAGAGAACTTTGTAAAGGTATGTACACAGGACCAAGTAGCAGCTTCAAGAATACTTCTAGAATCCAACCCTTTCAAAAAGCTATAAATGAAGCCAAGGCTCTGCTACAATAGGCCTTGACCCTGCCTGGAATAGTTTTGTCATGGTAAGTATAACAAAAGTTAATAGCCTTAGACAACCAATTGGAAATAGTCTGTGTTGACACAGGTTGTTTCTTCTTCTTACCTTCACAAGAAATGAACTGATCTAAAGATCTGAAAGATTTAGTTCTTTCAAGATAGTACCTGATTTGCCTGTGGACATCCAAGGTATGGAGTATCCTTTCTCATTCATTTTTATGCTCAGGAAAAAAAAAGGAAGATGGATCGTTTGGCTTAATCTAAACTCAGAAACCACTTTAGGCATAAAAAGTATTATTTCTCAAAGAAACCCTCTTCATATGGAAAACGAGACAGGACTGACCAACCACAAGGGCTTGAAACTCAACACACCCTTCTTGCAGTGGTCAGAACAATCAGCAAAACTGTTTTTTTTCATTTTAAGAACCTCAAGTCAGCCAAATTACCTGGATCAAATGGAGCAAGTATTAACTTCTGTAACATAAAATTAAGACCCCGAGGAGGGGACACTGGTTCTCTTGGAAGCCTCTTACACTAAATCTCTTTCAAGAACATTTTGACATGACATTGTATTCAAAGAACACGAACCAATCCAGCAGCCGGAATACAATCTGCTAACTGCCTGCTCACAGAATCAGCCAGTCAAGGAGCACACGATGAATTAAAAAACAATTTATTTCACAAATCCAAAGGTTGAGCGCTTTCACTCACTCGACTGTGAGTTTCATCAGAACAATTCATTCAGAACAACACATACAATAAATAGTAGAAAAGGCGCCAAAACGCCACAGAACTTATTAGTGATTAACCTATTAACAAACAATTAGTGTCTGAATAACTAAAAACAGCCTTTCATAAAAAAGAAAAATGTTAGTGAAATGAAATTTTACTATGAATTGTTATATTAATTAATAATAATTCAAAAAACTTAACAAAAGTCCATGAATACACTTTACAAAGACTATAAAAACTCTTAATTAAAAACTTTTCAAAAACATTACAATAACTAACCAGAACTAAAATGTAATGCTAAAAATTCTAAATGTATATGTGGCTAAGATCTAGATATAAAAAGTTGTAAGAAATAAGTGTTAAGAATACATATCTATATACATGCACGTACAGAACTCTAGAAATTTAACTGAAAATTAATTCAGCATGAGTAGAGGTTTGATAGTAAGAAAATCATTAAGCCCAGGTTCAATGGTGGCATTGGTGAAAATCTGCCACCATAATTCTCGAAAGGCCAAATAATTTTTAGAATTTCCACCCCTAGGGTTATTTCTGATGGTTTCCAGTATACCAAATTTGAAAGAATGTTCAGGACCACAGTTTAAAATGTGTCTACATAAGGCATTCTTAGTGTCCGACTTCCTAATAGAATACAAATGGGAGTATATCCGCTGCCTCAGTTGCCTCTCAGTTTTTCCAATATAAAAATATTGGCAAACTGAGCAAATAGCCATGTAAACTAGCATAGTCGTTCTACAATTCCCTTTAGCAAAATGTATTTTGGATTTACATATATTGTTAAGGCACACATCATTACATTCTAATATATAACCACATTGGTTGCAGGTTCCGCATTTAGTGGTATGGAATTTCTCAAGATGTCTACCAGTACCTACATGTTCAAAGAAATATTTGAGATTCTTACCCATTTTGCTGACAAATAACGGTTCCTGTCCCACAATATTTCCAACCTCCTGTGTGGATGTAATAATGTACCAATTTTTACGTACAATATTTCTCAACACTTGGCTATATGGGTTATGTTCGACTATTAATGCCCTATTAAAATTAGGCCTACTAACTTTATGAGTGATAGTAGAATTACTATCCAAGTTAGTATTCAACCCCAACAATGGTGTATATTTTGTCCCTCTTAGCTGGTAAACATAGGAACAAACGTCACTCAACATGTGCTGATCATAGCCCCTCTCAATAAAGAGGCTAGTGACGTAATTTAATTCATCAATAGTGTCCTGATCTCTTGAGGTCATTCGTAAAGCCCTAATACATTGGCCTTTGAAGATGTTTCTTTTAAGTCTATAGGGGTGATAGCTATTATAATCCAAGTACGAATTGGAAAATGTGGCTTTTCTGTATACAGATGATTTGAAACCTTCATCGTCAATGGAAATATATGTATCTAAATAGGGGACTCCGGTGGTATTACAAGTATAAGTGAATTTTAGAAAGTCACAACTACTATTGACATGTTCCATAAAAGTATCAAACGTGCTTCGATTACCATTCCACACCATATAAATGTCATCAAGGTAACGGGAATAGTAAAGCACGTTTGCAAAATGGACATTGTTAAAAATGTTGTTCTCCTCCCAGTCAAGCATTACCAAATTGGCGAAGATGGGTGCACAAGCGGCACCCATCGCAACGCCTTTGGTTTGTCGGAATATTTCCCCCTCAAAATAAAAATAATTGTATTCCAATACTATGCTCATTAATTCAGCCAGGATAGAAATATCATCCCAGCAGAATCCAGTGTGTTTTCTTAAACTCCTAGTAAAGGCTTCTAAGCCTTCCTCCATAGGGATGCTGCTAAACAGGTCCACAACATCTATAGAACAAAAAAGTAGATTGTTGGTATCAATTGTTGTAGGGAAATTCTTTAAGAACTCCCATGAATCTTTAACAAGATGTTTGACCTTGTTATAGATGAATTTCAATTTCGTATCAATTACTTCACCTATGGGAAAAGTTTTAGATTTGCTACCGGATATTATTGGTCTAAGTGGGGGGTTAATATGATCCTTGTGTATCTTCGGGATTCCTACAATAGTGGCTAAAAGGGGGTGTTCCACGACCATATACCTGTATTGATCCTCTGTAATCCTCTGTTCCAACATATATTCTTCCAAAAACATGTCTATTCTACGATACATAATATTCACTTCATTAATAGAAGCCTCGATGTAGTTACCAGACAAGTGTAGGATGTTGTTCATAATAGAATTATACATGTGGGTGTCAAAAAAGACAATCCCACTACCTGTCTGGTAACTACATCGAGGCTTCTATTAATGAAGTGAATATTATGTATCGTAGAATAGACATGTTTTTGGAAGAATATATGTTGGAACAGAGGATTACAGAGGATCAATACAGGTATATGGTCGTGGAACACCCCCTTTTAGCCACTATTGTAGGAATCCCGAAGATACACAAGGATCATATTAACCCCCCACTTAGACCAATAATATCCGGTAGCAAATCTAAAACTTTTCCCATAGGTGAAGTAATTGATACGAAATTGAAATTCATCTATAACAAGGTCAAACATCTTGTTAAAGATTCATGGGAGTTCTTAAAGAATTTCCCTACAACAATTGATACCAACAATCTACTTTTTTGTTCTATAGATGTTGTGGACCTGTTTAGCAGCATCCCTATGGAGGAAGGCTTAGAAGCCTTTACTAGGAGTTTAAGAAAACACACTGGAATCTGCTGGGATGATATTTCTATCCTGGCTGAATTAATGAGCATAGTATTGGAATACAATTATTTTTATTTTGAGGGGGAAATATTCCGCCAAACCAAAGGCGTTGCGATGGGTGCCGCTTGTGCACCCATCTTCGCCAATTTGGTAATGCTTGACTGGGAGGAGAACAACATTTTTAACAATGTCCATTTTGCAAACGTGCTTTACTATTCCCGTTACCTTGATGACATTTATATGGTGTGGAATGGTAATCGAAGCACGTTTGATACTTTTATGGAACATGTCAATAGTAGTTGTGACTTTCTAAAATTCACTTATACTTGTAATACCACCGGAGTCCCCTATTTAGATACATATATTTCCATTGACGACAAAGGTTTCAAATCATCTGTATACAGAAAAGCCACATTTTCCAATTCGTACTTGGATTATAATAGCTATCACCCCTATAGACTTAAAAGAAACATCTTCAAAGGCCAATGTATTAGGGCTTTACGAATGACCTCAAGAGATCAGGACACTATTGATGAATTAAATTACGTCACTAGCCTCTTTATTGAGAGGGGCTATGATCAGCACATGTTGAGTGACGTTTGTTCCTATGTTTACCAGCTAAGAGGGACAAAATATACACCATTGTTGGGGTTGAATACGAACTTGGATAGTAATTCTACTATCACTCATAAAGTTAGTAGGCCTAATTTTAATAGGGCATTAATAGTCGAACATAACCCATATAGCCAAGTGTTGAGAAATATTGTACGTAAAAATTGGTACATTATTACATCCACACAGGAGGTTGGAAATATTGTGGGACAGGAACCGTTATTTGTCAGCAAAATGGGTAAGAATCTCAAATATTTCTTTGAACATGTAGGTACTGGTAGACATCTTGAGAAATTCCATACCACTAAATGCGGAACCTGCAACCAATGTGGTTATATATTAGAATGTAATGATGTGTGCCTTAACAATATATGTAAATCCAAAATACATTTTGCTAAAGGGAATTGTAGAACGACTATGCTAGTTTACATGGCTATTTGCTCAGTTTGCCAATATTTTTATATTGGAAAAACTGAGAGGCAACTGAGGCAGCGGATATACTCCCATTTGTATTCTATTAGGAAGTCGGACACTAAGAATGCCTTATGTAGACACATTTTAAACTGTGGTCCTGAACATTCTTTCAAATTTGGTATACTGGAAACCATCAGAAATAACCCTAGGGGTGGAAATTCTAAAAATTATTTGGCCTTTCGAGAATTATGGTGGCAGATTTTCACCAATGCCACCATTGAACCTGGGCTTAATGATTTTCTTACTATCAAACCTCTACTCATGCTGAATTAATTTTCAGTTAAATTTCTAGAGTTCTGTACGTGCATGTATATAGATATGTATTCTTAACACTTATTTCTTACAACTTTTTATATCTAGATCTTAGCCACATATACATTTAGAATTTTTAGCATTACATTTTAGTTCTGGTTAGTTATTGTAATGTTTTTGAAAAGTTTTTAATTAAGAGTTTTTATAGTCTTTGTAAAGTGTATTCATGGACTTTTGTTAAGTTTTTTGAATTATTATTAATTAATATAACAATTCATAGTAAAATTTCATTTCACTAACATTTTTCTTTTTTATGAAAGGTTGTTTTTCAGTTATTCAGACACTAATTGTTTGTTAATAGGTTAATCACTAATAAGTTCTGTGGCGTTTTGGCGCCTTTTCTACTATTTATTGTATGTGTTGTTCTGAATGAATTGTTCTGATGAAACTCACAGTCGAGTGAGTGAAAGCGCTCAACCTTTGGATTTGTGAAATAAATTGTTTTTTAATTCATCGTGTGCTCCTTGACTAGCTGATTCTGTGAGCAGGCAGTTAGCAGATTGTATTCCGGCTGCTGGATTGGTTCGTGTTCTGGTTTTGGTGCAATCTGCAGTGATTCCGTTGATTGTATTCAAAGAGGAGGATCGATGAGCAGGCATGCTGAAATGGCTGATAAATAAACCATGACAGAAAAGTAAGAAGAGCCACAGGATAGTAACTCACACAAACAGTGTAAAACCAGAGAACAACTAGCCCCGAATGGGTACTGGCACCAACTAGAAAACCTTTTAAATTTTTTAATATATGATTTAATAGCAGCAGTTTTCTTGCCGCCATTAGTATCTATTGCACATCCTCAGTAAACAGGTGCCTAAAAAGAATCCAGGCAGCCAACTGAAGATGACTGATGTTCAAATGTATCAAACATCTCTGTTCTTGTGTGTGTAGATCCAGTCTGTGAGGAAGCTTTTGGTAATTTTCCCTAGCCATTTCCAAAAGAATGGAGAACGAAAGTTATGTAATCAACATAATGTTAGATCTGTGCTGTGGTATTCCATCCATTCCTCTACATATGGGTCTCAGATCTGACACTGGATCTGTACTGAACAATTTCAAAGCTTAGGATCAGGTGTTCAGGATCTTCCCACTATCCACAATCCCCAAGCACAGAAGAAACAACCTCAGATCAAGATTGTCCTTTATAATGAGCAAGCATTTAAACCTGATAGACAAAAAACAGTGGATAAGAAATTGTGGAGAGACAACCTAAAACTTCAGGAATCAAGGAAAACTCAGTTAGATCAGTACCAGAAGGAGACATGGATGGGGGATGGAGGGAGGCAGGTAGAGGAATGAACAGAATATGACAACACAGATCTACTGTTATGATGAGTACATAACCTTCATATTTGATATTGTCTTTTCCATCCTTTCCTCTACACATGGAGCAGAGTCACCAGCTTCTTAAACTCTTTGTGGATCTCATGGAATGATATTCCTAAGCATAGCAGAACCAAAAAAAGACCTGCATCTGGACTGGATATCCAACTTATGAGAAATGAAGGTGTGAACTTTTGATCAGGTAGCTGCAGCATAAATGTCATCAATGGGGATGTGATGCCCACCAGTGCTACCAATATGTGATGGCCACCAATATGTGTCACCCCCACGCTGGGCCAGTAATCAAGGAGCCTGAATCCTCACCACTGACACTGGAGAGGAATGTGCACTTGGAATACAAATGGATACACTCAGAATTTCCAGATGCAGACCTCTCTGCATCAATTACAGTTTCCCTTAAGAGCACACAACAATGGAAAAACAGCCTGGGGTCTGGATGTTTCTTTATCTGTTTCCCCTCCATGGTACAGCTGTAGGGTTAGGTCCACAGATGATTGCCCAAGCCAAGTCCTCCAGCACCCTCTCTGTAAACCCACTGCTTCAATGTCCCTGCCCAAAGTAGCTGACGCACTCTATAAGATTTAATTTTCACACACACACGCCTGGGAAAGGTTGGCACAGATTAACCGCTCTACCAAATTTGCCCAGACTACTAAGGTAGTTATTGCTGCCACCTTTAAGTTACTGTAAGGCTCTTCCAAAGGGTATTCAATTATACAGTGCAATATTAATACTAATACAAATGGTAGCAGTTCACCAAGATGGCTAGGCTTTCTGGAGTAGCCTACACAATGTCACCAAATAAATATAAGCACTCTCCAAGGTTAGATACTTTCTACAAGGACCAACCACAATAAAAGTTTTAAATATATTTAGTAATAAATAATAAAAGTACATGAACATGCTGAATATATATTCACAGTAAACCACCAAGTTCAGATCACAGAAAATACTGAAAAGAACACTGAAGGACTGACTCAGACAAATAAAGAAAAAGAATATCTAAACTATGCGTTCCTATATTCCTGACTGAATCTATGAGAGTTTTACTGTTCCCTAGTTAAGTTACTTACTACTGCAAGGGTGACAGTCTTTCTAGTCAGGCTTCCTAAATAGAATACTCAATACTCTGAGAGTTCTCTTTGTAATATCTAAAATATAATTTCCAAAAGGAGTGGCAGAATGACCTCATCTGGTCACCTGACTCTAGGTCCTCATAGTATTCCCATATGAAGCTGAGACAGGAAGCTAGCACAGACTGCCACAATATACATCCAAATGTTTATGGCAGTGCCTGGGTCTTCCCCTCTTTTCACTGAGCTAATGGACCAAGGCTCTTCCCCAGATCCTGCATCTCCTGTCCTGCTCATCACTGTGGTGTGCCTTTTAATGGTTCAATAGCTCATTTACATTTCCCTTATTTTTCTTAAAGTTAACTTCTGCTGTGCCAGTATTCTCTGTTAAAACATGTACATTTAATTCAGCTACAATAATACAGGTACATTTCTCTTCATTTCAGCAGGGTGCACTGCTGACACATTTCAACAAAAGCGAAACTAACAAATGCATTTTCAGCACAAGCATCTGTACAAAATCAGTTGGATATATAAATGGCATACAGTTCTAATACATTTGTAACACAAGCATCTTGTATGAACCAGTTTGTTATTCAAAGAACATATTTTTTACAAAACTCCAGCTGGCTATGCTGGCACTTCTCTATATCATTACAGGGGACACCAGAGAAAAGGCTGTAACTGAGGCTATGGATCTTACTGAGTGAGATTTAGGTTTTGAAGGGAGGGGCAATCCCTTCTCTGGATAAACAATGGAAATAAACTGAGACAACCCTTGCCCCAATTAAGGTTTTGAAAAGGAAGGGTACAGTAAATCAGACTTCTTGAAGGATTTAGTGCAGTGTAAGTAATAGCTCAGCTAGTGATGTATATCTAACAAATGTAAAGTATATTTACTTTTGCTTAAGAAATTTGGGGAGAAGGCTGGCAAATGTATAGCCTCACAAATGGAAAATTCAGAAGACACCTTTGGTAGGAAGAATGGATTTCTCCTCAAATATACATTATCTTTGTAAAAAACTAAATGGGGGGGGGGTGTTGGTTGAGGAAAGTGCATGTAGTTCTGGAATCCCTCTGGCAGATGTAACAGCTACCAAGAATAAAGTCTTTCAGGACAGGAATTTTAAATCAGCAGCAGGTTCAAATGAGAAGCCTTTCCAAGAGAGCAAAACAACAGTGAGATCCCATGGAAGAACTGGGTCTGTGATCGGGGGACAAAAGAAAATCGCCTTGGAGGAAAGCCTTAGATAACTTAAGAGGCTATAGGAGAATGATCCTCACCAATGTGAAAGGAAGAAATGGCAGTACATTTTACTTTGATAGTGGAATAACTAGCTCTGCCTTGAAACAAATGAGCAAGGAAATCTAACACTGCCGAGAGAGGGGATGAAAAAGGATCAAGATCTTTCTCTAAAGCCCAGATATAAAATCTTTTCCATTTGCTCTTGTATATCTTCCTAGTTGAAGGTTTGTGTGAGAAGGATAAAATGTTTACAATGGAAGGAGAAAGCCTGGACTGTAAAACATCACAGGAAATGGAAAAAATGTAGGTAGTTTGAGTGGTTGTTTGTCTGGGTGAGGCTCATCCAGTAGGTGGGATAGCAAATGAGTGCAAGCCCAACTGCCAAGGAAGTTGAATTAGATGACACCAGAGAAAGGGAAACCACAGCTGTTGAGGCAAATGAGAGGCTATGTGGATGACAGAGAACTTCAATGACAATGCTTTCTGAAGAAACTTTGTAATCAAAGGGAACAGCAAAAAAGAAAAAAAAAGCATAAAGAAGTCTCGGGGCCAGGGGTGCATCAGAGCATTCATGGGTACCCCCCTTGCAGGGGATCAGAGTGAAGAACTTGTGACATTTGGCATTAAGGGCAGAGGTGAAGAGATCGCAACAAGGATGACCCCAGAGATAGAAATCTGCTCTGCTACTAGTGGGTTGAGAGACCACTCATCAGGGAGCAGGATGGATCTGCTCAACCTGTCCACAGGAATGTATGACATTTACAGAATATTCTTTGCTTCTAGAATGCACAGAAAGGATATCATCGTATGGCAAACCGTCATGGCCTCTTGACACAAAGGGTACAATCTGGTTCCTCCCCGTCTGCTGATGTACCAAACCACAGCCATACTGTCTGTTTGAATCAAAATCATATCCACTGCTCCAGTGTGAATAGGAAGAGAGCCCTGAAAGGCCTGCAAAACTAAGAGGACTGATTTCATCTTCATCTATTGATATAAAGTCTGGCCTCCAGCTGAGACCACATGCCTTGGACTGTCCTTCCCAAGTAATGCCCATCCTAGCCTTGTAGGGAGGCATCAGTGGTCACTGTGGTCTGAGGGGGCAATAGAGTGAAATGATGTCCCAGCAGAAGGAGAGGGGAAGTTAACCACCAATAAAGGTGCTTCTTGCACATGTTCATAGGAATGATCAGGTAGGACATTGGCTGCTGCCGGATTGATCACTGTACTGCTAATGTCCACTGAAGTACTCTCATGTGAAACCTGGCGAGCGGGACCAAAGTTGCAGTCAGCCATGGAACCTAGAAGTCAAAGAACCAATTTGGCTGGTGGCTTCTTGTGTGAGATAACTTACTGGGCCTGGGCATGAGGGAATGATATTTGTGGCTATGGAAGTCTCACAATGAGAGCTGTTGTATCTAAATGAGTTCCAATGAACTCCAAAGTCTGCGTAGACTGCGGTTGAGACATCTAAAGGTGTACTGTAATATATTTGTAGCTAGGGAAGTCTCACAATGAGAGTTGTTGTATCTAAATGAGCTCCAGTGAACTCCAGAGACTGGGCTGGCTACATTTGAGACTCCTAAAAGTTTACTGTAATCCAAAGGTGTTTGCACAACTGAAGCAAGGTTTTCCTGGCAAGGAAGAGTAGATCCCTGGATAGGGCAATTATGAGCCAGTTGTCCAGATAAGGAAACACCCAAAATCCCTGCAGATGTAGATGACCTGCTACTACTGCCATGCACTCGGTATACACAGTGGGGACTATGGTGAATCCAATGGGCAGAGCACTGAACTGTTAGTAACTGGATCCCAGAATGATGTGGACATATTTCCTGGAGTACCTGCCTAGTTTGATGAGACAGTATGCATCCTGAGGATCTATTAAGCACATCCAGTCATTTTGCTTCAACAATGGGAAAACAGACTGAACTGTGACCATCCAGAATTTGGTCTGAACAACAAACTTATAGTGCTAAAGAAATCCGGGGACCCGAATAAATTCTGGATCCTCTCTGGTCTGTCGGGACCTCTTGGATGACAAGATTTCTTAGAAGGTTCTCTATTTCTGAAGCTGTAAATTCCCTTTCTGGGGGTAGGAACATCAGGAATTCTCTTCTGAGATGGGGAAAAAGAATGAATGGGAATGAAGTAGCCAATGATAATTATTCTCTGCACCTCTTGTCTTGAGTGATGGTTGCCCAGCCAATGCAAGGCACAGACAAGCACCTCATGGCTATCTCCAGAGTAGGACAGTCAAGCAACTTTTCAGGAGTGCTGAAAGAACTTCTTGGAGATTGGACTCCTGAAGCCCTGATTCTGAAGACTACCCCAACCTCTTGGGTGACATTTATTGTTAAAAGAGTTTCCCTCTCTGTGATGGGGAGTGTTCTTTCTAGAGTTGTCAGTTGAAAAACCTTGATTTTTTTTCGGAATCGCATTCTCTTCCACGTCTTCTGATTTCTGGAGAAGGTCCTCTGGGAAGTTGAGAATTTGATCCCCACAGCAGATTGGGATTTGCCATTCAGTTGACTTTTGGAAGTGTTCTCTCTAACTTTTGGACCAAATAAGGTTGATCCATCATAAGAGGCACTGATGAAGGACATCGAAGTGTTAAGCAAAATCACAAAGCTTCATCCAGACATGCCTTCTCATGGAAATATCTGTACATGCTGCTCTAGATGCATAGACAAGACATAGACTTACTTCCCAAACCTGCCCCGAGTAAGAGATTCTATATTTGGTGGGTGGACAAATGCTTTCTTTAGTGAACTCCTTCTTTGTGGCTGCCACATCAACCACAGAATCAACTGCTGGACCCTTGCTCCACTGTGAACAGCCTTTTGGAGCCACTAGAAAATTATATGTCCACAATCTTATGCATAGGGGATACCACCCAAGAAGAAGATTGGCTAGAGCAAAAAGCCTTGAGGAAAACCAATTCCTCAAAAGGCAGCCTCTGAGAAGACCAACCCTCTTTTTGTTGAAGAAGTTCAAGAATCACTAAGAAACAGTTGTCCTCAAGGGGAGATCTGGGGGAACCTTCTTCCTCATCAAAATCAGTATCATTCATGGGGGATTCCTCAGGGGAATCTAAGTATCAAACTACTAATTACTATACCTAACTATCTTTAACTCTAAATAGAAAGATATAAGATGATTAAGTAAGAAAGACAATATAAGGGAAAGTAACTTCCCAAACTATACATAAAAGATTTCTTTTTTTAGCAAATAAAAAATTTGGGAAGGACAGCAAGGAAGCTAAACCTCTGAAATTATTGCCAAAAATTTTAGGGAGAAGATATATTCAAAAAATCTTATCTGAGAAATGGCATTTCAATTGCCAGAGCACCTTGGAACCTGTAAGCACATGAAAGTGGCAAACAAGATCTGAGGTAGTTCCTTCAGTGCATGGGGATTATGGGTAGGGGAAGAACTTGAGCACTGGATCCTAAGCTTTGAAACAGCTGAGTACTGATCCAACATCAGTATGTAGAGGAATGGACAGAAAAGACAACATCAGATCCATGGTTACCTGGCCAAAAGGGAGTCATCACAATGTTCTTGGGGGATTCCTACAGAATCTTCAGAAGTACCCTGCATATTAGTAGAATGGGTGGTAAAGTATACAGTAACATTCCTGTCCAAGGAAAAGAAAAGGCATCCATCTTCCAGGCCTTCTTGTATGAAGTCCTGGAACAGAGTCTTGCCAGTTGATTGTTCAGAGAAGACACAAAGAGATCCACTTGAAAAACTCCCCGCATATGGATCAAATCTTGTAAGACCATCTGATCTACTTTCCATTCATGAGGATCTGCCATGGTCCTGCTCAGCTTGTCTGCCACATAATTCTGCTCATACAGAAAGTAGAATGCCTGTAGAGTGAGATTGTGATGTAAAGCTATATCCCAAGCTAACATGGCTAATCTGCAAAGGAGGTATGATGTGGTTCTTCCTTGCTTGTTGATATACCACATACAGTAACTGATATTGTCTGTAACAACTTGAAGAGGTTTCAGGGACCACAGATGGTACAGAGAGTTGAGTGCACAGATGAGGGCAAGCACTGACTTGACATTTATGTGCCTGCATCTGTCCTTGATGTCCCACACCTCCTGCTCTTTTATCCCTCCTAAAATTGCTCCCCAAACAAAGTCCAAAGTGTCTATAGTGACTGACTATTTTGGAGCAGGGAGAGAGAGAAGGGAAGACCAGGATTTAAGGATATATGTTGTCTCCAACAAAAGATTTCTCTTCTGATAACCCCCAGCACTGTGATTTGAAAAGATAAAGGATGTTGATGCTGGGACCAAAGAGATTTCATATACCACTGTATCTTTCTCGTGTAGAGTCTTACCAGGGGTATCATGAGAATCACAAATGCCATGAGATGCAAAATCCTGAGGTACTCCCTTGCAGTGACTGAAGTTTGAGTGGAAAACCTTAGAAATAGACCTAAATAAAGATCTATTTTTCCTGCGTAAGAAAATATCTTTGAAAAAAGGGTGTCCAGCTGACATCTCAGGAACACAGTCCAGTATGAAGGAGTCTAGAAACACTTCTGGATGTTCTCTTGGAAACCCAGCTTGTGTAAGAGATCTCTCACACATGAGAGAGATTCCTGACACTTCGAAAAAGACTTTGCAAAGATATGCAAGTCATCTAAATATGGAAAAACATAGATACCCTGTAGCCTGCAATGAGCTATAACTGGAGCTCGACACTTTGTGAACACTGTTGATGCAGTGTATAGTCCAAAGTGTAAGGCAGAGAGCTAATAATATGATCCAGGCACACAAAACCTTAAGAAATGTCTGAAGTCTGGATGAACAGGATGTGATGATAAGCATATTTTAAATCTAGTGTTATGAGGAAACTTGAGAGAGGAAGAAGAGCTAGCATGTTGTGAAGTGACAATTTTTGAATTTGCACACTATCCCTAACAGGTTTTGGAATGAAAGATCCAGAACTGGTCTCCAAGCATCTTCTTTCTTTGGGACTAACATCATCCTTGAACAAAATTCCTTTCCCACCTGGGAAGTAGGAACTGGTTCTATCACTCCTTGGGACAACCTGAGATGAAGATCAGGTGGAAGTAAAAGAGTCTGATCTGGAGAATGAAGAATGACCTCCCTGGATAGGAGGAATTTCCTCTCACTGCCATCTGTAACCTTGATGAACAAGTTTTGAAACTCATTTGTCTGGAGCTATCTGTTGCCAAAGAGAAAAATGAAGATTCAGATTTTCTGGAACAAGAAAGAAGCCAGGCTGGGAGATGGTTACAAGGTCTCTTGAACAGTCATTCATACTTGCGGACTGTCCTTGGTTTTGGGTGGTTCAAGACTTGTTTTTGGAACCCCCATGCCATTTCTTTTTAAACTTCTGATTACTTGAATTTTGTTCAGATTGCTTACTCTGCTTTTTGCCAATACTGGATGAGGAGATATAAAACTCCTTGGACAATATGGAAAAAGAAGGCTGAAGAATCTTAATAGATTCTCTGGATCAGCTTGCCCCTTTCATGACACTTTACGATCACCTCTGCAATACAGGGGTCAAACACTAGATCTCTATCCAAAGAAGAATTTAAAATAAATCTCATTTGTAACATCATCTTTGAGGTTCTTAGAATGCAGTCGTGCAAACTTCCTCAAAGCAATACCAGTAACCATGGCCCTGCAAGAAGTATCGACAGGGTCTTACACAAACTGCAAACAATAAGTAGTGGCCTGTGCAATAAAAGAAACTAACTATTTAAAGTTGATTTTCCCCTCAATAAGACACTGCAGATAAAACATTCCTCATACTTTCACAATTCGTCAGCTCAAACTGTAACATATGAGCTTGCCAGTTCAAAATTCTGATAATTAGAGTTACAGAAGTATCCACTTTTCCCAAACCTACCAATAATTTTCCTACCCTTATCAGAAAGAGTAGGATTGGAATAAACTAAGTGCTTAGCAGCAGTGGGATCAACTAAGCTATAGGTGCTGGGTCAGGTTTGGGAGTATTGTATACTTTATGCAGCTTATCTGTCTTTTTAGGGGCAGCTGGCTATCAGAACAACTGCAGGCAGTAGAAAACACATTATCTAATTTAGACAGAACAGGAGGTATGGGTGTAGGTTCTGGAAAATTCTTCTGTAACTCATAGTATTTTCAGAGGGACTGAGAAACCTTGGTGATCTTCCCCTAGAAACACTGGCACATTCTAGCATTAGTCTCAGAGAAAGAGAAACTCTCAAAGAGAGAATCAGAAACTAAGCTGTCCTCTGAGTCCAAGTCATAAATCTGAAGAAAAAAACTGTATCTATCCCTGCATCTTCCTGTTCAGATTCATAATCTTGAATTTCTTCAGAAAAAGAGGAATCTTTCTTTCTTTTCCCAGAAACTACATTATAAAAAGGATCAAAAGCCAAAATTAAGCTCTGAGCCAGACACAGTAAACTACTCCTATCCAAAGGAACTTGAGGAGGTGTATATGCAAGCTTGGTTTTCTGTTTCCGTTTGAAATGATAAATGGGGCTAACTGTGTTAATAATGGCAGCAGCTGCTTCCCCAGAGATGGGTACAGCATTCCCTCTCCCAGGACCAAAAAAAGTGATGTGCAGATATGCAAGGGAGGACTCTTCTGTAGTCCACAAATCTTAAACCATCTTGCCCACACAGTGCCCCCCACCTGAGGGTAAACATCCATGGTTACCATTGCTCGTGGAATGAGCTTAGAAAAAGGAAACCCACCCTTTTGCAATGTTGTTTAGATTCAACAGCCATGCTAAGCTTCATTTGTAATGTAACTGGTGGGAAGACTGGTCCTACTTAACATGACAAATCTGTTGTAGGGTCTTCATTCTGAGTCTTGCATTGAAAACCATCTGAATGGAAGCTGCCATGAGGAGTAATGCACTCATAACATGGTCTGCCAGGAGTTGGTCCTGCTGTAGTATGGAAGCCACTTCTGACATCAGTGTTTGAATCCTGTCCTGGGGAAGACATGTCAGTTGTTTGATGGTGTCTGTATGACAACCTATAAAGATGAGGTCACGAGAAGGGTATAACTAGGATTTGTCTGCATTTACTGGGATTCAAAAACACAGGCAAAAGTGGGGTAAATGTTGTCTTGCTGTCAACAGTTGATCCATCAGTGGGGCCACCAGGAGCCAATCGTCTAGATACTGAAAATGTGTTCACCCAAGAGTATGTGTTCAGAGACCGGGACCAGGCATATGTGAACAACCAGGGAGGCTGCAGCGAAGCTAGTGTGTTATTTGCTAGTAATTACAGGTGTGGGGGTAGCCACATTCTTTGATTTCCTGTCCTTGCCTTTTTAAGTGGTGCATTGTGAAATTTTTATTGCTTAAAAACCTCAGCTTTGGCCAGCTAAGAACTTGGTTATATTCAACTGGACGTATAAGAGAATTTAAGTACCTTTATCTGCACTTTTTTTTTAAAAAAATACAGTATTTAATTTGATTTAAACTGTGTGAAGGAATATTTAACTCAAGTGGCAGTTATTCTGCTCTTTAGTAACCTGAACTGAAGCTAGTGTGGTATTTGCTAGTAATTACAGGTGTGGGGGTAGCCAAATTATTTGATTTCCTGTCCTTGCCTTTTTAAGTGGTGCATTGTGAAATTTTTATTGCTTAAAAACCTCAGCTTTGGCCAGCTAAGAACTTGGTTATATTCAACTGGACATATAAGAGAATTTAAGTACCTTTATCTGCACTTTTTTTAAAAAAAATACAGTATTTAATTTGATTTAAACTGTGTGAAGGAATATTTAACTCAAGTGGCAGTTATTCTGCTCTTTAGTAACTTGAACTGAAGCTAGTGTGTTATTTGCTAGTAATTACAGGAGTGGGGATAGCCACATTCTTTGATTTCCTGTCCTTGCCTTTTTAAGTGGTGCATTGTGAAATTTTTATTGCTTAAAAACCTCAGCTTTGGCCAGTTAAGAACTTGGTTATATTCAACTGGACGTATAAGAGAATTTAAGTACCTTTATCTGCACTTTTTTAAAAAAAAATACAGTATTTAATTTGATTTAAACTGTGTGAAGGAATATTTAACTCAAGTGGCAGTTATTCTGCTCTTCAGTTATTCCCACCCACCCTCCCTGTTTTTGTTTTGGTGTTAATCTTGGTGGCCTTGAAACTGCTCGCCCCTCAGCCTGCCTCTGGGCCCATCTCATTTGCTCACTCAACTGAGTGCAGTGAGATCATATTCTGATTTCAGGCACTCCTACTGTGTACAAAGAGAGCATCTGGGAAACAGACAAAAAAAATTAAGCTTATTTCCTGCCTTTCCTGTTAAGTGGTATAGACTTTTTGTAGGCTTCTGAGCCCCCAGGCCCTTCTGTGTTTGAGGGAAGCCTTCTGGCTTGTTTTTTTTTCTTATAACTAGCCAGTTTTCTAGTTTCAGCACTCAAATCTGTTTCTTTGATCTCAGCACTTGTTCAGATAAAAAAAAAAAATAAACAAATAAATTTTATCTGCTTTTACTGTACTTGTGTTTCTACCTACTTCATTTTACTTTTGCATCATCTTAAAAATACTCAGTTGTATTTATTACTGCTTGGTGTAACTCATTCTAAGCCTTTTGGTTTAAACACTTGGGCTTCGGACCAGTGAGGGTTTGTGGTCTGCACTGTTGTGGCAGAACAGGTAGCTTACATCCTTCTAGGTTGGGAACTGCTGATTGAGGGCTCAGTGTCTGTTATTCTAAAAGTGTATTAATTCTGGTTTAAGCACTTGGGCTTTCAGGCCAGTTATTTTACATTAAGAGGGTTCGTGGTCTGCACTCTTGTGGGAGGAGAGGCTGGACTCTGCCCTTCTGAGCTGGGAATTTCTGGTTAAAGGCTTATAGTGCATGCATATCTGAACTGCTTCTTACCGGAGTTGGTGCGCCTTGTTTGCTGTGGCATAGACTGGATTCGGGCCTGCTGGATCTAGCTTTGTTTGTGTAACTTGAGCACTAATCCAGACATTCTCTAAAGTATTCAATTGTATTTATTACTGCTTGGTTGTAACTTGATTAAAGTGTAGCTATCATTCTAAGTCTTTTGGATTAAGCACTTGGGCTTCAGACCAGTTGTTTTACATTAGGAAGGTTTGTGGCAAGCACTGTGGTGGCAGGACAGGTAGCTTTCATCCTTCTAAGTTGGGAACTGCTGATTGAGAGCCCAGTGTCCAAGGGTATTAGTTCTGGTTTAGGCACTTGGGCTTCAGGACAGTTATTTTACATTAAGAAGGTTCGTGGTCTGCACTCTTGTGGGAGAAGAGGCTGGACTCTGCCCTTCTGAGCTGGGAATTTCTGGTTAAAGGTTTATAGTGCCTGAATATTTGAACTGTATCTTACTGAAATTGGTACACCTTGTTTGCTCTAGCATAGACTAGATCCAGGCCTGCTGAATCTAGCTTTGTTTATATGCTTGTTGTTTGTTTGTTTGTTATTTCCCTGGAAGCTAATTCCACCTAATACACGGCTTCTCAGTGCTTCTGTGGATCACTAGTGATATCTGCATTGCTTACTGTACTAGTTCCTTGTTTCACTTGAAAGAAAGTTACTGTTTGTCGTTTTGCATTTAGTTACTTGTAACACATTGCACTCAAGTTACCTGGCACTTGCTCACTAAAGCAATTATATAAGTCAGCACTAAAAATTAAAAGCACTACACCCTCACTCCCCACTGGCCCTTGTTTTCAATTATTAAGGAATTCCCAATATTATTCTAGCATGTCCAAAGGTCAGTTGTCAATCTCCTCTATGGTCCAGCTGGTGAATCTGGGAATCTTGAGGCAATGTTATAACTGCCTCATGTACACAGACAACCCTCTCCTCCTCCCACATAACACAAATACTTGCGAGAGATGCAGCTATTTAGCCAAACTGGAGGCTGAGCTCTCTCAACTCAGGACTGGCAAGACCAGACAGGAGGAGAAGGCAACTACACACACCACAAAACCAGCCTCACATAATGCTACCACACCACTGAATCAAACACATAAACACACAAAGACATACTCACAAGCAACACATAAACCACAAAAGCAGTGTGCAAAGCAGTCACAGCCCTTAAGGCCAAATACAACACCAAACATACTTGTCATAGGTGACTCCATAGTCAGACACACTGACATCCCACTCACCAGGCTGAACAAGGAGAGGGTCACAGTAAGCTGCCTATCGGGCGCTAGAATCCGCCACATAACACAAGCACTCTGGTCACTCCACGGCAAGTACAAATATGACACAGTCATTGTCCATGCTGGTGTGAACGACCTGAGATGTACCTCCCTGGACTACATGAAAAGAGACATAGAGGAGCTCTCTGATTATGTAGCCCAGGCAGGTATGACCCTGACCCTGAGCAGTATCCTTCCTTCACCAAGAATGATGCCACAATATAGAGACAAGATGATCAGCTTTAACAATTGGCTTAATGTCTGGTGTCATTCAAAGGGGATCCAGTGTCTGTCTGCCTGGGATGACATGCTTGACAAGCCATGCTGCTTTGCAAGGGACGGCTTGCACCTGTCACCCCTGGGATTCCGGATATTGGCTAAGGCTCTTGCCACCCCCATAGTGCCTTTTTTAGGCAAGGCTCAAATTCTAAACCTACCACCCTAGAAAACAAAAATGGGAAGAAACTGAGGGCAATGCTGCTCAATGCCAGAAGTCTAAATCTCAAAATGCACGCACTCGTGGCCCTTCTCAGTATGGAGAACATCGATGTCTGTGCTGTAACTGAAACCTGGTTCAAGGCTCCTGAGAGCACCCCGGCACTATTAGGTTTTACCTCATATCATGCGTTCCGGCCCCAAAACCCGGACCACACCACAAAAGGAGGGGGTGTATCCATATTCATATAGGATACCCACACCTCCAGGTTGGTGGCAACGCACGAAGCTTCGGAAACCATCCAGGTGCAATTAACCATAGGCAAAACTGCTCTACAAATTGTAGCATGCTACAGGCCACCCTCTCAAACTCAGGAATCCCACACAGCCTTCCTGAAGACACTGGAGGGTATAAATGTATCTCCAAACACCATCATATTGGGTGACTTCAACTACCTGAATATAGACTGGGAACATTACTCAAGTCCTAACTTTCTAGCCCAACGATTCCTGGAGTTCATAAATTCAGATGCCATGGAACAGCTAGTCACTTTTCCCACGAGAGGAGAAAATATACTAGATCTCATTATCACAAACATGGGGACAAAATGCTCCACACCGGAAGTATATCCCTCATTGGTGAGATCTGATCACAAACTAATCTCACTGGAAATCCACATCCCGCCCCCACCCCAAATAAAAAAGACCACAGTGAAGAACTTCTCTAAAGCAAACTTCACACTACTCAAGACTGGTGTGGTATCCTTCAAGGCCCCTGAGCCAGTGGAAACCACAACCCAAGCTGCGGAAGCCCTTACAAATGCCTTCTATGAACACCTCAAGGACTGCATGGATCAGGCAATCCCAAATAAAACCAAGACTCTTTCCACAAAGGGCAAATGTCCAGTCTGGTGGACCCCAGCCATTAACAAACTTCACAATAAGAGGAGAAAGCTATTACATGATAGAACAAAATCCATAAAAGGGAAGTCACCCCTGATCATTATTAGTAAAAAAATACGAGCACTCATAAAATCAACTAAGGCCAATTTTGAGAGAAAAATTGCCATGGATTCAAAGGACAATCATAAGGCCTTTTTCAGCTATGTTAGGAACCTGGGTGGAAACTCCCAGATATGCTCAGAATTAGTCCAAAATTATACAAAAATCACTGAACCCACAGACATTGCCAACATACTGGCAGACAGGTTCAGTGCAAACTTCACCCCCCTCCCCCCCCCTAAAGGAGAGATAACTATCCCAGCAGAGTGTAGCCTCCCAGACATCTCAAATGCGCAGGTGAAAGCTGCTCTCTCTAAAGCTAAAAACACAGCATCAATGGAACCGGATGGTGTCCTCGGCTGTGCGCTACACGAGCTAAATGAGGAATTAAACCCGCACATAAGGCAGCTGTTTAATCTCAGCCTTACCACAGGATATGTGCCCAAGGAGTGGCGTATGGCAACTGTGGTCCCACTCCACAAAGGCGGTGCCTCTACGGACCCTGGTAATTACTGCCCCATAAGCTTAACAAGTCTAGTCTGCAAAGCTATAGAGAGGATCATAATGGAGCTCATAAACAAAGATATAGGGGACTTGCAGACATTGGACCCGACCCAGTTTGGCTTCGTCAAGGGCAGATCATGCCTTTTGAACTTGGTCGACTTCTTCGAAACAGTCACCAAGGCCATTGATGAGGGAAAGGCAGTCCATACAGCCTACCTTGACCTTGCAAAGGTTTTCAACAATACCCCACTGGTATTGTAAAAACCTTACCAGCTTAAATGTAAACCCATATGTCACAAGATGGGTTGCAAACTGGCTTAAGGACAGAACCCACAGGGTTAGAGTTGCTGGCGCTATGTCAGACTCCAAGCCGGTCACAAGCGGTGTCCCACAGGGCTCGGTCCTTAGCCCCCTATTGTTCGGCATCTACTTCTCAGAAGTACAGGCCAACATGGGAGGACTTTGGCTGACAAAGTTTGCAGACGACTGCAAACTGGGCACCATAGTGGAAAGTGCATCGGACACGGATATCCTTCAGAAGGGACTCACGGAAACAGATAGCTGGTGCCAGAGCCATGGCCTGAAGTTAAACGCCAAAAATGTATAGTCATACCCTTCGGGAAAAACAAGGTAACCCCAAGCTACCATATAGGTGGCAATCCACTAAGCACAGAAGAGGTTATCAGGGACCTGGGGACCCAGGTTGACAGTGGCCTTTCTTTTGACACTCACATTGCTAAAGTGGTTAGAAAGACCTTCTACATTGCCCACCTGATCATGAAGGGATTCACATCCAGATCTAGTGAGGTCATTGTTCCCCTGTACTCTTCACTTATCAGACCAATGATCGAGTACAATGCCCCATCCGGGATGTATCGCATCCGACATCTGCAGCAATTGGAGAGACCCCAAAAGTTCCTCACCAAAAGGATAAAGGGACTCCAAAATCTGTCATATGCTGCCAGATTGAAGAAACTCCAGCTCTATTCAGTTGCATACCGTCTGCTCAGAGGTGACATGTGCCTGACATACAAGGCCATGTCCAACCCGGAATTAATGGACATGCTCCACCTCAAAAAATCCAAATCCACCAAAACCACTAGAGCAAGCGACTTAAACCTTAGCACGGATATAAATAGGACGTGCTGGAGGGATAGATTTATCACTCAGAGACTCCCTATGCTGTGGAATAAAATCCCGGTCCATGTGAGGCAGAGCACCTCGCTGGCTCTGTTCAAGAGAAATCTTGACCGGTGGATGGGAGATCGTAGGTTTATCCCAGGAATCATCTCTGTGTCACTGCTGGACAGAGGCACAACAAACTAATGGGCACAGTATTTTTTTATATAAGGGGTGGCGTAAGCCACTAAAATTTGGGCTAGGCTTATAAATGCCTTAGGGCAGATAGCCTAGTATAAACCTATGAACCTATGAACCTATGAACCAAAAGGGAGAACTCTGAACTTATAACAATTGACTTCTATCTGGAAGAAGAGTAATTTTCTTGATGCTTTGTCCATTTTACATGCAGATAGCAATCTTGAAGATCTAGAGAGCACATTCATTCCCTGCCTAAAGATAAAGCAGAATAGAGTGCACCATGACCATCCAGAATGTCTCTTTCTTTAGGAATCAACTGAGCTCTTACTTTGGATCAGCCTGAGGTCTTTGGTCTTTTTGGGTATTAAAAAGAATCTTGAGTAAAATGCATACCCTCTCTGTTCTGGTGGGACCTCCTGAGTTGCTGTCTTTTGAAGAAGGAGTTGAACCTCCTTGACTGCTGCTTTGAGTGAGACTTAGGGTGGTTGGGAAGAGTGACATTGGGGTTTTATGAAAAAGAGAATGAAGTAGCTTCTGGATACTATTTTCCACACCTAAACATCCACTGGAATGGCCCATCCATGCTGAAGTGTGCAAGAAGAGATGTCCCAACCAGAGAACAGATAAAACTTTCATGGGTTATAAGGGCAAAAGCCTCAAAATGACCCTCTATCTCCCTGAATACTGGGACCACCTCTCCTTCTGTGGTGGCTTCTGAATAGAGATCCCTTCTACCTCAAGAACCTCTGTCCTGCTGCTGTCAGTGCTGCAGCTGTTGGAAATGGCAGAACCATACATTTCTAGGCTTTTTCTGATTATGCTGAAATGTCCTTTGATGGACGAAGAGCTTAACCCCAACAGCAGTGAGCATCTTATCTTCCTGTTCACATACAAACAGTCTATCCTTTACTTGCTGCCTAAATAGTGAACTTCCATCAAAGAGGGCACTGATGAAGGCTGCTTTTAAATGATCTAGAAAATACAGAAGCCACAAGCAAGCTTCTCTCATCAGGGTCAGCTTGACCCTATTGATCTGGCTGCTGCATCCGTACAATTATGTAGACAATGTATGGAGAGGGAAGAAATGGTACTCATGTTGGCCACCGTGTGCTCCAATGGAGACTGAAACTCTCCAGCTGGCAACTACTTCAGATTTTCAGCTGCCTTTTGATCAATGTCTCTCTGAAAGTAGATCATGTGCACCATGCAGTTTAGCTCTTCAATGGAAAATGTACTGGACGCATATACATGCTTCCTAAGCCTAGCCATCATCCTAGACTTCTTTTTAGGAGGATGGATGGCCTTGGCATCTTCTGGGATGTCCTTCATAGTAACTGTAGCCACTATGATGGAGTCAACAAGAAGTGTCAATCTTTTGGAGTACAATATCTGGTCTTCTAGGAATGAGCTCGGCTATATCTGTCTCTTTCCAGACCTTAATGCAGACCATGTCTACAAGTTTGTCCGGGGAAGGCACTATCCATGCAACTGAGAGACAGGAGTTATAAACCACCTGTAAAATCTGTTCCTCAGGGGAAGTGGGGATGTACAGATCAGGATCCCCTGTGCCTCATCACCTCTAGGATCTCATTAAAGAATGGATACTCAGAAACCTAGCCTTTCTGGAGTGGAAGACTTTGAAGGGGAATCCAGGTGCTTCCTCCTGTACATCGTCTTTCTTGGGGGGGGGGGGTTGAGTGGAAGTCTTTATCAGAATTTCCATAGCAAGAGTGACCTTCAGATCTCACCAGCGCTGGTCTACAACTCCTCTGGTCCTGCGTGAGTCTTGATAATATTCAGTTTAAAGGTGTTGACTCTAATGGTATCTAGAGGCAGAATCAGCTCCACAGACAAAATAGGTATGAAACAGCTCTGTGCAGCTCCTTTCAGCATCGAGCTATCCATTGAAATATCCAGCACTAATGGCCTCTGTGCCAACAGTGTTAGTACTGAACTGGGAGGCTCCACTCTGACAGTAAGCACTGAGGGCTCTGGATATAAAGCCAGATCAGGGATCATCTGGCCCAAGAGTTCAAACACCAAGCAGTCTGACATTGAATGGCACCAAAGCCAAGGGTGCCAACACTCTGCACCAATTTCTCAGGCCCTAGTAACCACTGATGCTGGAGGACACAGTGTCAAAGTTACCACAGCCAAAGTCAATAGTGTCAGAGATGGGAGATCTATACAAGCCAACTGATCCAAAATGTGAGATGTTGCAGATTCATAGTCTACCAGAGCTGGGACCCAGCCCAGTGGCAAAAGAGTAGACAGGGTGGCTTGCAGAAGGTCTTGGTCAGCAGTAAGAGTTGGGGATGAGAGGATACCATATCAGACGTGAGCCTTAACAAAGGCCAGCTTCATGCACTCCCAAACTAGCTTGGCCAGACTGTGGAGAGACCTGGGTGACCTCTTGGAGGGTGCCAAGGATGGCCTAGAAGAAACTAACAAAGAAATTTCTTTCTCAAATGAGAACCTGCCTGAACATCTGTAGGGAGAAGAAGCCTCTGTAATCCCTGAAGACTCCTGTTTTGAAGCTGAAGAAGATCTAGTCTGGGTCACTATAGTGACAAATTCAGGAGAAGCAGCCAGAGAAGACACTTTAGAGACTTTGGTTGAGCTAGTATCTCTAATATTGGCAGATCTTCAGCCTTTCACTTTTTTTTTCCCTGTTCTTATGCCCATGCTGCTGTACTGACTAACAGATTATATACATACTGACAGCATTTGTACACAGTGCTATTCAATAAGTTGGAATTTTTCCTGCATTGCTGTCTCAGTAAGAACATGCCAGGTAGTCACGAATTCTGATGAATTGTGTCCACTAGTACTATACCTGAAAGGCAGTCTGTGGTGCCTTGATATAATGTACTGGGTCAATAAACAATGACGTTTATTAGCATGGATGCTGCCTTTGGCACAAGTGTAGTGTACCCACACTGTAAATGTAAAGTAGAGATTCTTTAGAGATCACGTGAATCACTTGTTCGTGCTGCAGTTGACAAGTGTACTGGTAAGTTACTCACAGTGTGGCAAAATTGTTTAGTAAGTCATGCTTCTGTTCAGTGTGCAGACCATCTTTATTGTAAAGTACATCCCTGGGATGTAAATGTCTGAAAAGTGACAAAAGCAAGGAAAGCCACTGAATAGATCCCTGCATGGACCTTAATGTGAATGAATATAAGGGCAAAACTTGGGGATGAATAAGTTGATAAGAGTAGAATGTTTCAAAGTAGTAGTCAAAAACGAAAGTTATTTACTTACCATAATGATAGAGCCATGTTGTCTCATTTTCATCCTGCTCAACATTTGGGTTGTTGGATCTAATCAGATCCAACCTCAGGACCTTCTTCCAGAGCTTCTGATCTGAGGCTCTAACTCCTCCCCTACCCATAATTCCCTTCTCCCTTCTAAGCTACCTGAGATTGAGTTTGCTGGCTTTTTCCAAATAATATATCTATTCCTGTAAAAACTGTAGAAAACTGTCGGTGTCAAGGCTGACGTAACTTTTTGAACAGACAGGGTCTTAGTTTGAGGTCTGTCCGAGCACCAGAAGGTACAAGACAATTTAGATGGGGATGGAGGGAGGGATGTTAAACTGGACAAATCTGAGACAAAGTACATAACTTTTGTGCCCGGTTTTGTCTATTTCCTATTGATTTAATATTTGGAACGGATTCCCAAGCTGCATAAAAGACACCTGGGTGGTATGAAGGAAGAACATTCCAGAATATAGTGGAATCAAAAGATGCATGTGCTCTGGATTGCACATGCAGTGTATAATGAGATACAAATATGTGATCTGTGGACAATGTTGTTGCTGCGCAAATGTCATCAATGGGAACTCTCTTCATGAATGCCAGAAAAAGTAGCTATTGCCTTAGCGGAATGGGTTTTGGTTTCATATGTGGGGTAAACCCTGGTCATTTTATATAAGGAAATAGAGTCCAGCAGTCATTTAGAAATTATGACTTTTGATATATTTCTTTCCAGTTTTACATTAGAAAAGGATACAAACAGATGATCTGACTTTCTTATATCCTTAGTACGTTGCAAGTAGAACTTGAGCTGTTTGTGTACAGAGTGTTTAGCAGTTATTTCCCTTTGTTCAACAAACTGGGCAAAAAAACTTGTAAGTCAAAAAACTGATTCATATTTGCTTCAGAAGTCCCTAGCTGATAACACAGAAATCTCCTGGATCATCTATGTATCTTTATATGATAGCAGCCGTCCTGAAGAGCTAGAGATCACATCCAATCATCCTTACTCATCACTGGTAATAAAGACCGCACTGTGACCATCTGGAATTTTGCCCTGTCTCACAAATTGATTGAGGTGACTGAGGTTCAAAATTGATCTGAGGTACCCTGTTTTCTTTAGAATTAAAAAGAACCTGGAATAGACTCTGAATCCTAATTGGTCTGAGTGGACCAGCTGGATGACTTTTTTCTAGCAACTCTGAAACTTCTATTGCTGTAGATTCCAACTGACTGCGTGGAATATCAGGAATCTTTAATCTGTTTTCGTAAAGATACAAAAAGAGGATGGAGTAGCCTTTGGTGATTATCCTTACCATCCAGGAATCAGATGTAACATTTTGCCAGGCTTGTGGGCGTATGTTTAAGCACCCTCCCAACTACCTTCAGAGTGAGGCAGCTGGGTACCCCTTCAGGAGCAGTGATAGGATTCCTTAATAAAAGCACAAAGACCCTGATTATGCAGTCCACCTCTGCCTCTGTGGGTACACCCATTCCACTTACCACCCCCTCTGCCTTGGGGGGAGTGTCTTCTTGGAGTGTCTTAGAGAAAACCCAGTCATTTTCTGAACTACATTTTCTTGCCACCCCTTTGGTTCCTGGAATAGAACCTTTCAGGGGTGCAGAAATGGATTCCCACAGTAGACAGTGTCTCACCATTCTGCTCACTACTATTAAGTGATTCATTAACTTTTGTTCTGAAGAGGGTGGCATTAATAAAGGATGCCTTGAAGCTTTCTGTGAAGTCACACAGCCACATCCTGGTATAGCAAAACATGGTAATGCCTGTGGCAGCTGCTCTTGCTGTACCATTTGTTGTATTACAGACCAGGTGCACAACTACATTACAGACTGACTGCAGGGTAGACAATTGTGTGCCCACTGTTTTTTGAACATCCATTGACAAGTTACCCGAGAGGGACTTGGAAATCTCACTGGTCATGTCCTTCTGAAAACGACTCACATGTGAAAGGTAATTCAGTGGTCTGAGTGCAAAAGCAAGTGAAGCATAAGTCCATTTCCCTAGTCTGTCCAATGCCTTTGACTTTCTGTTAGGGGGATGAGCAGAAGAACTCTCCTCAGACAGCTGTTGCTTTGTGGCCACTGCTACTACTATGGCATCTACTGGAGGTCTTTTCATCCACTGTCTTCGACCACTAAAATCTTGTCTGGCTTTTTGCAGACAGATTTTGCCGTGTCAGAGTTCTTCCATGACCCCCATGCCATGAGATCTATAAGGACATCTTGGGGGTGAGAACCACTCAGGACATAGATAAGCAAGTTCTGAAAGCTTTGAGGAATGCAAATTCATCTAGAGAAGGGGTTTTGGTGGATCAACCTCCCTTACTCTTCATCAGTTCTAGGATGTCACCAAAGGTGACATCTTTTGGGGGGTCTAGGGGAACCTTTACCTTCATCCAAATCCATGACAGACTCAGGAGAGGAGTCTAAGTGCTTCCATTTGCATGTTTGTTTCCTAGGAACTCACCTCTGTGTTTTTTTCTGGAGAACAAGCTGGAATTAGACTTGGACCTTGAATCTCAAGTACCTTAGGCTATAGGTTCCAACTGTCCCTGTCGATCAGAATGAGAGGAAAAGTCACAAGATCCACTGGGAGTTGGGACAGATTCAAATTTGAGGTCTGCACCTGCTTTCTTCGTCAAGCCAAAGCCCTTTTAACAGCCTCGAAAGCAGACGTTGTGACAGGAACTGAGGAAGTGATCCCCCAGCAAAAGACTCAGGAACTCTTCTAGGTCCAAAAGAGGTTAGCTCCAAGGATGACCTCAGATCCAAGCTACTGACTATTAAACCCCTGAGATGAAGAAATGGCATTGAAAACCTCAGTGTCAACTCCACCACTGGGAAACTGCCATTGACTTTTCTGCCCCAAGATTCATTTCGATCAGATAAAATCTGGATCAAGGAGGTAAGGGATGAAGTCAACTCTGAAGTTCCTAGAACAGTCAGATCCATATGGGGTGTGGAAGAAGGGTTTGGACCTAAGGGAACTGGATCCAAATGATAAGCCAGTACCAGAGGAAAAAGGTGGCAGGGTCACTAGGCCTGTACCGAGAGTTCCCTTTGGGGACGGTGCTCAGAAGACTCCCTACTGGATCTGTGTCCTTATGAATTTCCTTATTATATGGTCAGCATCCATTTCAGTAAGATTTCTGGTGGATCAGACCAACCTCGATGATGAAGGGCTTGGAAAGATGTTTCTCCTGAAAAATAGGTGAATAGAGCCATGGGCTCATTGGCTCCAGTGAAAATCTTTCACAAGGAGAGGAAGTTCTAATCCAGCTAACTGATGGATCTGACTGCCTTGGTGTTTTAGATACCAGACCTGAAGGATCAGTTGGATCCATGGACCTTTTCCTTGATTTTTTGGATCTCTTTTCCTTCAACTTTTTCTATTCAGATTTAATTAATTTATTTATTGTGTAGACTTCTTTTCTCTGTGCTTTTCTTTGCATGTGTCTCTTTCCTTCTTTCTCTTTTTTTCTGTCTTTCTGCTAAAGGAGGCTGATGCTGGCCTTCATTCAGAAGACATAGCTCAAGAGGCAAAAGTTGAAGACCCTGTCTAAGTGAGAAGTAATTCTTTTAAAATAAGTTTCTCTTTTCTGCCTTGAACAGCCCTAGTCCCAAAGGTAGCACAAATGTCACAGTCAGCCTGCAGGCTGGCAAGACCTAAACAATGCACACAAAGAGAGAGAGTGGATCTTGAGGAAGACTTTTGTGTCCGCATGCGGAGTACTTTTTAAATCCTTGAGGTTTGTCTGAGATCAGAAAAATTGCTACAAACACAATAATCACAATGTTTCAACAGACACTTAAGTCTAATTATAATACAGATAAACGTCTTTTGGCTTTTCCTGGTTAGGGGTCGCCACAGCGGAACTCCGGTCTGCTCATGATTGGCAGTGGATTTTACGGTGCCAAGTTGCCAGCCCGAAGCCCAACCTTCAACGAAGGCATGCCTATTCACACTCACACATACCTGTATGTCTTTAACATCACTCGACCATGGGGAGGACATGCAGACTCCACACAGAAGGCGCTCCAGCCAAGAAATGAACGGGAGAACCTCTTGCTGTGAGGTGACAACATTAACCGCTGGACCACTGTGGCTTTATTCTAATTATAATACAGTTATCACACTTATATTAAGATGTAATACTACAGAACTATTTAGAAAACACAAAAAAACACAACACTAAACCTGAGACTATAAATCTA
The DNA here is from genome assembly GCF_019279795.1 of Protopterus annectens. Taxonomy (NCBI): domain Eukaryota; kingdom Metazoa; phylum Chordata; order Ceratodontiformes; family Protopteridae; genus Protopterus; species Protopterus annectens. The sequence continues at coordinate 1,175,861,629 of NC_056739.1, read as the reverse complement.
CAAAAATCCTACAATTACCTAACAGCTATAAACTACACTAAGTATCGTAAGCAAAGAGTCAAAGGGAGCTAAGATAGAGAAAAACACTTCCACTTATCGTGAAAACTCAGAGCTCTCGGACACACGTCTGGATGATTCAGGCAGCAAACGAGATAAGATCTGAAGTAACTTAGAAGTCAGAAATGAATTATGGGTGGGGAAGAATCCAAAGTTCTGCAAGAAGGTGCCAAAGTTGGATCTGATCGGATCTGACAATCCCAATACAGAGTCCGACAAAAACAGACAACATTGGATCATTAGGTTTTGCCATCTCCATGACACAGAGGGATGGGGCCTTGACTATGTTCCTGCAGACCCAGATTCAAGTAGCAGCCCAGGTACTGAGCAGCCACTAAGGAGAGACAGGCATGATGAACCATTGCCTGCTTGCATGTCCTAGGGTGGGGCTTAGGGAAATACTGCTAGGTGCACGTCCTGCTAATGAATTTCTGGAGACCAGGGAGTTAGCAGGAACCATCCACTTCAGACAGTAGAAAATAGCACCATGACTTGCAGAAGCAGATGACAGTCTCATGCAGCACCCATTGCATGTCTCTCTGGTCTCTAACACTGCACAACAGGAGATGTTTTAAACAGTACTAGAACAATCTTCAAGTGCTATCTTGATAATGGCTGCACCACAATCATCTTCTGGAGGGAAAGAATGGACACAACTGCAGCAGGTGATTGGATGGTCAACAGAGAGAGGGGGCCACAAAAAATGATCACATTAAAGGGCCATCTAGACATAGTAAACACTATACCAATGAGTTCCCACACCACCTGCTTAGTATCACATGTCATGCTATGGCATGAACCAGTAAGACTTCTAAACCGATATGATGAGCACAACGAACGTTATATACGATTATGGGATCAGAAAACTTTGCAAAGCGAGTTTTCGCCTGAGTTTGTGTAAATGACTGAGAATAAAGAATGACAAATATTTTCAACAAACTAAAGGTTTCCAAAATTGAAAAGTTTTTCATTGGAAATCGGTGGGAGTCAACATAGATGTTAAAGCATCAAGCAGTAGTATGACAATCAAAGAATCTGTTTTCCAGTAGTAATGGGTGAGTGCTCCATTTTTAAAATGTTTTAAATCTTGTTGAGCTTTGCTTCATTGTTCAAGTCATATCTTACATCTTGTTAAATTTTTTTTTTGCAATTTGATTTTTATTAGCATTTTTTGAAACACACTTACAATTTAAATTACAGAACACATAAAAACAAACAGGCACAGAATGAGTAATTGGGTATAATTAGTAATACCTGCATACCAACAAGTACAAACAGTCCAGTGTTACAGAAGGAAGTAATTGCCTTCACTATGCAAGTGCTTAGTAGTTTAACATAGAATAGTGAGAGGCAGTAAGTTAAAATACAGGTATTTGATATTCAACTATGATGATGTGTAACCATGCATTTAAGACCTATTTGCTTTAGCTATATACATTATATACACCCAGCTGTCACTACGTGAGAGGGTTTTAATATAAGGAGGTTAGTTGTTAGTGCATACACAAGGGTAAGAGAAAGTATGGTAATAAGGTTTCTATTGTGATCTTTCTTAGGTTAGAATGAAGACAGAGATTAGAGATGAGAAGTATCTGACCTAGTGTTAAGACAGCAACGGAGGTGGGTGTATTAGGTGAAAGAAAAGTAAAGATCAGCCCAAAAGAAAGAGAAGGGAGGAGAAAGATATACCTAGGAGCAATATTATTTTAGAACTTGTATAAGGATATTCCAATATCTTTGAAAGTAATTTATTTTCTTTTTGATAGTAGTCTTCAGTTTGCTTGCAATACATATTGAACAGCCATTGACTGGAAGTCTTTCCAAGACAATTTGGATCTGTCTAACCAATTTAATGTAATGTGAGTTTTGAGTACCGCACAGAGTGTCACAATAATACGTTCATTTTCAGATTTGAAGGGACTAGGGAATATATTTAAAATCACCATTTCCCAGGATAAGGTTGACTTCATGTACCCTATTTTCTCAAGAAGTGCTCTTAGGGAGCACCACAGTTTGTACACATTTTTACAGGACCAAAATATATGAAGTATATCTGCCACTGAGTTGGGGCAGAAATCTTGTTAAACTTTAACTCGTTATTAGAAAACATTTCTTGATTCTTGTTATATATTAACTTATCGCTAGGTATGGCTAACAAATACATTTCAGTGTCTAATATTAAAAGAAAAAATGCAAGTGTTTATGTGACAAAATAAGAACATTACAGAATATACTTTTATCCATTTGTTCAGTGTTAGGAGGACATTTCCTGTAACAGAAATAGACCATTAAACATATTACTGGAATATGGGAAAAATAGGAATTTATTTCTAATGGTCACATATTCATTAACTCAGAGCAAAACAAAACATATTTCAGCAGAATTCTGACCTGGAAATTATTAATATTACTGCTGTTGCCTTTGTTTTCCCTGTTAGTGATTTACTGATATACATGTTCAGTATTTATTACCTGAAGCTGTAAATCTGAATCAGAATCTTCATAAATGCGACGTGCTACACCTCCATTTTCCAAAGCCATCGCTTCCAGTAAATCATAATCAACATCATAACCAAATCCAAGGCAGTACAGTGTATAACGTTGCTTAATGGCATTTTTAACATTCTTTCTGATTTCATTTTTGTCTGTAACCCCTGTAGGTTTTAAAAAAATAATGTTAAAAATAAAACAATTCATTGAATTAGCTCTTGTAAATACAACTTTTTTGGGCTGCAGACCTATAGATCCATATTTCAAACTATATAGTTATCTTTAGAAACTAACCTTTTGTTAAACAGAAAACACTACTCTATCTCTTGTCCTGCACCCCCCCCCATGTGCATGCAGAGACTTATGATCTGATCATAACCAAACTTTTTATACGTTCAAGATGGAGATATCAAGAAATTCAATGCGACAGTGGAGCAACGTGAAACTTTGAGAAGGCATCTTGAAACCCATGTCAAGATCATAACAAATATGTTATGAGTGGGGAATCCCAATCATAATTTTTAGTAGAGCATGAAGGTTTAACCTCCATGAACTACCAGATACAGAAAAAAAGTATACAAGCTTGAAGTGTTTTATAGCTCTAAAATCCATAAAACACTTAGCTCTACAAAACAGAGAGCGCTGGCAGAAGATAACGGATCTTCTGATGAATGAAAACTTTAAATGAAAGTTGTTACACAATTTACTCTTGACAGCAAATTGTAGTACAGCTTTTAAAGCTGCTAACATGCTTTTGACTCTGTTCTGTTATGCTCTAACGAGAATACAGCTTCATAGCTCTGAAAGGAGATTAATAAGGTTATATTTTCCCCCAAACATGTATTATATATGTTTAAAAACAAGTAATCTCCGTGGTATTCCCCGAAGTCTCAAAACAACCCACTAAACAAGTATAGTGGCTCCAAAAACAAAACAGTATAAGAATTTTCTCTGTGTGGAAGATTTTCAGTTCCTATATCTCTAGTTAATCACTGTATATTAATCAGATCAGACAATAGTATTAGAAGTAGCAAACTTAAACTCGTCTTAAGTAAAAAAAAATAATAAAAAATATATAATTGTACAGAATTACTAAGTATTCAA